>NC_067145.1:63350358-63659524 GCF_903995435.1 Acomys russatus
AAAAAGAAAGAATGCTGAATCAATTATCCATGCTATACTTTTAATCTTTCCATCATTACTTACTAAATTATCTCATGGTGTGGTTTTCTTACTGTTTTGAAGTATAGACATATGTTTAATGCTGTTTATAGCACCTATGAAAATATTATCTATAATTTCAATTTTTGTCACTATCTGAATCTAATACATGGCCCCCAAACACAGAACTCTTGAAAATATGTCTCTTTGTTGGATATTGAGTTTTATTTATTTATTTATTTTTGAGACAGGGTTTCTCTGTGTAGCCTTGGCCATCCTGGAGTCACTTTGTAGACCAGGCTGGCCTCGAACTCACAGCGATCTGCCTGCCTCTGCCTCCCGAGTTCTGGGATTAAAAATGTGCACCACCACGCCCGGCGATATTGAGTTTTATATACAAACATTTCTAGTTTCTGGTCTGCTCTCATTGTTTTGTTTTATGTTTTTTATTTTATGCTGGGCAGTCTTTTATAAAATGAGTGACAAAGACCATTCATGAGCCAGAGGAATTGTAAGCATGTTGCTTTTACAGTGAGGGTTGACTTTATGAGGGAGCTTATAGCACTATGTTCAGATATGGATCAAATGTTTCTTCACGTGTCTATTTAGTGGTTAATCTGTCAACTTAAAAAGAACTCAAAATCACCCATGAGACACATCTCTGGGCAGCTCATGGGCTGGATTTCCAGACTGAATTAAGGGGTGGGGGGAGAAAGAGCTAAATACTAGCATCCACCTTTGTCTTTCTGTTCTCTGGCTGTGATGGGACCGGTTGCTTCGTTTGTTTACCCACACAGCTGAAGCCTTCCTGGCCTCCCCATCTTCCTGGCCTCCATAGCCTGCCTCCTCAAACTGTCAGCTAAAATAAACATTCTTTTCTTAATTTGCTTTTGTCAGGTATTTTTCTCAAAGAAACCGAAGAAGTAACTACTACAGTTTGTGAGGAGTTTCTGCAAGATATTAGCACTGGATTTATAGATTAAGTAGGAGAGATTGCCTGCCAGTGGGCTGGGCATCATTTGTTCCTCAGATGCCTGGAATAGAATAAAAGGGCAGAGGAGGGAACTGAGCCACCGGCGCACTGAGACTTTGCTCTCCTGCCCTCCAACCTCAGAGATCTTCACTCAGCAGGTTCCTTTATATTTAAATCAGAGATTTATGCTCGTCTGTGATTTTGTACTGCATCTATACGTTTTTATTGTAAAATAAGAAATGTTGATAACTGATGGTTTTAGGTCTGTCATATGCTAAGAAGATGAAATGTATTTTGGTTTTCTCCTTTTCGTTGTTCATGGCTTTCCCAGCACACATCCTTATTAACCATTTAGCTGTGTCTTAAAACTTCTATTATTGTTGCATCTAGAAAGGATTTTCCTGACAGAATATTTGTCTACCCTGTTCATGCATGTATTTTTCTAATTCTTTTATGCTTTTATATTTTATAACTCAATGTTAAGTTCATAAGTATATATCTAATTGGAGAAAAGGATATAACTATTGTTTTCAAAAAAGTGGATCAGTTATCTCATAAAATCTCAAATAATTAGTCTTTTCCTATCTGAGATGCTGCTTAATTCTACACTAAATATTTTATGCTCTAGAACAGAATTTATACCTTAAAAGGGTGCATTTGTGTTAAAATAAATTTCTATGATCATCTAACCCACAAAGCAAGTCATCTGGGAATAGAAAATGTTTTGTTACATCCCATGGCACTGGGAGTGATTGGCGTATGTCCTTCCTCTGCAGGAACTTTCTCGCTGAACAAGTCACGTAGACATTTGTTAAAATGTTGCCCTGGAGTTTTGCCCTGTCCCTCTTCACCAAGACGATGAGCATTGTACTGAAATAATAAGATAATGATGACGAGTGGCAGAAGTGAATTAAAATGTCTTTAATTTGATTGCTTGCTTTTTTTTCTTTTTTTTTACTAGCACATATTGGCTGTATGCGCTAATGGGTCTCTTTATGGCATTTTCACCTACCTAAATAAGGAACTGACTGGATTTAATCTCCTTCTCTACGTTTCTTTACAAAGGACAAAGGCCAGGCACAGGGACCCACACCGCTCAGACCAGCACTTAGGATGCTTTCGCAGACAAAGATTTGGTGAAAACAGGTGGTATCGACAGTACAAGCTGTAGAACCTCTCCGTGTCTGTTCCAGTCTCCAGACCTTGGTTTAAAAATAAGCCACAACCAGCATTACCTGTAGTTTTCCTCAGTATTTGTGACTTTGTGGGGATTTACTTTTGGGTCTTCTTTGAAAAGATTCTAGGGAGCATGAGGGCAATATATTCACTCAGAAAGTCAATAGGATCTTCTGTACAAAAAGACACAGTTGGAAACATTGTGCCCCTCTGTACATAACAAAGGAACTACATCCGTGTATATAATTGTTGTCACTGATAAATGAAGGCATGTGATGACCTTTGAGGTATTTGATAACACTAGCAAAAAAAAATTAGGTGATAATATTCTTCACACAAAGATGGTTATATGTATCCATTTAGGTCAGATCACAGCCAGCAGACATGTCTGATGTCGCTGTTAACTGGATGGATGAACGCCAGCTACAGTCTTTAGACCAAATGCTGATTGTTGTTGATGAAAATGACAAGGTCATTGGTGCGGACATCAAGAGGAATTGTCATCGGAATGAAAACATTGAGAACGGTAGCGTCGTAGTTTTGCTTCGTCAGCTGTTCCGTACCTGCTCTCACGCTCGCCCTCCTCCTCTCCCTCCTCCTTGTTCCATGGAGGCAGAAGAAGAAACTGTGGGCTTTTCCCATGGGAAGACTATACAGTCCTCACTGGTGGTCCTCGTTAGGAGCAGTTCTGAGGAACTCACCTGGACCGAGGACAATCTGTCTAACCAACCACCGTCAGAATTCTGAACCTTGTAGGCAGCTGTGTCTGCTTCCCTCTAAAATACCAGGGGCAAGAATCCTGCTAGGTTCAAAAAGAATTCCTCATTCTGACATCTAATCACATTTCTGAAACTGTATCATCCCGTGTGTGTGTGTGTGTGTGTGTGTGTGTGTGTGTGTGTGTGTGCGCGCGCGCGCGCGCACGTGTGGGTAAATTGCTAGGAAACCCAGGCTGACCTCAAACTTAGAGATCTGCCTACCTCTGCCTCAAGAGTGCTGGGAGCAAAGACATGCACCTCCAAGTCCAGCTCAACCTGCCAACTCCGTCCGTCTTTCCCCGTTTCTCTTCTGTCTTTCACTTAGACATTTCTACCCACCTACGCCTACTCTGCCGTTTGCCTCTAAGTGCCCACATATCCACTGTATACTCAGACTTGATCCCAAATCTACACTGAGGTATCTTTTCTCCTTATTAGAATAACCCTGAACAAAATCTCTTTGTCCTGATTTTGCCTCGCTGCCATCTAAATCTGGTGTACCCTCTCAAGTTTGTCAAGTAAATTTTAATTAGTTAGAAGCTATGAAATATCGGTTTGGGTCTCTGCGTTCCTACGAAGCATACAACTGCTATAAGCATCTATTGCTCTCCTGAGACACAGAGATTGAAGACAGAGTGCAGGCAGCCATCGTGTGGACGTCACATGTGCTCACACTGGGACTTTTGCCTTCTCAGGGCTGCTGCACCGAGCCTTCAGTGTTGTTTTGTTCAACTCGGAGAAGAAAATGCTGGTTCAGCGCCGAGCGGACACGAAGCTTACTTTCCCTGGTAAGCGCCCCACGCCTTAAGGAGAGCAGGTCTGTGTGGTTTGACCTGGAGAAATCTGCAACACAGATTATCTAGCTGCTGTAGATGGCAGCTCTTTGCGGAGGAAATAGTCAGATGTGTGGCTGCCTTAGAGCGTTTTCTTTGTTCAGCTTATTTAGTAAGGGATCCAAATAATTTCTAGTTTGTCGTTCCCCCCACTGCCCCCCTCCCCCATTTATCTGTTGTTTTATGTGAGATGAAAAGCTATTTACTTATTTATTTAGTGCTAGGGGTTAAACCTGGGACAAGCGTTCTACCATTCGGCCCTTTGATTTTACTTTTTTTTTTTATCTCTACTAAGTATGTGATTTTTTTTTCATTTTTATTTTTAAAATAATTTATTCAGCTCAATTGTTATCCCCTCACTTGTATCTTCCCATTGCCCCCTCCCTCCCTCTCCCCCCCCTAGTCCCCTCCCCTAGGCCTGTGACAGAAGGGGACCTCCTCCCCCACCATATGACCACAGCCTATCAGGTCTCATCCCACTAGGAGGCTATCCGGATGTTTTTACTTTTATTTGGGGTCAGATTCTTACTAACTTCCCCAGT
Organism: Acomys russatus; assembly: GCF_903995435.1. Taxonomy (NCBI): domain Eukaryota; kingdom Metazoa; phylum Chordata; class Mammalia; order Rodentia; family Muridae; genus Acomys; species Acomys russatus. Next base: position 63,354,659 of record NC_067145.1, read on the forward strand.
TTGCCCTACAGCTTTCCCCTCTCAGCTTCTTGAATAGCTGAGCGCTCCCTCCCTCCCCCAGGCCCAGCATCTAAGAACCTGGAGGACCACAACAGACAGTGTTCAGCCTACAGAGTAGGAGATGAAGATAAAACTCAATGCCTGGAAACCAAAATCTTAACATTGACCTTTCCCCCCCTACTTCTTAGAAATGATGAAGGTTAGAGCTACTCCTTTTAGAGAGAAAATAGCTTTCACAATAATGTGGCCATTTAATAAGTTTTAGTGCGAATTGTCCTCAGATTTTAGACACTATACCTTGTGCTACTGATAAAAAGCCTGAGTGTAGAGTACAGTGGCCATGCCAGGTCTCTTTCTTCCTTAGCCCCTCTTTCAGGGACTATATTCTGGTCACTTTCCAAACCATCTCTGCCTTTTCTTGGTAACTTGGACTCCTCGGCTCCTTTATGATGCTGAACTAACCTTCAGAAGACCCCAGAGGCTTCTAGGTTCAAAGTGTAACCTTGGCACTGATGTCCACAGTGTGTAAACAGAGCAGATTTCATACGGAGCAGCATGAGCCTTCAGTTTCGAAGGGTCACCTCAGCGTTCTTGTTTCTGTATTTGCAGGGGCATTTTCTACTTTAGTAAGTTTTCTGCAGAGTGACCCAAATAAGTATTCAGTATCTGAAAAGTGAGGAAGGAACAGAAGAGGTTTAGTAGTCACCATTACGTGGGTAAAGGAACCAGCACTCTCATGCTAAAACCTTAGTGGTGGGGCAGCAGGAGAGACAGCTCAGTTGATAAGACACTTGTCTGCCAAGCATGAAGACTTCCCATGCAAAAATGCTGGGCACGGTGGCGTGTGATTGTAACTCAAGCACTGCAGAAACAGAGACAGGAGACTCCCTGAAGCTCATTAGCTGGCCAATCCAGCCTACTTGGTGAGCCCCAGGCCAAGGAAAGAAGCCTGGAAGTGGATGGCGTTTGGCCTTCCTCAAGTTGATACCTGAGTTATAATCTGGCACCCGCATATGCAAATAAATATGCATGCTTATATACACACACGCACGCACGCACGCACACACGCACACGCACACACACACACACGCGCGCGCGCACACACACACACACAAATTTGATCTATACTATAGCAAAAGCCAGGGGTGGTGGTAATACCTGTACTCCCAATACAGAAGAAAAAGATCAGGGGCTTGTTGCCATTTTCAGCTACATGGCAAGTTCAAGGCCAGGCTGGGTTTCATGGGACCCTGACTCAAAAATACCAAAAGACTTTCTCTCTACCCTCTGGTGATTTGCATTGATGAAATAAACTGACAGTGGAAGGGGGGGTGGGAAATTTTTTTATTTCATTGCATGCAGACACACAGGTATCCCACAAAATATAAGTTTGGAAGAGAGCCAGGTGATTGGTGCCCGCAGAGCATCTTGTGTTGCAGAAAGGAATGGGGTCTAGGCCTTCTGGGGTGCATAGCTGTAAGAACACAAGGGAAGAAACTGTGGTCGTGAACAAAGATTGTCTGTTAGGCAGATAAGAAGCTTCTCAGGCCATCCAAAGTCCCAAGGAGGAGCTATCAAAAGTTCAGGTGACAAAGCCTCTCCGCATGTGACAGTCCCTCCAGCCTCTCCTGAGATGTTATCACACCTGGCAGATCTTTCCAGAAAACTTATAGAGGAGAGGATTGGGGTCCATTGCTTTCATTTTGGACAATCCGCTTATAGTCTGTAGTTCTGAGAAGCCCGTCTCACACTGTTCCTTTCAGTTTTGAGTATAAATCTAGCAGCAGTATGGGATTTCCTGCTGTGTGATTTTTGGCCCTCTGCTTCCTCAGCACAACCTCTAAGCTAACTCAGGCTGAACACATCACTTAGCTGTTCCTGCTGAGAACTGCTCCCTGTCCTGAGACTCACTGAGGAAGTGCAACAAGTGTGTGGGCAAGCTTTTGCAGAAGGGCAGGTGGGCAGCCGGAGCTGCTGGTTCTTAGGAGTGAACCTCACCCTTCCCCTAACAGCCCTGGGAGCAGGGACGCTGGCCCTGTCCACGTTTCTCATCTGCCGTGCCTTGATGATCCTCGCTGTGAGGGCTGCAGTCCCGTTTCATCTATTCTGTCTCCAGGAATAAATAAGAGGCTTGTTTCTCATGTGGGCTCTCTCCAGGACACTTTACCGACTCCTGTTCCAGACATCCACTAAGTAATCCTGAAGAATTGGAAGAAAAAGATACCTTGGGAGTAAAGCGGGCAGCACTGAGACGTCTGCAGGCTGAGCTGGGCATCCCCCAGGACCAGGTACCAAAATGTCTGGCTCCATAACAGCAGAAATCCAAGAAAGCAAGGGGCAAAGGATGGACACTACTTGTACGGTATGAATCTATGGCCCTGGCCTCACCCAGGTGCTGTGACAAAGAGAGGATGGGGTACTAGTGAATTCTTCCGATCTGGGCAAGGTCAAGTCTATTGAGGAATCCAGATTTAGAGAAAGCTCTGAGGAGGAAATTGCAAATATGCACAGAAAATAATGTCTAAGGTGGGTTGTGCATACTATTTTGTTTATCCACTGGAGCAGGGGCTTGAGAGAGGATGGATATTGCTTTAGTCAGGGCTTCTATTACTGTTATGAAAGACCATGACCAAAAAGCAAGTTGGGGATGAGTAGGTTTATTTGGCTTGTACTTCCAGATCACAATCCATCATTGTAGGGAGTCAGGACAGGAACTCAAGCAGGGCTGGAACCTAGAGGCAGGAGCTGATGCAGAGGTCGTGGAGAGGTGCTGCTTACTGGCTGGCTTCCCATGGCTTGCTCAGCCTTCTTTCTTATAGAGCTCAGGGGCACCAACCTAGGATGGCACCACCCACAATGAGCTGGACCCTCCCCCATTGATCACTACTTGAGAAAATGCCTTACAGCTGGATCGCATGGAGGCGCTGCCTCAACTGAGGCTCCTTTCTCTGGGATGACTCCAGTTTGTGTCAAGTTGACACACCAAACCAGCCAGTAACAGGCGTTTTCCACAGAAAGCTGCTGAGCTTCCATTGCTGTGCCCAGATCTCAAGACCCCTCCCCCCAAAAAAGACCACCAGGACTCAATACTGATGCAATACACACAGGGTCCTTTATTACAGGCTCAAGCTCGGCCCACAATCCTTCCTGAGGCAGCAGGATAGGAGAGTGGTGCCAAGATTCAAGGGTAATGGGTTTATAAAGGGAAAACTGGCAAGTGGGGAGGGTGGAGGGGAGGGTGGGGCGGGGGAGTGAGGGGATTGTGTGTCACAGGAAGGTTGACCTTTAGGAGGGATGAGTGGAGGCTAAATCACGAGGGGGAAGTTTTTTATCTCAGAGGAACATTGGGTGCTGATTATGTTTAATCTCCCAGGTAGAGTTTCTGGAGACTGCTGGCACGTGCAGATTACAGCAGTATGAGGTCATTCCCGGAAAGCAGGAAGAAGGAAGGGTCACTTAGAGGGAAAGTTCTCACAGAACACACAGACGATGGCATTAGTTACAGAACATGCAGACAAACGTGGCACTAGTTTGGTCCATGCGCCATTGAGGTTCTCTGATATAGGAGGGGGAGTAGGTTTCCAAGAATTATGGGCGAAGCCAGGACGAAGACTAAAATAGATTTAAGAACTGACTGCTAAGCATCAGCCCTTCAGGCTGCCGCCTCTCATAGTGCTTCGTTCACACCTGCAGCTCCCCAAGAGCTGGAAGAAAGAGGCACCGCTGTTTGCATTGTTCCATCATTGTCAGTGCAGAGAAACGCGCCTGTTGCATTACCTCTCAATGGGTGAAGTTAAAATACCTAGAAAAGCTTTAAGTGGCCACAGTTACGGCCTACCAAACGGCAGTTCTTCCTGCCTTTGACAATGAAACAGTCAGCTATAAAGACTCTCGAGACAGCACTCAGAAGAGTGGAAAAGAGCCGGGTGAGACTATCAGGTAATTACTTGATGTGAGAATAACCGACCATGATTTGGAAAAGGAAGATGTCAATGCAGAATCTCCATTAGATCTTCATAGGTGAGGACTGGAAACGCGTCTCCAGGATGCTGTAGTCAGAAGCACGGATGGACGGAGAGTGCTTCAGCACAATGTCCTCATTTGTGAGGTGATTAGCCTGTCAAGGCCTCGTTCAGGGCCAGTATCAGCACGGATAAGAAATGTATAGAAGCCGGGCGTGGTGGCGCACGCCTTCAATCCCAGCACCCGGGAGGCAGAGGCAGGCAGATCACTGTGACTTCGAGGCCACCCTGGTCTACTAAGTGAGTCCAGGACAGTCAAGGCTACACAGAGAAACCCTGTCTCAAAAAACAAAACCAAAAACAAAGAAGTGTATAGAAGTCCTAATAGACAAACAGTGTATTGAGCACAGCCAAGCAGTGGCATAGCGCCCTCTCCTCCAGGGCCAGCGTGAGGTCCCTGCTGTCACCACTTCGTGTGCTCATGTGGGAAAGAAAGCAAGCTTGAGCCTCAGCTGCCCACCCTGTTTTACTTCTTTTTACACCAGCGCTGCATTGTGAGTGCCAAAAAAAATGCTTAGATATTTCAAGCTCACGTCACTCACCATAGAACTTCTGAAAACTTCTTAAAGAGGATGAGCAAAGTGTTATTGAAATACGTTCTTTCCTCTTCATGTTTGGAATTTCTACAGGTCTTTTTGTCTTTAATGTATATTAAAGAGCATAAAATAAACTTAAATATTATAATGTGGCCATTAAAAAAATCTACATTTATGCCAAACATGATGTTGCTGCTTGTTAAAGAAAAAAGACTTCCTTCCATATGATCTATTTATACAACTCTTGTACAGAGGCCAATAGGAGTCTTTGTAAGCATACATCAGGGGCACCCGGGTGTGTCTATAGTGACAGTGGGCACCGACACCCGGGTGTGTCTATAGTGACAGTAGGCACCGACACCCGGGTGTGTCTATAGTGACAGTAGGCACCGACACCCGGGTGTGTCTATAGTGACAGTAGGCACCGACACCCGGGTGTGTCTATAGTGACAGTAGGCACCGACACCCGGGTGTGTCTATAGTGACAGTAGGCACCGACACCCGGGTGTGTTTATAGTGACAGTAGGCACCGTAGCCACATTGGAAAAGTCATCTGGATTGAATTCATAAAAAGCTGATTGTATAAAAAGTATGTGATATATATATATATGTATATATATGTGATTCTTTTTAGAATTTATTTTACTTATTTATGTGTATGTGTGTGTTTCTCTCCATGTGTTTAGGTGCCTGTAGAAGCCAGAAGGAGGCATTGTCTCCTCTGGAGCTGTAGTTACAGGTGGTGTGAGTCACATGACATAGGTGCCGGAAACTGAGCTTACAAGCACTCTTAACTGCTGAGTTATCTATCCAGCTCTCATATTGGACTTTTACTCAGCCATATGGAAGAATGAAATTGTGTCATTTGTAGGAGAATGGGTAGATCATCATACTAAACAAAAGCAAGACTAAGAAAGGCCCTTATCACATTTTTTTCTCATGTGTGTATGTATATATGTGTGTGTCTGTATGTGTATATATATGTGTGTGTGTGTGTGTGTGTGTGTATGTGTGTGTGTTTATGATGAAAACAGGATAGCAATTATAAAGAGGAAGAGTGACAACAGGAAGTGTAAAGAGAGACTAGAGAGGCTAAAGGGTGTGTATGAGTAAAGTACATTATGTACATATGTAAAAACAGCATAATAAAATCCACCATTTTATACAGCAAATCAACATTAACAATAAAACAAGTAAATCAATCAATCAACTTAAGCTTTGAGCAATTACAATTGTTAAACAAAGTTATTATTCTCTTTTGAGAGATACATATATTTGCTTTATTTCTCTACGTATTCTGCATTTTACAGAATTTTGTTAACATCACATCAATTTCCGTCACAGGTTTCTCTAGAGGACATCGTATTTATGACAAGATATCATTATAAGGCAAAATCAGACGCGATCTGGGGAGAGCACAAAGTTTGTTACCTTCTGCTTATCAGGAAGGACGTCACCATCACTGCAGATCCCAGCGAAATCCGTAGCATCAGCTACCTGACCCGGGAGGAGCTGCAAGCGCTCCTGGAAAGGGGGGCCCGGGGCGAAGTGGACGTCACCCCCTGGCTGAGGACCACTGTGGAGAGTTCTTGTATGCCTGGTGGCCTTACTTAGATGAAGTGACCCAGTTTGTAGACCTTGATAAGATACACAGAGTGTGAGAAGCAGGGATTCAGGCTGTGAGGATGCCCCGGCCCAGCACTGCGCTCAGATGCCACTGTGCACTGGGACCACAGCGGGTGGAGGGCTCTTGATTCCCAGAAATCCGTAAATCATTATCTTTAACACTCAATCTTTTTTTCTTTTCTTTTCTTTTCTTTTCTTTTCTTTTCTTTTTGACACAGGGCATGTATCCCAGGCCCATGTAGGTATACAATAAGCTTCAAACTTAACTTACAGTGTAGCCAAGCAACTGTTATTGCTGAACCATGTCTTTAGACACCATTTTATTAACCTTTTAAAGTTTAGAGTGAGGCTGGAGAGTTGGTTCAAGTCCGATCCCTGGCACCCACATGGTGGCTTATAGCCACTCTAGTCCGTGGGGATCTGATGCCTTCTTCTGACCTCTGAAGGCACCATGCACTCAGGTGGTGCACATGCATGCATGCATACATACATAATACATACAGAAATACACACACACACACACACACACATCACCAGCCCCTGCCCTTTGTCTTGGGCCGATTCTTCCTCTCTCTCTGAGTCTAACATCTTTATCAGTTTGTAGAGACAAAGTCTCAGTGGGGTCAAGCATCCCAAGATGCTTTTCACCTTGGGCCCAGACTAAGGGAAAGTTATATTCTCTTCACACATTCCCCTTTTCTATTAAAAAAAAATTAAAATTAAAAATAGGCAAAAACCAAGAACTATATACATAAATATACATATATACAGAATCATCAGGTACAAGTTATGTGTACATAACCCAGTCCTTTGGTGTTTGACAATCTTGGAGAAAGTATTCCACTATCCTCTCATAGTGAGTCCTTTCCTAGTGTCCAAAGTTTTCTAAAACCTCTTTATTAGAAATTAAATTTATCAGCCTATAAACACGTTTTTAATTCTTAAACTAAAACTTATAGTAACACTGTGGCTATCTAGTTATTGGACGTTGGTCTGATGTATTTTGATGCTAATTACTACTTGCTGTCTCTGTGACCCACTTTGCCTAAGAGCTTAACCTGTTTGACCAATAAAAGGCCATCACACCTGGGCAAGGTAAATGGGATAGATGTGGCCAAGGTTCCAGCGCAGGGGGAGACAGGGAGAATCTTGAAGAAGGGAGACCAGAAGAAGGGAGAGGAGAAGACGGTCTCGCCACCACGGGTGAGATGGAAGAGAAGCACATGGCCGGCCTGGATGGAGATTTGGCCCGGATGAAGAACATTAGCAAGTATTTGGGATTATGGATGGGAGGTAGCTTGATAGAAGTTATTAGAAGCAGATGGCATGGGATTCCATACCTGCCCCACTATGGGAAGTAGTTTAGCGGATTGATATCTGCCCTGCCCCAGGTTAACTGAGGCTGTTTTAAAATATAACAGGTGTCTGTGTCTTGATTGATTCCTAGTGGGTTAGAAAATACTACTCTAATAATAACTATAGGCCTAATAATAAACATTATTAGGTCACACTGGTAAATTAACTGCAACGAAGGGAGGAGGGACAGGGAGACGGAGAGAGACAGGATGATCTGTGAGAGTTAGTTCTCCGCTTCAGCCTTGAGTCCTGGGATACAGTTCTGGTTGTTAGGCTCAAGAGCAAGTGTCTTTTTTTTTTTTTTTTTTTTTTTTTTTTTTTTTTTTGAGACAGGGTTTCTCTGTGTAACAGCTCTGGCTGTCCTGGACTCCCTCTGTAGACCAGGTTGGCCTCGAACTCATGGAGATCCACCTGCCTCTGCCTCCCAAGCGCTGGGATTAAAGGGGTACACCACCACCACCCAGCTAAGAGCAAGTGTCTTTATCCACTAAGCCAGTGGTTCTCGACCTGTAAATTGCACCCATTGAGGGGTCAGAGGAGCATCAAATGACCCTTTCACCGGGGTCACCTAAGATCATCAGAAAACATAGGTATTTAATTTATGATATGTAACTGTAGCAAAATTACAGTTATGAAATAGCACCAAAAATAATTTTATGGTCAGAGGTCTCCACAACACAAGGAACTGTATTAAAAGGTCCCAGCACTAGAACACTTGAGGACCTCTGCACTGAACCCTGTTGTAATCAGCCTCTGGGCCTTTTAAGTATCATCAAAACACATTTACAAATATGTACCCATGCGGGCTGGAGAGATGGCTCAGAGGTTAACAGCACTGGCTGCTTCTCCTAGGTCCTGAGTTCAACTCCCAGCAACCACATACATGGTGGCTCACAACCATCTATAATGTGATCTGATGCCCTCTTCTGGCCTGCAGGTGTACATACAGGCAGATCACTGTATACATAATAAATAAATAAATCTTTTAAAAAATATTTACCCATGAATTTTAATTGAGCATACCAATGTATTGTGAAATAAAGAATAGCTTCATTGTAATAAAAATAAATTAAAATTTTAAGTGGCTACAAATTTAGTAAGAAAATTAAAAATATAAATTCCTGTGTCAGGCATCTTGGACCTGAAAGAGCAGCAATTATGATGACACTCCCCGGAAAATCCATATTCTCTTTCATCCAACCCTGAGATGCAATATGGCTGAGACTATAGGACTTGCTGTTGTTGTTGTTGTTAAGATCAAGGAAATTTTTATTCCAGTTAAAAGGAAAGCGTCTCATGGCAGGGAATAGAGAAGAGAAGGGGAAACTATTTCATTTACCCGTGGAGGTCAGACACAGGACACACAAACAGGCCAGCTCAGAGAAGGAGCTTTGAGAAAGCCCAAAGGGTCAGGGGAACTGTGCACATCAGAAACAGAAGGAAAAGAGAAAGTTCTGTTTTTCTGAGTAATTCAGGGAAGTGGGCAGACATATGAACCAATGTGGCTGCACTCTGTAAGACACTGTGCCACAGAGAGGAAATTCTGAGAATAGACAGTGCAGTTTATGAAAGAGAAAATCGCTCTGCCTCTCACACAGCTTCGGGGAGCACTGCCTCCCAGGGATAATGCCTAGCACAGTTTGACTGACCTGTCCAACTCGAATGTTAGGTCTCTTACCCAGAAGCCTATTCTCCTGACCAAAGGAGTTAATGTGTGTGTGGGGGGGGGGGGGTGGGGGGCGCCCATGCGCATGCATGCTCCACCTGCACGTACTCCTGCAGGCCAGAGGAAGACATTAGATCACATTATAGATGATTGTGAGCCACCATGTGGTTGCTGGGAATTGAACTCGAACCTCTGGAAGAGCAGCCAGTGCTCTTAACCTCTGAGTCATCTCTCCAGCTCAGGAGTTATTTTCTTAATGGGCCGTTATTGCTATTACAGTGATTTATTCTCTGAAGACAAACTGATAAGTCATATAAAGCAGAACATTCTGCCTTCTGAAGAGGTAACCATAAAACCATTTAGGGACCAGATCAAGGGTAAGAGCCTTCAGACACTTCTGGCAACTTCGGCCTCTGGCAAGGACAAAGCTGCCAAAAGTCCCAAGGATTTGTCTGGCTTTAAGCCAGGGTACAGGATTTCTGTCTTTCGTGTCAATAGTATTTACCAAAGTCTAAGTTCCTCTCTGGCCAGAAAAACAGAAGCAAAGGAGCCTGTGAGGTAACATGCAAGCCACACTCACAGGCCACCTCAGTCCAGGGACAGTCAGGGGAACTCACGACCAATGTTTCAAGATGGATCGTAGCATCTGCTTTTCGGTGCCAGGAATGAGGTGACAGAGACTGAGTTTCACCCTGTCACCCTTAGCAATCTAAGGAGCACCCTTAGGCTTTTAGGGATCTTGACTAAAGCCAAACAAGAATTTGAGGCTTTGACATGGAAAAGAATTTGAGGATTAGCCTATATAAGAAGGGTATTTTAATAGTATTGAGCGTGAAGGAGCCACTGAGAAAATGAGACACGGTCAGTGTAGGCATGGGCTTCCAAAGGGAAAGTAGCTTCCACAAATAAGACTTTGAATATATCATGGAATCTCTTTCCTCTTTAGCTTATATCTTACAACAACTATACTCTTCTCTTTGGTACAGAATTTTGCCCTGTTAAAAAATAAGGACAGAAGAGTCAGGGCAGAGCAGGCTGGACTTGGAAGCAGATTTCTCAGAACCTATATTTAGTTCTGAAATAACATCTAAATCTTCATATTTATTTTAATGTGTCTTTTAACTTAGATGTAATTTGTAGAGCTCTTATTAATTTATAAATTCCCCATGTTATGTTTTTATTTAGATGTTTTTAAATTTTAATTAAAGCAAGCTGCTTCTTTACGATTTTTTTTTTCATTGCCCAGGACTTTTGGTTAGCACAGCATATATAGGTGCTGATTTATAGGTAATAAACACTTCCCACCGAGGACAAGATAGCGCCTTGCTTTCTTTAGTTACAGTTTCTATCTTTTAACGTTGGAAGATGAACAAACACATTTTTCAAACATAGTAAAACAACTCAAATATCAAATATTGGTTTGGTTTTCTCCAAGTATGCCCCACTTTGGATTAGATACTCGAGGGTTGTCTAGACAAAAAGACTGCTAGCAAACGAACAAATCAGAGGTCAAAATCCAAAATGCTTTCAGAGGCATGAAAGCAAACAAAACACAAACTGAATGTCAGAAGCCAGAATGGTGCTACCTTACACCAAATGCTTTGAAAGTGAAGACAAAGACTGTAACTGACGTGAGGGTATCCACGGTACTTTGTTAACAGTGTGCTTCTACAGATATTTAGGCTCTGTTTCCTCAATTTCTCTGTCTTGTGATGAAACATCAATTAAGAGAGTGCCAATAGTGGTCCTTGTTAAGCTTGAGATACTAAAAGAACGTCCCTCAAAGGGCATTGCCACCGCTGGTAACCCAAGAACAGACGCACACGCCACTCAAACACTGACCTCAGTCAGGTTTTGGCTTACTGAATGCAGCACCCCAAGACTAACCGTGGGCAAGGGCCACAGTAGACTTGGGAGTCTGTCTGACTGTAATGCCGGTCTGTCCTTACAGTAGGCTTTTTATAGGAAAGCCGTGGGCAGAAGGAAAGAGGATGAGCAGGACTGCAGTTTCAGCGGATTGGTTCCCAGTGAGGCAAGCAAGGCGGTGGCTGGCGTCTTCCAGAGTGTCACCTAGTGCATAGATAACAAGCATGAATAATGACATCATTGTGTCGCAGGAAGATGTGAGGCTAATATGACCTTCTGGGATCATTCATTACCAGCATTATTGGGCAAGCAAGCGGACCCTAAGAATTTGAACTTATTTTCACCACATGGTCAAGATGGAGACTGAAGAGAAACTGCGAAAGGTTAAAGCAGATCTCAGGAGATCTTAACACCAGCTCTGCGAAATGTATAATGTTTTTCCAGTTGTACGAGGGATAGTTATATCATGGTGGGCACAGTTATGACCTAGTTAAATAGATAATGCATTTGCAATTGTATGTGGGATAGTCATATCAAGTTTAGGCATTATTATAACATGGCTATTGTTTTCATTTGGAAATTGACCACTATATATGAAGTTATGATTGTTCATCAGGTTGACAAAGGGTGGACTCGCGGTGACTTTTCTTAAATGTCCACTTGACTACATCTAATCCTGATCTTTCAGTAAGGAAAATATGCCTTCAATCGTTATTTTTTGACCTGGAAAGAAACACCTTTAATCCAGATCTTTAATCCAGAGCTAATCTGGGACACAACTTCCGGAAGCCTGTCTAAGAACATCAAAGAAGGGAGCTTTTGCTCTTTGCTTTCTTGGTCTCACCTTGATAGCAAGTCCACTCCTTCCCTGACGTCAGAGCCCACCTCTCTGGGAACCCAGGACCTACTGAAGACAACTGAGACATCCAAGCTTGTGGACTGAACAAGTACTGGGGTCTTAGACCTTCTGCTCATAGGCATTTATTTTTGAATTAGCTGAACCACAGCCTATAAGTCATTCTAATAAACCCAAGATAGGTAGATGATAGATGATAGACAGACAGACAGACAGACAGACAGACAGACAGATGATAGATAGATGATAAATGATAAGTAGGTAATAGTTGATATAGATAGATAGATTTAGATACATATATACAAACATATATATGTATTAGGTATTATGTATTTAGATTCATTCTATAAGGTCTGTTACTCTCTAAAAAGCCTAGTCCACAAAAATTTTCCAACACTGGCCCTTTCTTTTTTGTTTTTTGTTTTTTGTTTTTTGTTTTTTTTTTGAGACAGGGTTTCTCTGTGTAGCCTTGGCCATCCTGGACTCACTTTGTAGACCAGGCTGGCCTCGAACTCACAGCGATCCACCGGCCTCTGCCTCCCGAGTGCTGGGATTAAAGGCGTGCGCCACCACGCCCGGCTCACTGGTCCTTTCATAGCAGGGCATGGTGGCACATGCCTTTAATCCCAGCACAAAGCTTCCTGGGTTTGCACTATCTTTGTTCCCACCGCCCTTATTTTTAAGTGGAAAACATCTTCGGTGTGAGTTGAATGTGACATGGCCTGCACTGAGAAGTGGGAGAACCCCTGGATGTGTGGCCTGGCTGGAAGGAGTGGAACCATAGGTCACCTGGGAGATGGCTGACGCAGTCAAAGCAGATGCTTTGCTCTCTGCTGCCAACGCCACCAGCTGAGCCAGCACAAAATAGCCTCTGCCTCTCTTTAAGTTGACTCTTGGCATCGCTTTGAGAGGAGCCAGGAGAAAGGACTCAAAAACTATGCTTGGTTTTGGCCAGCTGGGATTGGTCCATGGCTCCCTGACTTCACAAGGAGCCACTGTGAGGAATTATTAACCCACCCCAAGGTTCTGGTGGGGCCTTGATCTGGCCCTTACACTGCAATTAAGCTGTGGGCTGGCTGCAGAGCATTTGGTCTCAAGACATTGGTCCTTGAGAGTTATTTAATTTTGGTTTTTCGAGATAGGGTTTCTCTGTGTAGCCTTGGCTGTCCTGGACTCACTTTGTAGACCAGGCTGGTTTTGAACTCACAGCGCTCCACCTGCCTCTGCCTCCTGAGTGCTGGGATTAAAAGTGTGTGCCACCACCACCCGGCTGAGGGTTCTTTTTTATTGTCCATCTTTAGAACTGAACATCTGGGCTGGAGAGATGGATCAGCAGTTAAGAGCACTGACTGCTCCTTTGAGGTCCTGAGTTCAATTCCCAGCAACCACATGGCAGCTCACAACCATCTATAGTGTGATCTGATGCCCTCCTCTGGCCTGCAGATGCACATGCAGGCAGAGCTCTGTATACATAATAATAACTAAATTCTTTAGAACTGAACATTTGTGATCCTCACTGACCTGAACATTGTAAGTTTGCTTCCTGGTGGGTTGATTTGAGGCCTGCATTTGGCGGTACTGTTTGTTTGTTGATTTATATTTAATTTGTGATGTGCTTCAGTTTATTTTTATTATCAATCATTTTTCTATTATCTATTCATTTATTTTGTATATTTCTTACCTTAAGACATCTCTCTCTCTCTCTCTCTCTCTCTCTCTCTCTCTCTCTGTGTGTGTGTGTGTGTGTGTGTGTGTGTGTGTGTGTGTGTGTGTGTGTGTCCTGTAAAGAATAAGTAATTTGCCAGGCATGGTGGTGCACGCCTTTAATCCCAGCACTTGGGTGGCAGAGGCAGGTGGATCACTGTCAGTTTGAGGCCAGCCTGGTCTACAAACCGCAGCCACATTGGCCTAATCAACCCTGGCAATCAAAGGTGTGTCAGATATTGCAGCCAGACAGAGAGGCTGGTATCAGGTTGTAAAGTGATTAAATAAAATTAAATAGAAAAGAAAAAAGGGAATTGAGTATCATGAGTAGAGAGGTCTGTAGTCATTAGTCATTAGAGATTCTGAGGGTCTGAGTAAAAAGTACCTTGAAGAAACAAGTCAATAATCAGGTCTCTAACCCAGGTCAGCCCAAAGTCTGTTGTTACAGATGCTCTTTTTTTTTTTTTTTTTTAAGATTTACTTAGCTGGGCGTGGTGGTGCACGCCTTTAATCTCAGCACTGGGGATACAGAGGCAGATGGATTTCTGTGAATTCCAGGCCAGCCTGGTCTACAAAAGCAAGTCCAGGACATCCAGGGCTGTTACACAGAGAAACCCTGTCTCAAAAAGCCTTAAAAAAAAAAAAAAAGTATACAGTATTTTGCCTGCACGTGAGCCAGCAGGCCAGTAGAGGGCACTAGATCTCATTATAGATGGTTATAAGCCTGCATGTGGTTGCTGGGAATGGAACTCAGGACCTTTAAGAACAACACAGACAGTGCTCTTAACCTCTGAGCCATCTCTCCAAGCCCTTAGTGAAGTTCAAATGTCCTGTCCTCCTCAAAGTTTGAAAGTGATTTTCACATCATCTCATGTCTCTGAAGTCTTGGTCTCTATCAGGGAGTGCTGTTTTGGAGGCTGTGAAACCCCAGGACAGTGATAGCTGTAAACAAACAAACAAACAAATTCTTAGAAGCAGGAAGACAGGCCAAAGCCATGGACACGGCTGCGTTAGACCCATCTTCCTGAGTTCCCAGCCAGTCCTTCCCTGTCCTCTGAGAGCCTGAACAACAGCAAAACCTATGTACCATTTGTTGCTGCTTCTTGGGGATTTGGCCATGGCATTACGTAATGCTGTGCTTAGAGACGGAAAGTGAAGAATTCTTTGTTTGTTTGTGAAAAGCTGTGATTGGTTCATTCTGTGTGACCTCACAGAAACCATTGTGAGGAGTTACAGACTGCACACTTAAGGCGCTGGCTGGGGCTTGTCCTCACACCGCAGACGGGCTGTAGCTTGGTTGGCAGCAAAGTCATTGGACTCAGATATTGGTTCAAGTCAGCTTGGATATTATTGGCCTCCTAGAAACAGACACTGTAGATCGGCTTTGTTTCCTGGTTTGTTGGTTTCAATTTATTTCTCTTAATTGGTTCTTGTTTTAATTTGTGCTTTTACTTTAATTTCTTTTTTACTAGCCCCATATTTCTACTCTTAAGCATGATTATTTGACATGTTTAAATTTAATTTTATCTGGTTTTAAAAGGTTTATTAGTACGGACAAGCTGTAGAAAATAAGAAATTGCATCACCTTGCACACTTTCATCGCATCTGTTTGTACTATTTCCTCCTGCAAGCGTTGACGAACTTAAACTCACATCTATCCTGGTTACTATCATCCGCACTTGCTATGTTCCACCCAACACCCTGACAAATGACAAAATTCATGCCATGTATATCATGAGGTACAACCGACTTTATCACAGCATCATAATGTCAGGAGAGCTACCACCCTTTAGATGACCATCTATTTGAGTCTAAGATAAAGAAACCAACTACCACAACGGTAGAGATGATGTCTGCAGTGGTCAGGTTTATTAGAGACCATTAGGGTCCTAATTAAAGACCATTGGTGTAAATGTTGCAGCTCTGAAGAGGAAGGCTTCCCGCTACAGAAGTGTTCAGCTCTCCTCCTCAGGCAGGGGAAAGTTTCCTGATGAGCATGTGACAGTTTGGTCTAGCAGGGGGAGGTTCCCCCAGCTAAAGCTCTGCCAAGAGGAAGGTGTTACAACTCTGCTCAGAGAGCTGCTATCCTCGCAATCAGGATCCACGCATACCACAAAATCACACCACACAACAAACCTCACACAAGGCTTTTCTTGGGAGGGAAAAAAACCAGCAAGGTAGTTGCCTCTGCTTGGGCAAGTAGCCACTGGGAACCAAACAGAAAGCAGAATTTACATACAATTTCTTGTTGTGGTGGATGGGGGTGGGGGTGGGAGTTTTTCAGTGTGGCCTGGGATTGGAGGGATTATGTGGCCTGATTTTGACAATCAGGGATTGGTAGGTTTTCTTTCCCCTTTTACGGGTTGTTTGTTATGGTTTCCACATCAGGATAATACAGGTTTTTAAAATTAATTTATTCATATTACATCTCAGTGGTTATCCTATCACTTGTATCCTCCCATTCCTCCCTCCCTCCTGCTTTCCCCCTTACTCCCCTCCCCTATGACTGTGACTGAGGGGGACTTCCTCCCTCTGTATATGCTCATAGGGTATCAAGTCTCTTCTTGGTAGCCTGTTATCCTTTCTCTGAGTGCCACCAGGTCTCCCCATCCAGGGGACGTGGTCAAATATGGGGCACCAGAGATCCTGTGAAAGTCATACCCCACTCTCCACTCAACTGTGGAGAATGTCCTGTCCATTGGCTAGATCTGGTAGGGGTTCGAAGTTTACTGCACGTATTGTCCTTGGCTGGTGCCATGGTTTGAGCAGGACCCCTAAGCCCAGATCTGCCCATCATAATGTTCTTCTTGTAGGCTTCTAAGACCCTCTGGATCCTTCTATTTTGCCATTCTCCCATTTATTTTTTATTATGTATACAGTGCTCTGCCTGCATGTACACCTATAGGCCAGAAGAGGGCATCAGATCACATTATAGATGGCCGTGAGCCACCATGTGGTTGCTGGTAATTGAACTCAGGACCTCTGAGCTATCTCTCCAGCCCAATAATACAGGTTCTATAGAAAAATTTGGAGTACTTCCTCCTAGTCTTTTTGGTGAAGCAGCTTGTCCCCATTACAGTGTAAGGCCAGTGGGTAAGATGTATCATCTGATCTGTCGGTCCTGGGCTGTCCTTGATGACAGAGATTGCATTACTCTTTTCATCTGATGCTGATATTTATCGATTTACATGCTTTCAACACCCGGGATTGATTATCACACCCAGGGTGCAGCAGCTGGATGGCAGGTGGTATGCATGCTTAATAACAGCTTATCAGCGTTAGTGTCTGTTCTATGATTCAAGAAATCTTTTTCTTTCACAGTCACCCACTCTAGAGTATGTGTTTGCACCCCCACCCCACCCTAGGGTTCCCATGGGTCCTGCTTGTCCTGCCCTCTTGTCTCACATTTCAAAATTTGTATCTCCTCTGTGAAGGAAACAGGTCCAGGGTTGTCAGACTTGTTCATCCTCAGATCTCTGTGTCTTATGGTCTTTGCTTCAAGCCCACATATTTCAACTCCTTCTTATGCTTCCTCATAGCTGCTTTGGTGTTTGAGTTGGCTTATTTTTTACTTACTTATTTATTTTTTAATCTCTGATCCCCAACACACATCATTAGGATGTTTGAGGTAGCTTGTAACCCTCATGATGTGGAAACAGAGAGCCATAAATTCGTCTCCTAGACCTGGTTTTGTTTTGCTTTTTCGCTTCTAGCAGCTGTGGTGATTCCTATCCCTGACCTGTTACGGCGGTAGACATGGAGGAAGAATTTCTATTCATGGATCTCTGTGATGCAGATCTACCAGCAGCATCCAAAGAAGCAGGTTCCAGGCTGTCCATCTCTACCATTGTGGATGCTATGTGTTGCTTAGAAACCGAAGAAACCCTGAGAATCATAGGAACAAGTAGGTGTAACGATGCCCTGGCAAAACCCGATGTGTTCACCAGGAGAAAAAGTGTTGGCCACATCCTTGGAGAAATAGGGTGTGTTCCGAAGACCCACTCTGTCAAGACTCCTGCAGGTCCTCCCACCCCCCCTTCCACCCTAAAGGGGACAGAGAGTGAACCTGCCCTGGCCATGTTCATGGCATCTGAGGACAACAAAGGGCAAGAGGTGGATGGAGAGAGAAGTAGTACCCCATCCTCTACACCCAGCATCCCAGATTTATACAAGCTGCTGGAGATCAGCTGGCCGTGGAATTCTGCCCAACAGAGCTCTACTGCTTGGGCCTGTAACAGCAACAAAAATTCCGAGGAGGCAGAAAGTAGTATCTCACTTAGTGACACCTCAGAGGGTGACCTGTCCTACCTGGAGGACACCACTTACGACTTGAACTCAGCCCCACAGGATGACCGTGTGGCGGCTGAGCCTGAGGAGCTTGACAGCGCCATCAGAGTCACTTACACATCCCTCAGTGCACTGTGGCTCCTGGAAGACACCAACGGCAAACAGATCCCTGGACCACAAGATGATGCTGAGGTCACCAAAAGCATCAGCGCATCTAGTGACATCAATGAAAGTGACCTGGCGTTGATCAAGAGAACACATGCCACCCTATGCTCCCGGGACTCTGTCCAGAATAGGAACACTGAGCATGGAGGTTGCAAGGGCATAACCCGTGAGGAGTCACCCATTGTATCTATCGAGGACCAGCCCCAGGAGGTGACCGTGGCCTCCAAGAAGCAGCAAAGAAGGGGCTGGAAAGGGGTGAGGAGGCCGATTAGTCACCTGTTTTATGGTTTGTTCTGTTGTCTCCCCACTCCAAAGAAAGGAGACACAAGCTCCAGGTAAGGGACAACAAGGCATAGCAAACGGAGTCCCAAGACAACCTGGTAGGCAAGGGCACACACTTTTCCTTTGGGATCTGATCTTTGTTTTTGCAAGGCCCTTTGCCACCGACATGCTGGCTGTACCCACGGATAGGACATGAACCCTAAGGTGTCTGTGACCTAGATGGGCCTTTCCCACTGTGACCCTTTAATTGGATTCAGTGGAGTTTGAGCCTGAAGCAGACAGCAGTGGATGCAACCAAGGGCAGTGCAGGGAGTGAGAGAGAGAGAGGGAGTGGGAGGAATTCTGGCTGGGGGGAAACAGGGAGCAAGTTGTGGGGGGGAGAATCAGGTGGAAAACTGTGTAGAGCAAGGTAGCTTGGTGTTGAGTGCTGCCTATGTCAAAGTCACTAACAGATTCCTGTTTGTCTCCTTCCAAGGGCTGAAGACCATGCCCTGCTCTGTGGTTCTTAAGACACGGTGTCTCTGTTCGGCCTGGTGTGGCCTAGCAGCCACAGGAGGAAGCCAGGCCAGAATGTGATAAAGCTGTGTATCCCAAGACCTGTTTGTTACCTGTCCGACACCTCTGGCAACCCGGGCACACGCTCTCTACCTCTCCTCTCCTTGCAGTGTCACTTACTAGCTCCCCACTCCCTGCTATGTTCATAGTTGTCTCAGCACCACAGCTGGACAGAAAAGCCAGTCACTTGTTACAAAGAACTTCGTGTTCCCCACGATTTGGAGTCTTCACCAACTCGCTGCCTAATTTTGATCCCTATCAATGACCAGATGTAATGAACCACATGTACTTTGTAAGCCCGGCAGGTACAGAGGTGCAGGAAGAGGGGCGGGGGAGAAGAGGAGGGAGAGGGGTATGGGGGCCATGTCAAGAGAGAAGAGCAGGAGACTGGGAAGGAAGGGGCGTGGAGTGGGTAAAGCAGAGTCTGCCCATAGGAAAGTCCCATTTTAGCTAGGCAGCTGAGAAGAATGGGACGAGCATGCTGCCTGGGGACAAGGGGACACGGACAAGCAGGAGCAGGAGAAAACTTCCCCTGCAGAGAAAAGAGAGTTGTGGTGTGCATGTATGTACGGGTCCCCAGGCGAGGAGCATGCCTTTCTGGAGGGGTTGCAGCTCCTACCTCGCTGCACCAGCTGGATGCTGAAGCACACTGTGGCTGTGGAGAAGGGACGCCAAGCCCTTCCCAGGATCCTCCTCTTTCTGCTTTAACCAATGGTGGACTCATCTGGCAACATCTGTATCTTTCTTCACAGCCTCCTTCCACCCGGCACTGGTGCTGCTCTCCTCCCCGGTCTCAGGAGTTCAGGAACTGGTGTAATATTCCTTGTTTCAGTAAGTGATTCTTTGGTTTGAATTAACTAAAATGACTGGACTTTTCAGTCTACTGTGAGAAGGTAAGTAGGACTTGAGAGGGCTGTGGAACATCCCTGCCCCGACAAGGCTAGCATCCCCGGGACTGTTTTGTGTCCAGTGCCCACATCTGGGGTCAGGATCGGAAGAAAACATTCACTGTCATGAAGCTACAAGGTGTCAGCCAGTGGTACTGTGTACATCCTTGCTAAGTGATGTGTCTGTAGCATCCTGGTGGGCACTGTGCAGGGTACAGAGCAGCTCTCTGGAGTCAGTAGGGGCTACTCCCTGCTGTTCACATAGAGAGGCCATGTTTGACTTCCTGCACCCACACTGGATGATCTTGATTACCCCACAAGGTCAGAACAGCCTGGATCACGATCCTATGTCTAAAAACAAGTAACAAATAACATGCACACCCCATGATTCTCACTGAGAGACAGAACACAATAAACCACCACTGGTCTGACATATGTGACAAAGTCTGACCACAGTGGCAGGCTGTCAGCCATCCCATGCCATGGGCTCTGTGGCAACTAGCTCTAACAGGTGGGATTATTGAGTGTTAGCTCCCAGCCATCAATGGAACACTCTTATCAATGTAAGCGTTAAGTCATGGCCCAGTGAAGGCACCATGGTGTTTAGAGAGTGGCCTGTCAATTATTAGCTCCTTAGGTTGGGAAAGTTTTCTAAGCAAGCCATGAATGGTTTTCACAGCTTTGCTCCTGAGGCCTTGAAAGTCATAAAAAATGGCAAATCCTGCTTGACTCTTTCATCATGACCTATGACTCTTTCATCATGTCCTATGACTCTTTCATCATGACCTATGACTCTTACATCATGACCTATGACTCTTTCATCATGACCTATGACTCTTACATCATGACCTGTGACTCTTACATCATGACCTATGACTCTTACATCATGACCTATGACTCTTTCATCATGACCTATGACTCTTTCATCATGACCTATGACTCTTACATCATGACCTATGACTCTTTCATCATGACCTATGACTCTTTCATCATGACCTATGACTCTTTCATCATGACCTATGACTCTTACATCATGACCTATGACTCTTACATCATGACCTATGACTCTTTCATCATGTCCTATGACTCTTACATCATGACCTATGACTCTTTCATCATGACCTATGACTCTTTCATCATGACCTATGACTCTTTCATCATGTCCTATGACTCTTTCATCATGACCTATGACTCTTACATCATGACCTATGACTCTTACATCATGACCTATGACTCTTACATCATGACCTATGACTCTTACATCATGACCTATGACTCTTACATCATGACCTATGACTCTTTCATCATGACCTATGACTCTTTCATCATGACCTATGACTCTTACATCATGACCTATGACTCTTTCGTCATGACCTATGACTCTTACATCATGACCTGTGACTCTTTCGTCATGATTTATGACTCTTACATCATGACCTATGATTTCCTGTTGTGGTGAGGCAGCACCTACTTCTCAGCCTGCGATGATCTCAGTCTCGCCCAGCAGCGTCCGAGTGAAAGGCCCCTGCAGAGCTGTGGTTTGAACTTAATGTTTGTCTCATCAGATGAGCCTGCTGAGAAGCAAGCGTGTGGCTGAAGTCTATGAAGAACAGCAGGGAAAACTCTTCTCAGCTGCCTCAGTGGGACCAACAGAGAGCAGCGGCGCTTGGCTCTGTGGGAGCCTGTCCCATGGTGACCAGTACCGTGGACCCTCTGGGCTCATTTCTCGCTGCTTGTTGTCACATCAAGACTATGAAACTGGAGCAGGGTTACACTCTCCATAGTTAACAGGATCTCTCAGGCCTGACATGCAAACTCCTTCATATTTATTAAACGTTCGCTTGATATTTATCCTGTTCCACCTCTTCTCCTTGAAAGAAACCTACGCTATCCAATCCCAAGTGAGTAGAAATAGTGTGGCACACCTCCTCTGTCAGGATATCCTAATCCTGTGTACTTGTCACCATGACAGGAACTTCCTGGAGCTATCCCACCCCAAATGACACCAGTAGCAGCTCTTTAGTCAGGGCGTCTGTGCCTTATTGTTAGCTGTTTCTGAAGCCCACAGGCATTCGAGTCTGCAGAGCGGCCATGGGGACACCCAGTGCTTCACTGTCGGCGAGCCTGTGTCCAACCATGTTGCAGCACCAGAATCCAATTCCCTGCCACAGAGCAATTTTTCTTGAGGTCCTAGGAAAGTCAGATTGTGGTCTAGGGCTCCGGGAGAGCCCGACAACCCAGAGCTGTCAGTTTCAATCTTTTTCTTTCTCCTCCTGGTCCCGGGCACTGATGTCTGTTCTCTTTCACAATTACACAAACGCATCTACATCATTTCTTTTTGTTTTGTTTTGTTTTGATTCGATTTGCTTTCCCTTTGCACTCTGTAGACCAGGCTGGCCTCAAACGCAGAGATCCACCTGCCTCTGCTTCCTGAGTGCTCGGATTTAAGGCGTGCACCACCACTGCCAGGCCTCATTTCTTAATATTTTCCTAAGTATTTGCTTCACTGACTGGAGAGGGCAAGATCCTCAGATTCTCGGGCGATGTTCCTTCCCACACATGGCTGCATTAACTCCAGTGCATGTGCCTGAGATGCAAAGCAGGAGGATTGTGCTAAGCATCTTCTCCACCCTCCGTCAGCTCACAGACATTCTTTGAGTAGCTCCAAACTCTCTAGACAACTGACTGGGTTATAAGGAGCCAGGCAGCATTGACTGAGAATTCAGAGCAGTGGCCTTGCCTATCACGGAACGCAATCAGGAATGGAAATCTCCCTGTTCAGTGCATCAAGATGAGCTCCGCTTCTGTGCTGTTAGGCAACTTGAACTGATGCAAAGGGCTTTTCTGCAGTGTCATAGCCCACTCTGTGTCAGGGCTGACTCCATGTGTTAACAGACACTGGGGGCTACAGTAGCAGAATTATACCACCAGGCAACTGCTACCTTCTGCCAATGATGCATAAATCAATAATTATTGATATTTATAACCAAACCAACTGCACAGAAAGATACTCATGTTGTCAGCTGGCACAGGAGTGTCCATGTTGACTTCCTGACTGCATTAATGTGAATAGCATAGGAAGGAGTTCAAAGGCCTTCTGTGCTTATGGTCAGAAGGTCATACGGCATTGGTTGGTGGGAACACAACAGGCATTTACTGGGAGGGCAAATGAAAAGGAGACTCCAAGAGATATAAAGCTGCCAACCAGGGAAGAAATATTTACAGGTCAGTAAAGCAGCCAGAGGCCAGAGAAGGGGACTCACTCCCGACATGCCTGCTCCAGCTGTCCAGCAGTCGGCACAGGCCTGCTTCAGGAAACTGGGAGACACAGGAGAACAGAGCAACGGGGGAAATGAAGTTCAAGAGAACCTTGTCTGCACACTGCTTGGCGGGTAAGCGTGCGGCCCTGGCTTCCACCTCCTTCCTTTAACAGACAGGTATGAGGGCATGTGCCTGGAGCTCCACCACTGGCCAGATGGAGATCTACTGATTCCTTGGGTGTCAGTGTCAGTTCAGCCAGCCTTGCAGAATCATAGGGACCTGATATAAATGGGTGACCTTGACTCAAACAAGGTGAATCTTCCTGAGGAACAAACACTGACGTTTGTTCATGTGGCTTCCACATGCACATACCCCAAATGAGTCTATGTGTACACAAACAAATACACACACATACACACATACACACATATATCACACACACACACACACACACACACACACACACACACACACCTGAATCATTTGAACTTCTCTGGAGTAATTAGGTGTCATTCAAGCCCTTGTCCATTCTGAAGGTGAATGAATGCCATATACAATATATAAGGGTGACCTCAAACTTCCGGTCCTCCTGTCTCCACCTCCCAAGTGCTTAGATTACAGGTTGACCTTCCTCTCCCACATGTACAATATACAGATCTAATAGGTATTATAATGTGCCAGGGCAACACACTATGACTGAGGGACAGACACCCTGAGCCCATTTTACACATGTTGTATAGGGAGACCTGGTGTCAGGTAACAGTGGAAGGGATTTCCCCTGGGCTTGGAGCATCACTGTGGATGCTCTTGACCTATATGGTGTGCAGCTTGGGAGCGTACAGACACACAGAGACTAGGAGTCAGAAACTGGAGAAATGGCATCACGGTGTAAGAGCCATCAGAGTGCACCATGGTCACCCGCAATCCCTGAAGCTCAGAGAGGAAAGATAGAGTCCTCTCAGAGCCTCAGAAGAGACCATTTCTGGTAAGAATGAGAAGGCTAGGGGCTGTACTTTCCCAACCTGGCTAATCCTCTAGCATTTTGGTGAAACACTGACCAACAGGCAAGAAATTCCTTAGTGCTCATCTGGAGTAGTCAGTGCACAGGTCAAAGTCACACTGACACAGATGGACAGGCATCACGTGACCTCTGCCCTTGGGAGATAGACATGAACTTCTTAGGAACAGCCTGCTCATGAGCGTGACAGATGAGCAGTCATGATGCACACTGAGATTAAGAAACTGGAACTAGGGATGTGGGTTGGGGAGATGCCTCTGTTCCCAATATTCCTTTCAGCAATCAGTGAGGACCTGCCTTCTTGCCCCAGCACCCACATACAATGTGTTTGAAGGATGCATTGCATCGCTTGTCCAAATAACTTCTTTGATTTACTCTGCCCCATGTTTATTTCCATCACTACCTTACCATCTTTCCAACGAAGCAGGGTCACGCCGGTGGCAAGACTTTTCACTTTACTTCCCAAGAGAGCTCTTAAAGTGACCTTTTCTCTCGTGTTCAGGTCCCTGTTTGGGCACCATTTATGTCCTGTCCCGAGGAACATATCAAACCAGGGTTCTACCTGAAAGAGAGGATGTGAACAGAGAGAGATAGGACAGAGACAGGTGGAGGTGAGGCCAAGACAAATGTCTAATCAAGGCCCCCCTTTCTCTGAGGAAGCAGTATATATACAAGTTACAGCAGGTCTCTTGTTCCTGGTCCCCTCCCCTAGTTTCTCAGGCAGGCTAAAAAGAAGTCATTCCTGGCGAAGCTCTGCTTTGTGTCTCAGTGGGAGGTAATCCAAGGACCTAAGTGCAGCAAAGCTCCCATTCTCCCAGCAGGTTCTGGCGACTTAAAGGTTAGCGCAAAGTTGCCTTTGCACTCACTGAGGTCACAATTCAGATATATGGCTCCCGGCACACCTGTTGCTTTGTGCTTGCTGTGGTTTTCCTGCATTTGAAAGTCACTTGGGCCTGTGTGAAAATGTGGAGTGTTCCATCTGTAACTGGTGATTGCTGCTATCAAAATATGTAGAGAAAGAACAAAGCTGGGAGCCGAGAGACCCTACTGTCTGCTACCAGGTCTTGGGCCAAGACACAGGCCCAAGAGCTCAAAGAGTTTGTAGGAAGAATTCATCTTTCTGGCATTTCTTGTGATTCAGATCCCTCCCAGTCACCTGGAAGTGGCAATAGAAACCTAGGACAGGTTCTTTCGCTGTCAGCATTCCAGCCACCAAGATGCCCCAGATAACAACAAATCAGAAGGAACGGCTAAGACAGGCGTGCTTACACCCCACACCTCAGAGGTTCTTCCAGACACTTCTGAGGGGAGCCAAGGAGATAAGGACCAGTGTGAGGTAGGTGAATTGAGCCACAGCCCAGCCTGTGCCTCTCAAGGAACAGCCAGCTGCCTTCTTGTCGTGGGACAATGATACTGTGCTTGTTCATACGGAACCTAATGAGAGGGAATGAAGCAATTCAGTCTTCATTATGCCTGACTCCACTGTATTTCATGATCAAAATGTTGAGAAATTAATGTAAGAAAGAAAGACGCCGTTCAGCCTCTGTCTCACCAGTGATTTGGACTACACTATGCTAATTACAGCTAATTACATAAGGACCACACCTCAGAAGGTAGGTAGGGCAAAATGAGCTTGAATCCATGCTCTGTTTTTTGTTTGTTTGACTTTGGGTCTCTACTTTCTCTTCTGTATATTTCCCATGCCTTTTAATGCTATGCAACAAGAGACTATATTAACAGTGCCGAATACAAGTCTACAGCACACATTATCTGATTTTTAAAAATTATTTGTTTACTTGCTGGCTGGCTTGTATTTTTCAAAACAGGGTCTCACTGTATAGCTCTGCTGTCCTCGAACTCACTCTGTGGAGCAGGCTGGCGTGCTGCCTCTGCCTCCCAAATACTGGAATTAAAGGTGTGCGCCACTACACTGGCTAACGTTGGCCGTTATTAGACCACAACCTTGAGCTACTTTGTATCTCTATTTAGTTGTGTGTGTGTGTGTGTGTGTGTATACTGACACATGTCTATGAGTGTGATGTGAGAAGTGGGGGAGCACATGCATCCCATGTTGTGCGTGTGAAGGTCAGAGAACAACACTGGTGTAGGGCATCACCCCTCACGCTGTCTAAGACAGGATCTACTACTGTGAACACCAACCTGACTGAGGTGCGGGACTCACAGACGTGCTCTGTCCGTCCTCTCTTCGTGGCTCCCAGGGATCCCTGAGCTCAGGTTCTCAGGCTCGCACATGTCACCCACCGAATCACCCCAACAGCTCCTACTTTGTTTTTTAGTGAAGTAAAATACAATTTATTGTCATTGGCAGCCCTTGAAATGTTATTTCTCCTTATGAATTTTATTGCCTTTGAGATAGGTTTTGTTCCTGTCCTCAGAGTCAAAAAAAATATAATCAACAATTGTTATGCCATTGAAGACACATTATAGACATTAGTGACACATTATTTAAAGTTATTTACATGTAAGATATTTTGAGTACTTAAACATATAATATATACATATACATACATACATATGTGTGTATACATATACTCAAAGTATCTTACATGTTTATTTTTTCAAATTAATTTACAAAGTAACAGTTCCATATATTTTCTTACATGCTTCATTTTGGCTAGATTTCCCCCTCCCTCATTTTGTTTTGTAGGATTTCATTATGTGGGCTAGACGAGCCTTGAACTCATGGACTAGTCTGTGGACTCTGAGCGCAACCCTATAGACTAGCCAGGCAAGATATACCATTGGCATAAAAGTGCCACATCTGTTATGAGCTAACCAACTGCTCTCTGGATTTGATGCCCACTTTGCAGGCAAGAACTGGTGTTTGGCATTGCGAACCTATCAAAAAACTATGTGCCCCAGTGGGGAAGCCATTCCTGTTGCTTTGCTAAATGGATGTGATGTGCACATGAAATCACCTTCTAAATAATTAGTTTATGTCCACAGATTTTTATCGATCTCTGCTTTAATCAGAAGCTGCTTTTTCAGTGGCCAGCAGTAATTGCAGAGACTCAACTGGTCAAAGTGATGAGAATAAAAGGCTGTCGCATGCTCAGCTCTAAATAAGACATTATGCTCTCCATGGCTAGGGAACATAGAAGAGGGGACAGAAAGAATGCCAAAGCCAGAGAAAAAGGTCACGAAGCCGCACCCATACCTGAGGATTGACAGTTAATGATTGCTGTCATGCCCCTGAAAACAACCCTAGTTAAACCTATTGGGTTACAAAACAGAAATGTCAGGAAGGTAGAGGAAAGGCATCTGCAGGATTGGGAGGCAGAGAGCAGAAGAATGGGAGGGGTGGGGTGAGGAAAATACACTATATGTGCATGTACGGAAAATACAAAAACCCATAATTAGCCTAGTTAGTATATGCTAATAAAAACATTAAAATGAAAATGTGGGGCTGGAGAGATGGCTCAGCGGCTAAGATCACTGACTACCCTTCCAGACACCCTGGGGTTCAATCATCAGTGCCCACACAGCCGTATCTTAGCCTCTGTAATCCCAGTGCCAGGGCATCCAACACCCTCTTCAGGCCTCCAAGGCCACTGAATATACATGGTGGGCAGGTACACATCCAGGCAAAACACCAAGACATTTTAAAAAATGAAAATATGTTTTAAAAAATCTTAGCATATTTATGTTCATGCAGCGTTTGCTCTTTGGTACAGAGTCCCACAGGGACAGCGACCCACTCACAAGTTTAGAGTTTAAATCTGACCAGTTTAAACCAACGATGGCAAAATTCATTCCCTTTTCTGGAACTGGGCAAGTCATGACCATGTAATTTGCCCCATGCAATATTTGGGCTAGAACATACTTGTTGTTCACGGGAACAACATACATGGTGCCACACAAGGAGAGTGCAGACAGGAAATGCAAGGTCAGCCACGCAGTGTGCTTGAGGTCAGTCTTGTCTCAAACAAAAAATGAAAAAAAAAACCCCAAAACTTCATGAATCTGACACCACATGCTATTAGATATGTGCACATAGAGCTGAAAATATAACTTGAAACAAAACAGTAGACGTTTAGTGAACAATTGATGTTTGCTGAGAAAATGAGAAAATATATATATATATATATATATATATATATATTCAAATTGAACATCACACAGAGGGATTGCATTGCAATACAGTGGGAAAAGTAAAATTACTGAAAATATAAAAAATATTAATTTGAGCCTAGAATGGTGACATGTGTGTGAAGTCCTAGCACTCGGAAAACCAAATCCAAGGCCAGCCCAGGCTACCTAGTGCGTATGAAGCCAATGTGGCCGACATACTGAGACACTGTCTCAAAAATAGGAATTAAACAGACAGAGAGGGGGGCTGGAGTGATGGCTTAGCACCTAAGGGCACCGGCTGCTTTTCCAAATGACCTGGCTCAGCATCTAAGCGCACAGGCTGCTCTTCCAGGGGACCTGGCTCCAACTCCTAGCCCCCACGTGGTACATCACAACTGTCTATACCTCCAGTTTCAGGGGATTCACCACCCTTTTGGCCGCTGTGGGTGCTGCACAGTGTACCTGTGCATGCAGGCAAGACACCCATAAATGTAAAGTAAAAATAATCTTAAAAAAATAAACAGATCCCCCAAAAAGATAAAAAGGGGTGTGTGGCTATAGCTCAGTTTTTAGGATCTTATATAACACGCAGGAATCCCTGAGCTCCACCCTCCACCCTGAATGGACCACACAAGTTGGATGCACCTGTAAACCTCACTCAGCACATGAGAAGTAGGGGCAAACACAAGCCAGAAAACGTTTGATAGCTGACCCTCTTTTGTTGGAGGTGCTCATTCGTAGCATTTGATAACTGATTTTCAAAATCTCCTATGCATTATATTTATATCTGTTCATTAATTCTTTATGGAAGTTTGGAGCAGAAGGGATGGAAAATTTACTCAAGTCTGGGTGATCCTGTTACATACATATTCAAGTGCCCCTCCCCCATCAGGGGACTTCACAACCAAACCAGAAGCAAGAACAAAGGATCAGTGTGTCTAGTTAGTTAGTTAGAAAGAAGGTCTTCACTACGTGGAAGAGGATAATCCTGACTTTCTAATCCTCCTGTCTACCTCCCGAGCGCTGAGATTACAGGGGCTCCCCATCATAACTGGTTTTACACAGTGCTGGGCACTAAGGCCAGGGCTCCATGCATGCTAGGCAGTCACTTAACCAACTGAACCACATACCCAGCCCACATAAAATCATCCCCAAGGCCAAGGAGTCATAACCCACATGGTGGAATGCGGCCATCGCTGTGTTCTGCAGTCAAACAATGACCATCCCAAGAAAGTGCAGCAGGAGGCAGGTGGAAAAGTTGTTGTCCAGGGCATCTGGTGGACGTTTGCACATGGCTATGGGAGGGCGTGGGATGGCGGTGTCTGATGGGTCTGGGTTGTTGATCCTGCCCAGGGTGTGCAGGAGGCATCAGCTTAGGGCTTGAGCCTGTGAAAGTTTTGTAGGGAAAGTGGAGTTAAGTTTGCAAGAATCACCGTGACCCTGGGTCACCAAGTTGGAAGATGAGATTTTTGGACTTGTGTGTGTGTGTGTGTGTGTGTGTGTGTGTGTGTGTGTGTGTGTGTGTGTGTAGATTAGTATCAAAGAACTTGCTTTAAAAAAAATCACAAGAAAATTTAAAGAAGATGATGATGGCAGCCTGTTTTGTTTTGAGGATCTTAATTTGCTTCTAGCCACAGTTCTAGAATCAAGCATCAGGGGAGCCCTTATTCTATGAAGCAGAATGAATGTTTCCAGAAGTTGAGATTTGGAGATAGACAAGAACCAAGTAAAGCAGAAACAAAAAAAGTGGGCCTATCTATTTTTAACTTTTCATGACATAGATTTTACACACACACACACACACACACACACACACACACACACACACACACACTGCGGTTTGTCTGGCTCTAAAACAGTAGAGACTCGTCTGCTTTCCAGTGAAAGAAGGTCCAGGTGTTGTAATAAAAAAATAAATCAAGCAACAGGCTGAAGGTAAGGAAAGGTCTCTTTTATGGAGAAATTCTAATTTGACCCATTGTGGTGGGAGGGATACCCTTTAGCTCAGGACTAGAGGGAGGTGTGCTTTAACTCTTTTCTGGAGTGTTCCCTGCATCCTCTGAAGTGTGCGGAGTCGCATCAGAATCCCAGAAGACCATGTGGAGAGCAGTGCCGGCATGAGTGAGAAAGCATCGTACACCAGGAACTGGGGAAAGTGTGTGGACATGCATGTCTCTAGTGAGCAGTGCAGTTGGCCGCCATAGTGTCTGCTCCAGGCATTTCTGCTCTGCCATCTCGCTTTTAAATTTACTTCCAATGTTATTTTTTCTATTTAAACTAATTATCATATCTGAGTTTAAAAAGCATTCCCTGATCACTGCTAACCAGCCTTTTGGTTTTGTTGTTTTGCTTTGAAAGACAATTTTAAATACTCTTCTTGGACAGTTCAGCAGTGACGTTTGCAGCTGTGTTTCGGTACATTGTGGATTCTTCCCTGTTTTCTCTTCCACCCCTAACACTAGATACAAGAGAAGAAAGGATGGAGGGAAAAGGAAAGAGATCCCAGAATGAAGTCAGGAAAGGGGCCAATGCTACCGTTAAGCTGGAGAGTCGAGTTCCTTGCGTCCTGCTCATTAGGAGAGTCGAGTTCCTTGCGTCCTGCTCATTAGGAGAGTCGAGTTCCTTGCGTCCTGCTCATTAGGAGAGTCGAGTTCCTTGCGTCCTGCTCATTAGGAGAGTCGAGTTCCTTGCGTCCTGCTCATTAGGAGAGTCGAGTTCCTTGCGTCCTGCTCATTAGGAGAGTCGAGTTCCTTGGGGCAAGTTTGATCTTTGCTATGAAGATAACTGATTTCTTCATGTTGTTTCTTCTTTGCACATGGCTACTTCACAAACCATGACCAACACCACCCACCCACCCACCAAGAACCCATCAACAGCCAACAACAACCTTCTTTGCTTCTCAGGGCTCTAGCATTTATATACCCTCTCAAAAGTCCCCAGAACCCCCAGCTTCACACAATTGCAGAAACTACCTGCAGCTGAAAAATTCACACCCTCCCAGAGCGTGAGGGAAATCATAGTCACAGCTGCTGTGGTCAGTCCAGAGAGGCCCCAAATTGGCACACCTGCGATTAAAATAACACATTCCCATAATATTTCTGTTTTGCAAAGGCACCAAAACTCAAAAATTGTCACTACAGAGCTCATTTAATCCTGAGATTTCACAAAAATATTGACTACACTGGAGTATTTAAATACATGGATTCCAGGAATAAATCTGCACACCTGTCATTATTATTCATTTTATGCTGATGCATGAGGCAGTCTCCGGTGAGATAAGGCAGGGATGTGGACTGTTTGTCACACAGCCAAGTTTGAGAACACCTACTTGTGTAACCACATATATAGGACAGCTGCCGGTGAGGCGACCCATCTCCATCCACGTCCAGGGTTCAGAGGCTGCGCAGGACGCGTCTTCAGAGGAGGCGAGAGCCTGTGGAGGTCTCGGAGACCTCAGAGGAGGTCTCTGCCTGCGCCTAACTTTGTAGCTGGTATTTCAGAGCTTTGTTATCAGTGCTGTATGTGTATCCCTGACCCAAGCGCTCTTGTCTCCTCGCCTCCGTAGCATCATGACCCAAGCGCTCTTGTCTCCTCGCCTCCGTAGCATCATGACCCAAGCGCTCTTGTCTCCTCGCCTCCGTAGCATCATGACCCAGGCGCTCTTGTCTCCTCGCCTCCGTAGCATCATGACCCAGGCGCTCTTGTCTCCTCGCCTCCGTAGCATCATGACCCAGGCGCTCTTGTCTCCTCGCCTCCGTAGCATCATGACCCAAGCGCTCTTGTCTCCTCGCCTCCGTAGCATCATGACCCAAGCGCTCTTGTCTCCTCGCCTCCGTAGCATCATGACCCAAGCGCTCTTGTCTCCTCGCCTCCGTAGCATCATGACCCAAGCGCTCTTGTCTCCTCGCCTCCGTAGCATCATGACCCAAGCGCTCTTGTCTCCTCGCCTCCGTAGCATCATGACCTAAGGAGTTGAGTTGCACTGGAGCTTGGTGGAATGCTTGTTTATTTTTGCAGTACTGGGGATTGGTCCCAGGGCCTTACTCTACCACTGAACGATATCCCCAGCCTTGGTATTCTCCACTTCTCCAGTTTTAAAAAAGTTTATTTCTCCTACGTAGTCCCTGACACTTCTGGTAATAAGGCAAGTATCATATGGAAGGTAATTAGTTGAAAGAAGACACAGACATGGTGCATCAATTGTTACCAAATACCAAATGGTCAGGCTAGATACATGCACATGACTAACATTAAATGAACAGATTATATTTAAGAACATAATGTATATACATATGTTTGTGCAATAACGATGTAACAGAAGAGGCTATGAAACTGAAAGAAAGCAAAGAAAGATATATGGGAGGGTGGGGAGTCAGGAAAGGAAGGAAAAATGTTATGTTTATTATAATATTTTAAAATGGCTAAAAAGGAAATATGTAACTTATTTTTTATTTTACAGGAGCCCACAGTTGAGAGACTTTGAATATTTAAGGAGACAGGAGTTTTGGAGACTTTGATATTTAAAAGAAAATTTAGAGTTTGAGAGGTATTTTGACTTTTTTAGAGAGAGTCAACTTTTAAAGTGCTTAAATTTTTAAAATGTTTTAAAATCTGTAATGCACTTTAAAGAGTGGTATTTATTTTAATGTGACACCTTGGGGACAAAGGAGAAAGAAAAGGTTCTAGGTCAACAGTGATGTGTGTGTCAAGTTGACAAGGAGCCAATTGTTCTGGTTGGTTTGTTTTGTCTACGTGACGCAAACTGGAGTCATTTTTTTTAAGAGTCTTTTTAGAACTTTTTATTGATTCTTTGTGAATTTCACACCATGCACCCAGTCTCACTCATTTCCACATTCCCTGGTACCCTTCCACCCTTGCAAATCCACCCCACAGAGAAAAAAACCTCTCGTTGTAAAAGCTGTGGGTCCTACAATATACTCTTTTGTCCACACTTCTTTGCTTACAAATGTTCATTGCAACGACTCACTGGTCTGGTACGAGGCCCCTGGCTTCCTCTGCTTATCAATACTAGATCCTCACTGGGACTCCTCTTGGATATCCTGTTGTTGCCCGGAGTCATGGAGATCCTGTAGGTTTGGATCTGTAGGGGACTGGCCCCTTCATGCACGCCAGCAGTTCATTAATAGGGTAGATGCTGGGGTGGGCCCTGGGTCTAGGACTGAGTGGTATCTGAGCTGGTCAGCCTGCCCACTCTCCCACTCTCAAGACCTTGGGGCAGCTCACCTGCAACACCCCCCACCCCTATATCCCTATCCCCCACCCCTCAACCAGGGCCAACTCTGTCCTGTTGCTCAGGGAAGGCTCCGAGTCCTCTCTCCTGAGTGTTGCAGCTGGTGAACAGGGCCGGTTCTCCCACTCTCATGCCCTAGGACCAGCTCTCCCAAGATGCCCAGATGAGGGGTGGGGCCAGTTCTGCACAGCCCTCAGCCATTAACATGTCCCTGGGTGGTAGCGAGACCAAGGATGTCCTCCTGGCCTTTGATGGCAACAGACCCACCCATGCTGCTGTGGGGCCACAGATCCAGATGTGGTGACATCACCAGCTACTCACATCAGGCTGGTCCTCACTACACTTAAGTCTCTAGTTCTGCCTCTTCTTTGCAGCCCACATCCTTCTGTTTATCTTTCTTTTCCATTTCTCCATCAATTACTTGCTTCTGTTGGTGGTACCCAGGGTCGCTGAGTGTCTAGAATCATCTCAGAAGTGACATCAGGAGTGCTACGCCTGCTTGCGCGTTATGGCTCTGGGCAGGGGTCATCTCTGAAGCATGGTCCGACGCCCCCGCAAAGTCTGCTTGGTGCCAGATTGATGGTCATCTCAGGCCAGCTCCCTGTCCGGGCCCCATGGTGCTGGTCTGATGGTCGCCTGAGAGGGTTCCTCTATCCTCCTGCAGGGACAAGTCACATGCTGGATTGGCAAAAGCAAGCAAATGAGCTTCCCGGAGGCAGCCCACTCCTCCTTGCATGGCTGACCAATGGGTGCATCACTGGTGTAGGCAAAGGACTTTGCCTTAGAACTGTTCGTTGTTGTTATACTGCCTGGGTCATATATCTGGCATGGCACAGACCCTCACTACCTATAGGATAATAATATTCCTCCATAGGTTCTACAGATGATTTTATAATTCCTAATTGATTCAAGTAACTTTAAGCCCTCCTGCAATACAGCAAAAACTGTTAGGAGCTCTATGAACCTCCACATGAATTACACCAAGAAGGAAAACAAGGTTGAAACAAATTAGTCATCTAGGAAATACATTCATTCTAGGTTTAGTCCAAGGTGTAAGACACGATAAAGAAGACCTATGAATATAGAACAAAAACCAAATGGTTATCTCTACAAGACAAGACAAACACCTTCTTAGAAAAACAACATAAAAAACTCCTGCTTCGAGCAGACAGATAGAAACCACTGCTTAAGCTTATTATCTAGTTAGATAGTAGGATCAATAGTCCTACCATAACTCCCTTTGTATGTAAAAATTGGACCTATTTTTGAATTAGGTAATTTTTTCCATACATAGAAAACCTTTGTATTATATTGCATAAAAGCCCAACACAGAATTAAACAGCTGTTGAAGCCATCTGCTTCACCCAAAAATGTGTCTGTCTACCTGTTTATGTCTAATTGCCTGTATATATTGTTGTAGGTATGTGTGTGTGTATATATATATATATTTTTTTTTTTAACGAATATGTGGTGAATGGTATCTTTGGGAGCTCCCTTGTTTTGTCTATTGATTGTACAAGTGCATGTATGAGTGAGGTTCGTAAAAATCTGCTTTCTTTGTCTGCCAAGTCCACCAGTCAGGAACTTTAAGAGTTAAAGTGTAAAAATCAAGGCTACCAGTCAAAAAGATGAAGAGTTAAATTATATGAACACTAGCCAATGGTACGACTCCCCTCGGTTCACCCTGTGTGCTGGAGCTGGCCTCCAGCAGTCTCCAGCTTGCTCCCGGTTCCTAGGAGCCCATCCCGGCCTGCCTCCTGCCAGACTGGTGGTCGCCTTAGGCTCACTTTTTCCAGGGAATGTTAGACTACTAATCATCCAGATGCCCAGAGGCCAGAACACTAAGCATAGACATGGCCTCTCTCCTCTCTGCCACCCACTGACGCACACAGCAGCCCCTTTTAAATGTCAAAGAAAATGCCTCCATGTGATTGGCTAATAGGCAAGTCTGTCCGATGTTTTCTTGATCACTGACTGACGGAAGTGGGAGGATTCAGCCCACTGTGATGGCACTAACCCGGGAAGGGTGATCCTGGGCTGTATAAGGAAAGCAGGCTGTGTGAAGCAGGAGGAGAAAGCCTGTAAGCAGTGCTCCTCCGTGACCTTGGCTTCAGTGCCTGCCGTCAGGGTCCTGCCTGTATTTCCTGCTCTGACTTTCCTCACTGATAGAGTACTGTAGGCTGCAATATTTCCACAACCGCACCGCCAGCCAGCTTCATTTCAGGAGACCGTTCTTTCCACACAGGGATTTAAACACCATTGAGGAATAAGACTTGTGAGCATGCTTTAGGTGGCCAGTGGGCCTCGCTGTCTTGAGAATTAAAACCACCATCCGTATCCACACAACCGCTGCACTTCAGTTTCTGTGCAGCTTCTGTCGCTGATACGGGAGGGGCTCACCTGCCTCGGTTCTCCTCTGTTCTTTGTTTATGGGGAAGAGTCCACGTGTGTTCACAGGCATGTTCCAGGCAAGCCAAACTCACCTCGATGAACTCCAGATGAAACGTCTGGAGAAGTGCATTGTCATTGACAAGGAGGATCAGATCATCGGAGCCGAAAGCAAGAAAAACTGCCACCTGATGGAAAACAGGTGTGAGCCAGAAGTGGGAGGGCACCTGCGTGCACACAGCCGGGCGCCACGGGAGGGCACGTGCACGCAGGCCGGGTGCCATCAGCCACTCTCTGAGCTAGGGAGTGCGGGGAGGAGGGTGAGGGTGTCAGCTGTGCGGCTGCTCTTGGTGCAGCCACCTTGAGCTGAGTGAGAAGGGAAGGCGATGAGGATGCAGAGACTCCACGCTGACCTCAGCGTGACCCTAACTCATGCCCACTCGCCTCACAGGCCTGTTACACCGAGGCTTCAGTGTTGTCCTCTTCAACACAAAAAACCAGCTCTTGGTCCAGCAGAGAGCAGATACCAAGTACACTTTTCCCGGTGAGCCACCCAGCTCTCTCTCTCCAACCGAAGTTCCAAGGACAATACATAACAAGCATTCTGCAACTGGGATCGAGTTGGGGAATTTCATAGTCAAATATTTATCTGGTAGGAGAACTGACACTGCTAAGTCCGAGCTGAGCCTACTTTAGACTCTAACTATGGTCGAGAAGGAAATCGCCCCTGTGTGGTAAAAGGGCAGCGTGGTGTTGTACCTTTTCCCCAGGGCATTTTACAGACTCCTGTTCTAGTCACCCTTTGTATAGGCCTGACAAGCTGAAGAGAAAGATGCTGTGGGGGTGAGGGCAGCGCTGAGACGTCTGCAGGCTGAACTGGGCATTCCCTGGGACCAGGTACCCACTCACTCCAACATGGGGCTCCATAAAATGTTTCCTGTGCTCAGGGATCTGTTTAGTAGTTACCATGTCACATGATGGTGCTGCCAGTGCCATCCGTCAAAAGGCTGATTTAGGAAGTGGCTGCTGGGCTAACATGGCTTCTGCTGTGTATAGAAACCAGCTTTCCTGTTGGAAGTGCCCAAGCCTGGTCCACAGGACAGGCTGTGAAACAAGTCACTGTCCTGGAGATCCAGTCTCTGTTTTTTGTTTTTGTTTTCCTCTTCCATTTTTTAATTTAATTTTTTTTTCCTTTGGTATTTTCAAAACAGGGTTTCTTTATGTAGCGCTGGCTCTCCTGGAACTCACTTTGTAGACCAGGCTGACCTCAAACTCAACATCTCCCTTTGGAGTGCTGGGGCTAAAGGCGTGTGCCACCACTACCCAGACTGAGTGTTTTTTAATTTCCATTCTCAAAAGAAAGTTTTCACATGCCTGTATGTCCTAATGCTCAGAGCTGTGTTCAGCCTCATGTCCTGTGTACATGTGGTCTTCCTTGTGAATGGAAAAATGGAAGCCTCGTGGCCAGGAATTGTGCCCTCTTCACTGTGAGCTACCTAAGGTCAAACTAAACTTAAGTGCTTAGGGGGCACTCTGTGAAAAGGAATGAACTGCTTTCTAAATTCTGTTTATCACCGAATTAATATCACTGCATCAACTTTGACACAGATTTCGATAAAGGACATAATCTTCATGACTCGAAAATACCACAAGTGCCAGTCAGACGCCGTCAGGGGAGACCATGAGATTGGCTATCTTCTGTTGGTGAGGAAAGACGTCATGCTGAACCCAGACACCAGGGAAGTGAGAGGCTACTGTTGCATGAGCCAGGACCACATGCAGGAGCTCCTGGACAGGGCGCCCGTGGGGAAGAGATCACCCGTGGCTCAGAACCCTCGCAGGAGGCTTCCTGATCCCTTGGCGGCCTTATTTAGAGGATGTGTCTTCGTTTGTGGAGCCTGACAAAATATACGGCCTCTGCAGGATATGGAAAAGTAATGTTCAAAGCAGGGATTGGGGTCAAGAGATGGTTTAGTAGTTAAGTCCAGGGTTCAACCCCTAGCACTCACATGGGGGCTCACATCTATTTGTAACTCCAGTTCGAGGGGAGCTCACGCTCTCTCCTGACCTCTACATGTACCTGGCATGCCATGTTAGGCAAGCACTCTACCAAGTGTCTGACAGAAGCACTCCGAGGGAAGGACTCACTTTGACTTCCATGTTCACCCCCCCTTCTCGGCTGCTGTTTGCTCTGGTCATCTTGGTGGGTACACAACAGTGTTCTCACATTGTTTGCATTTTTATTTCCTTAATGATTAGATGATACCGAAAACCTTTTTATGTGGAGAAATACACATTCAAGCACGTGCCAATGAGTTGGTCACTGTTGAATTTTATAAACTATCTATCATTCATATCCCTGTCACACGCCGTTTGCCAAGCTTTTCCCCGTTCTGCAGACTTTGATGCAGTCCTGTTTATCTACTTTCACCTTTGTTGTCTATACCTTTGGTGTCATATCCAAGATATTGTCAAATCCAATGTTATGGTGGTTTTACCATTTTCTTTAAATCACTATCGTTTGGGAGTCTTATATGTACTTAGATTTTTTAAAAGTGTACGCTGCTAATATGTTTCTAATGTGGTATAAGGCAGAATCTGACTTTTACCTATATATATATATATATAAACATTTCCCAAAGAGGCTGTTGGAGAAACTGTCCTTTCCCCACTGTTAGTTCTGGTACATTGTTTAGGGCAATTATTTCTGCATAGTCTACCTTGCTCCGTCAATCACAATGTCATTACTATTACTTTGTAGTATGCTTACAACCAGAATGAGTCCTCTAACATTTTTCTTATTTAGACTATTAAGAATCTCTCTGAGGGGTTGCTGTTGAGTCTCCACTATATTCCAGGTTCCCCTGCTAGTAACCAGCGTTGCTACAGGCCCTGGTCAGCAGAGATGACTCCGTGCCTACCCAGCAAACCAGCATCACAGCCGTTCTCTTTCTAACCCTGATGAGAGCAGAGTGCTAATACAGTTACGCTCAGGTCACAAACATTCTGTTCCTGAACAAGCTTAATTCTTTTGTTTAGGACAGCGCTGTTTTGAGATATCTTTAGAAAAACCAGTATTGAGCCGGGCGTGGTGGCACACGCCTTTAATCCCAGAACTTGGGAGGCAGAGGCAGGCGGGTTGCTGTGAGTTGAAGGCCAGCTTGGTCTACAAAGTGAGTCTAGGACAGCCAGGGCTACACAGAGAAATCCCATCTTGAAAAAGAAAAAAGAAAGGAAAAATCAAAAAACAAAACAAACCAGTATTATATATGTCAACAATCTGGTTTCATAATTTGTGTTGAATTTTCCTGACTTTTGTCAGCAGGAAATATGAACTACACTCTAGCTAAATCTTGTTTTTCTCATCCCTTTAATTTTTCCTTTCTACCCTTCCTCACTAATATCTGAGAAATATAAATAAAAAGGTTCTTTAAGCCAGGCATGGTGGAGCACACCTTTAATCCTAGCAGGTGGGAGGCAGAGGCAGGTGAATCAACATGAGTTCAAGGCCAGCATGGTCTAGGACAGCCAAGGCTACACAGAGAAACCCTGTCTCAAAAACCAAAAACAAACAAAAATCCTTTAAGAAAAAAAAACATTGTCTAGAACTTCTACTATGTTAAATGCATAATTCTATGATTTAATCAAGTTATTAGGCATACTGATGATTACAGACTTTACAATAGCAATCACCTAGACATAAAAAATAGATCAAGACATCAAATTTCATCAGAGAACTAAAACACATTAAAAAGCCAATTTTAAAACCAGAAATTTCAACAGATTCCATGATTCTATGATAGTGTTTTTGTACGTGCGTAACTGTCACTGGTCAGAAGCTGCCTTTGACAGGGGCACAGACAGCTGGACACTGCCGTCTACTCTGTGAACAGGGATGTAGTTCCAACAACACTGGAGCCCTGCTGCAACGGTTGTGTACTTTCAGGACATTGATCTTCTGTTTAAGCTTACTCCTACATTTCCATTCTCTTAATTCAGCCATAGTTTATAAAAGAAGACATGTATTTTTGTTGTGAGCCTATATCCCAGGCAATTATTTCCCTTAAAAAGTATTTTTGCTCTAAGAGCAAAAAAAGCAAAGTCCTATCTTTTTTCCATTGTCTATCAATAGCAACTTGCAAACAAATTAAGAAATCAAAACTATGTTTTTGCTGGAGGTTTATTTTGGAAAAAGTGGTTGAAGTTACAAAGATACATTTGTACTACAAGTCTAAAAAATATAATTTAAGAGCAATTTAAGTTCTGACACACTCCTAAATGTGCTTGTGCCCAGGCCCTCAGAAAGGGGGCTAGTCTGATGCCGACACCTCCCAGCAGGGATGCTTTCCAAACAAAAGCAGGTACTCTGGTAATGAGACAGAGTTCCACTACAAACAGTGCTACCCCACCAGCCTACGCACACCAATACATCTGTTCCGCAACATGAGCTGGGCAGGCACGAAGCATCCGTATCATCAAGGACAGAATGCTCTGCACTTACAGCGTCTCAACTGCACAATGACCAGGACACGGCACACCTAGTCCTTTACCAGAGTTCAGCAAAGCATCAAGCGTTTACAGTCATTTCCACTGTTTCTTTCGTTTAACAAATGTTTTTTCCAGAGTTTATAAAACATGCCACATCACACCCAGAACCAGCTAGAGCCTGGCCCAGCGACGCCGACTGACGAGGGCTCTACCTCCTGTCCTTTTTACCAGCCTTCCTCTTCCCGGACAGCAAGTGCTTGGGCTTCATGTCAAACACGTGCCTGTCCGCCTCCCCTTTTCTCCCCAAGCGGTTCATCTTCTTCTGCGCTTTCTTCATCATAGTCTTGGCTTTCTTCACCATCTGGACAGGAGAATACACATTGATGGAAGCCACACTTCTATCCTGGGAATAATGGATCACCTGGGACCCATTTTACCAATGCAGGTGTGAACTATAAAGACCCTGTTGCGTCTTGGTCACGGCTCTCTCTCAGACGACCACACTATCTGCAGGAACTCAGTGACTATCTAAGGACACCTCCGAGCTTTTAGCTGACCAGAGAATACCTGTTCAAACTTTCAGTGAAGCTCAGGACCACGAGAGCACCCACTGCCACATCTGACTCCTGTCCACGCCAGTATTAAAACCCATAGTGCATAGGACACACTCGTAATCCTAGCTGGGGGTGGAAGGCGGGGCAGGAGGACTGCAGTTCTTAGAGGGAAGTCTGGGACACATGGTAATACACTGCTTCAACTCAACACTCACTTCCTAGACTTCCAGATGGAAATGACAACTCAGGCTTCCATTAAGCAGAGAGCCTGCCAGTTTACATCGGCTTTCTCTTATATTTGAATTTTCAAAATACTAAGATTAAGAAAAAAAAAAAAGTTCTTCCTCTTTAAAAAAAAAAGTGAAATTTTAAACAACCACTGCATCATTGCAAGACACTACAGATAACACCAGAGGGAATCAGGCGACCACCTTGAAGGGCAGAAATTCCCCTCATAATGTAAACAAACCAAGTGTGCCCTGCGCTACTTCCTCACGAAAAAATGGGGCCTCTTCCTAGTATCTTGCAAACAGTAGGGCTGCAAGGCCAGACCGTCCATACTTTAAGAGACAGTGTCTGTCCATCCTCCATCAGAATGGTTTACCAGGACACCTACCCAGGGTACCAACTGCTTCCAGTCCAAGTTCCTCTCTAAAGGATGCCAAAGACTGGAGAGAAGAATGAATAGCTAAGCTCTTAACCACACCCCTGCTCCTCCACGCAACGGCTGGTGTTTGCTGGAGGCTCCGAAACAAACCTTGACATCCCGAAGGCCAGAAACATCACGTGGAGTTCGAGAGCAACTCCGACTCCGGGCTATAGAAGAGGGTGGAACAGACTCTTCTCTTTTTCTCTTCCTAGTGGCACTCCGAGATCTTCTTGCCTGGACTGCATAGTGGGCCTGCAACGCACAAGCAGCAAAGTCGCTAACAACCAAAATTCTTCCAACAAGAAGGGAAGACAGTTAAGGTCTGCAGGACCACTATCACACAAATCAAAGGATTTGGAATGTCTGTTGAGAGGTACTGGGCACAGGGTCTGGTTTGAAGCGAAGGGTTAAGGGTCAAAAGCATCACTACGGTGCTCCTGCCCTCCTGAGCTCACAGCCACGCTGTTGGTGAATCAGATGGTGTCTTTGAGCTGTAGCTCTTGTGCATGCTCTGTGTGCTAATGTTCTCTACCGGTTAACATCAATCACGTACGGCAATGATGCTGCTTTTCATCCACAGTTTCTACAATATACGTAGAGGCTTTAGCCCCCTAAATAGTCTAGGTAGTAGATATACTCACCAGCTAGGTTTATGTGCATTATGTGCATGCTATGACATTCACATAGTAAGATCACCTAGCTACAGCTTTCTCCAGACACACCCACATCACTAAGCAGCACATGGCTGCAGGTATGGTATGGCAAGCACATGCCTGACTACCAGCACTGGACAATAAAGGCAGGAAACATTGAGTTTGAACCCAGCTCAGGCGCAAGAAAAGCACAAACCATCTGAACCCACACTAGCCACCCACAGACTCACATTGTCCTTATCATCCATGTCAACACCAAGGCCCCGCATCTCATTCTCCAAATCCGCCCGCTGAACCTGAAAGGGGGCAAGAAGGGAATAATTTGCTTTAATTAAAATGTCTGTTGAAATTTAATTTTAAAGGAAAAAAGAGAGAGGAAAAGCATACGGTGATGCCGCAATGGACAGATAAACAGTTGGCAGACACAGGTTCTGTCCAGTCTCTGGATCCTAACGCTCACAACCCTTACCATTTCCTTGGTTCCAGAAGGCCCTTGAGGTAAAGGACAATCTTTGTTAACATCATGCTGAAGGCCATAGAGACAATGACATCTCTAAGTGAACACATGAAGTGGGATGCATCTTGCCTTCTTCTGATCCATTCACGCCTAGAGTGGTTTCCCTATTCTCGCCAGTAACAGGGACTGATAAACTGCCTTGTGGATTTAGGAGTCTCAACCAACAGAGAAACCAAATAATATAAAAATGTTAGCACCGAGCATGGAAGCACACAGCTGCAATCCTGGCACCTAGCACAGGAGGACCGGAGTCAGGAGCGCCTTGGCTACACAGGCTCAAGGCTAGCCCGGACCTCATGAGACCCTATTTAACAGCCAGGCAGCACCCTCCAACTTCAGCAGGGTTAGCCTGACTGACTGGCTCAGTTTGTAATAGGGATGTACCTGGAGTTGCAACTCATGGAGCAAAAATGTAACTGTCAGAACTAAAAGCCCAAAGCAGGGCACCGTGTAAGTCACTGTACTGAGCACCTCAAAGTGCGCCACCTGACATCCCCAAGTGGTGGAAGTCAGTCTCTAGTGGAGGTTTACACAGCATCCAGCATGTGAGCTCGACCCTGCCTCTGCAACACCCAGAACTGACCTTCTTGGCAGTTCGGGGCATCCTGGGCCCTTGTGTATTCTTTTCTTTGGACTGTAGAATTTTCAACTTCTTTTTTTCTCTAATTTGTTTTGCCAGCTGTCGGATTTCCAACATTTCCTCATCTTCAGTTTCAGAGTCACTGTCATACTCTCCAGCAGCTGTTCTTAGCTCTTCTTCCTTTTCTAATTCTTCCAATTTCTTTAAAAAGAACCATAAAATTAACAAGGAAAAACTCGCTAGGAAATAAGTGTAGCAACATATTTACAGAAATCATGTTTCCTTAAGTCTCTGAAGATATGAGAATGTTGTGTTGTAGTCTTGTCACAACTGGACCCCATTTGTGTACAGTTAATCTCACAAAACAAGGGGTGCACGAAGGCCTTGGAGACAGGATGAACACTGCACGCACTATTTTCTGCCAATTCCATTTTGTCCTTAAAGAAAAAAATGTAGAGACCCTTTCCCTCATACTCAGTGTTCCCAGCAGAAACACGAAATAAATTTTGTACAAGCTCCCATTCATCCTCTCAAATAGCATTTTAAATACAATCACACCACTTATAAAATAAGACAAAATGAAATTTTAAGTATGTATGTGGAATTGGGGACATAGCTACGTGGCAAAGCCCTGGCCTAACAAGCACAATACCCTGGGTTGGTCCCCAGCAAAAGCACACACACACACACACACACACACACACACACACACACACACACACCTCTCTCTCTCTCTCTCATAAAAACATACATTCACACATAAATAAATGAGATATCTGCAAACACTGACCTGCGATGGAATAACAAGTAAAGGACAGGTACCAAAGCAGGAAAAAGGTCAGCGATGGGACAGCTCTCTAGGGGAAAATGTCTAAGAAAAGACTG
This sequence comes from Acomys russatus, assembly GCF_903995435.1. NCBI lineage: Eukaryota > Metazoa > Chordata > Mammalia > Rodentia > Muridae > Acomys > Acomys russatus. The sequence continues at coordinate 63,398,803 of NC_067145.1, forward strand.
GACCCACTGAAGTTAAACTCCTCTTTCAGATTAGAAGGATCCAAACATCAAAAGGTCAGTGGGAGCTGGGCACGGTGGCGCACTCCTATAGTGCCTGCACTTGGGGAGGCAGAAGCAGGGTTATCTCTGTGAGTTTAAGACCAGGCTGGTTAACAGTCCAGGAGAGCCAGGGCTACACAGAGAAACCCTGTCTGGAATCACCTCCCCACCAAAGAGTCAGCGAGTCACAGAAATCTGGACATCAGACCTCACAACCTGTGCAATGAATTTTCTTGGTAATGTGATGCCACTTGCTGGACTAGCAAAAGGAGTCTACAGGAGGAGATCTGAGAGACTCAGAAAAAGTCAACAACAGTTACAGAGAGAAGACTGAGCCACTGACAGGATCTCCAGAGTACAACACTAACGTACGCCAAAGTGACACAGCCCATTACAGGTCAGGGTGACAGGCCTGGGCATCCCAGGACTACACAGGACAAAGGAGGAATAGAGAATAGAGTCATCTGAATGGTGGAAAGTCTCCAAGGAAGCAGAGAACAGGCTAGGATGCCTTAGGACATAGAACCAAAGGACTGTGAAGTGCTGTTTGCATGCCGCAGCGGGGAGGCTAATCTAAAGTGTTACAGACCTTCATGATAGCAGGATCGATATAATCAGCAACATTATGGCCTTCCCAGATCTCCGGGATCTTATCATATTTCTCAGATGAATTCATTAAGTCCCAGTATTCTAACATTGAAAGAAAACAAAAAGTTGTATTTACAGTAGTTTCTAGTATCTTCAAGTACTGTGCCACCACAATGATTATTCTGGATGCCAAGTAAAACCCCTTTACAAGGTAACAGAGCCGCTGTGTCAACACTACCTAAGTTATTACTAACAAGATCAACACTGACCTGTATGCCCAACCTTCAAATACTACAAAAATACTCCCTTCATCTAAAACAACAGAAAATTATACGGAAGACATTTTATACAGCTTGCAAGTCTGCAATTTCTAACTTTCAAAATCTGGAAAACTTCTAAACCAACAAACACACCGGAAGACTTTCACTGAGCTCCTTTCTTTCCTGACAATGGCATACAACTGACATTTCAAAACACCATACTTACTCTGAAGATCCAAAATATAATCATCTCCCATTTCCAGCTCAAGATCTCGTTCCTGCCAAGAGAACGCCCAGAAGTTTATCGTCACTCTTATGCCCCAGATGCTTGCCACCCCTCCCTGCCAATGAAACAGCTCTGACCCTCTCGGCTCTGTGTCTAACAGGAGGGCTGCTTTCGCCACCTGCACTACGTGTCTCGTGGACTTTATTCACTGTGACATCACGTCAACTGAAGAGCTTCAGTCCGGGGTATGTTAAGGATTCACCACTGTGCCCCTGAGCCTTACAGGGCGAAGCCTGGGCACACTCAGCTTGCATCCGTCTACTGCATAAAGCCTGCTTCACGTGGCTGAAGCCCTGGAAACACTGCCTTTTCTGGTGTGCAGGCAGGTCTTCTGTCCCATTCCATAAGAAACCCAGACAAAGTGTGACAGTCACCTACCCTCTTCTTCTTGGGCTCTGCAATCTCCATTCTTTTCCTTCGAGCCACTACTCCTTCTGGGATGAAAGGGGGTCTCTCCTATGAACACATTATTCAAAGTATATGAAATGCCTTCCAGGGTGTGAGAGAAACTTAAGGGAACAAAAAACCAAAGCCAAAGGTAGTTTGGAAGGGTAACACAAAACCATCTAAACCAATTAATACAAAGCGCATTCTGGGGAGTGAGTTTCAGGGCCAGAGTGGGGAAAGGAGACGAGACAACCCCCAAAATTGATTCTACAGTTCATTTGGAAAAAATGAAAAGTATCCAGAAAAATTAAATTAAGAAAGTAAGAGAACAATGAACAATGAACGAGTAACAGAGATAAATCCAAGTATGTCTAGAATTCAATGGCATTAAATTCATTAGTTGAGACCAATGACTACCCCAGGAAGATAGGCCCATAAGTAGTAAACCACACTTTCCACAGAACAAAGTAAATTCAGCACACACAAAGCGTCAACCCAGATGAGAAATGAAAGCAAACAATAAAAGCAAAACCATAAAAATACAGAAGAACATGACACTTTAAAGCATTTTAGGTATGAACATAGCCCGTTTTCTGTAGAACCAAAGCTCGAATAACTAAGAAAGAACTATTGTATGTTAATATTCTGAAAATGTGTAGCTCTTCTGAGATGCTTTTAAAAAACGAGGGGCTGGAGAGAGTTCAGCAGTCAGGAACACTTGTCGCTCCGGCAGAGGACCTGGGTTCAGTCCCCAGGACTCGGGTGGCGGCTCACCACTGTCTATGACTAGAGTTTCAGGGAATCTGATAACCTTCAGAGACCCCAGGAATGGACATAGTGTACATATTTACAAAGCAGGCAAAATACTCATCTACGCAATAAAAAAAAGAATCTTTAAAAAAAACTTTAGGAACTTATATCCTGAAATAAAGATTTTTCTTTTTTTTTTTTTTTTTGCAGTAACACATATATAAAGATGCAGATTGCTTATAATGTCAAGAAAATAAAAATGTAAAAACCATATACTTCTGCTGGCTCAATTAAAAAAAGGGCAGGAGGGGTGATAAACTACACCCAAGCCACTTCTAAGTAACAAAAGAAAAGCTCACTAGCAACAAGCTCTGACAGGGAAAAGCAGGGTGCGCAGAGCTCTTCACTTCACTCCTTCCTGCAGGCGCACGTGACTTCAGCAGGGAAGAAAACCTGAAGTCTACATGTGAAGCCCACTTGTGCTCACATGTGATCATCTGCAACACCAGGGAAACACACGTGGCCAGCAGTGCAGTCCCTGGAGCCGGCAAGGCCACCTTACCTTATCGTCCCTCTTGTTTGGCACAGCTAAGTGCAATCTGTTCAGAACCTCATTCACTTTATTTCCTTTCATTTTCGTCTCTACTCGATGAGCCAAAAGCCTATCACAGGCCTAAGAAAGCACAAAAACAAGAGTCACAAAGCCACTCTACACCAGCCCCAGCCACGCACTAGAATGAAGAATCAAGTCTCTACTCATCGGCAGGCTGACAGTTGGGGGCGGCACTTCCTACATATTTCCCTTCAGCAGGTAACTAACTGAGCTAGTTAAGAACCACACCAACTCTTTATGAAGTCTGAATCCTGAAGCTCTCAGTACCCTTAACCTCTCTTCTTCACAAAAATAAAGTGTTCCCCCATAGGACTCTAGCAATTTGAACAACTAATCCTATTCAAGGAAAACAAACAAACAAACAAACAAAAACTAAATTGTTTTCAGTGGTAATAATTCCTAAAAAGAAAACAGTTTTCCACCACAACTGACTTTTGTAAAACAAAAACACCAGCCGTGAGTTAATGAAGCACCAACCTCTGTTTTAACTTGAATGACTCCTTCCTCAGTCAGGGTGCTGGTCTCAATGACAGGGAAACCTTCGGCCTGCAAGTCCATAAATATTTTCTAGGAATACAAAAGAAAAGAAGTGAAGCATGCATGACTGTTCCCAGTTTCCCAGAGAACAGCCTGCATTGTTTTGCAAATGGAAGTTGCAAATGCTATTTGCTCAACAGCCATGACTTGTTTTTTAAGTTAATTTTCACAATAATCTTCTACAATTAAAAATAAGTTAGCAGAGGCAAGTGGATCGTTCGGTTCAAGGCCATCCAGGCTTCTGAGTAAGATCTAGGACAGCTCGGGCTACACAGAGAAACTGTGTCTCTAAAATAAATAAAAACAAACAAACCCTTACAGGATCAAACCAGATCAAAGTCAAATAGATCCATGAACACTGTAAGATCTCCCCTGCTCTCAGTGCTAGGGATCGACCTCAGCTATAAGCTGCCACTGACCTGTATCTGCAGCCCCAAGATGCTGGGATTTCTGATGTGTATCTCTACATGCAGACAAGATCAACTTTTCAAAAGATGTTTTTAATATTATTTCTTATTTTAAAGTTTCTGCCAAAACAGCCCAAGAGAATTCTTTAGAAAATATAAAAATATTAGGCTATCATCTGATGAGTCACTGAGACAGTACAAACATCTCTCTAGTGTGGAGACAGATGGCAACCCCTACCAGACATTAAAACTGCCCACAAACAAGGTCAACCTCCGTCAGCAAGGGACTAAAGCACCAGCAAGTAAAGGACAGGTTCAATAATACAAGCGTTAAGCTGTAGATTTTTAATAGCAACTGTTTCCCAAGTGTGCAATACTAACGACTAAAGATGGAGGCATACCTTTACTAGCAATACCCCAGGGACCAGAAAGATGACCTAAGTGATGTCAGTTCTCTCCGAAACAGGTGGCAAGTAATCCATTATTCAGGCATTCCCTTCACTGGACAGACACCTGGGCCGCAGAAGGGTGACTCACTTTCCTACCATCCTGCTGAGTAGTGCAGCTGCGCCTGCGCCTGACCCCAAAGCCAGAGCACCTGAGCGGTTTGCTTGATTCCTTAGGACTTCCTTGTGCTACCCCGCTCTTCTTCCCCCTCTTAGGACTTCCTTGTGCTACCCTGCTCTTCTTCCCCCTCTTCTTGTCAGTGCCTTTCAGACTCGCAGACTGAGATGACTTACAGAACACAAGGGTTTTCGTTTGTCTGCCTTTGAAGAGAAACTGATTGTCTGACATCAGAATTAGATAACTAGTAACTTAAAGGATACAGGGTCCTGACAGCTGATCTTACCATGTGAGATGGACAGGAGGATCAGGAGTTCAAGGCTATTTACTCCTGTTTTTATATAAACAGCCAAACAAAACCAAAAATGTTATGTTCTGCCCTAAGACGACAACTCAAGACAAGATAATCCTTACCATATATAAACTGTTCATATATAAATACCGTATATAAATACAAGAGAGCAGGAACCAACACACGCGTCGGAAACACCCAGTCCTCCCTACCTCAGGAAGCTTCTGCCTTAATTTAAATATGACAGCACCTTTCATTCTAGTGTACTGGTTGCTGCAGCACAGGGGTCTGAAGCGGGGTCTGTGTGCCCAAGGACGTCAGCCCTGAGAAGCCACAAGGCGGATGTGAAGACAGCGGCTAGTCAGGGACCACAGCGAGAACACTGAGCCCGACCCCAGAGTATGCATTTAAGTACATGTCTCTCAGGACATTCATCCTGAAAACTGTCTACTAAAAGGGTTAAATTGTTTGGAGAATTCTGTCTACCAACACTTAATGTTGGCAGACACTGCAACACGCCCACAGCTCTGACAACTCCATCTTCTGAGAGCTTAGACAATGGTCCCTTTCACCCACTTGCCCAACTTATGTAGCCACAGCCCCCTCTGGGTAATAAAGCACGCCACATTCACACCCACTCGTGGGGAACGCTTCCCTCATGCACCTGAGGCCCTAAGGCCTGAAAACGATGAAAGCACACGCAGAGGATACCTGGCTTCCTCTTGGGTACCAATTTAAAAGCGTCATTTCCTAGGTAACCACATTTCCCAAAAGTCAAGTGTAGCAGCCCACACTCCCCCAATGCAGGTGTCTGCACAGACTGAAGACAAGGCAGGAACCAGCACACTGTGGTTTAATATCCTGCCACTAATCATCAAGGGTCTTCTTGGCGCGTGCGTGTGCGTGTGTGTGTGCGTGTGTCAGTGATTTACCTGATCTTCTTCAGCAAGTTCAGCTATTCTCTTCACATCACATTTGTTTGCTACAACAATAAGAGGCTAACAAGGAAGAAGAGAAATTATTGCTTTCACAGTACAGAATAATGTAGTCCCCTCCCTTGTCCATGACTTTGCTTTCTACAATTTCATTTACCCAAGTTGAGATCAACTACTACTGGAAAATAGAAAGTGGAAAGTTCTGCAACTAAACAATTTATAAATTTAAACTGTGACCCATCCTCAGCAGTGCAACGAAACCTTTTGTCTTAGTGCTGCATTCCACCCAGGACACACATCGTCCTTTTGTCTGGCTTACCCACTGTGTATGCTACCAGGCAACCAGCTATTTGGTTTAGGTCAGTTATCGTATCAACTGTCACATTACTAATAGCTGTGGTCAAGTAACACAGAGCATCAGTACCATCTATGGTTTCAGGTAGCCACAGTGGTCTCAGAACCCAGTATTCATGAGTAAGAAGGTTCTAGTGTGTGAATCAAACACTAGCTGCCACACTCACCTTGTTGATGAACAGAGGTCTGATATTCTGGAAGAGTTCTAGCTGTTCCTTCAAGCCATGGCCACACTGCTCAGACAAGTCCATCACGTATAGCACCGCAGCTCGGAGGTGGGCCAGAGCTGTGATAGCCTGCATTTCAATGGTGTTCCGATCCTCCAAAGGATGATCCAAAATCCCTGGGGTATCTACAACCTAACAACCAGGCTCCATTACCCAAAACATACTCACTCAAAAATGTCTTGGTTGGTACCAGTCATTCTCATACACGCCAAGAAAACTAGTAAGTAAAATATTGGAAACTGCCCATGATAAAATAACAAAGGTACAAGGGCGAAAAGTACATTTTCTTTATAAAACAAAAGCCAAATCCAGAAGCCTGATGTGGTAATGGCTGATCCCTGTAATCCTAGCACCAAGGAAGCAGAAACAGGACTGCCATGAATTTAAGGCTAGAATGACCCACAGTGAGCTTAAGGTCAGCCTGGTTAGATTGCGACTGTCTCAAAAGAACAGATACCAGGGACTAAGGAAAACCCCACAGAGACCATTAAAGAAATACTGCCTTTGGGAGAAATGAGCCCTCTTTTCTCACAGCCATCAAGAAATACAATACTGAGCCGGGCAGTGGTGGCACACCCCTTTAATTCCAGCATTTGGGAGGCAGAGGCAGGTGGATTGCTGTGAGTTAGAGGCCAGCTTAGTCTACAAAGCGAGTCCAGGACAGTCAAGGATACACAGAGAAACCCTGTCTCGAAGCTGCTGCCCCTCCCCCCACACCCCAAAAAGAAACAGAACACTGGAATAAATGACCAACTCTTCCAAACTTCCAAGACTTGGCTTCATCATTTATAAAACTGGATTTGGTTGTAAACTAGATTGTTTCACGCTTTGAGAGTAAATGCCACTTCTAGTGACAGAGCTTCAAATAACACAGAGAAGCTTATTCAATAGAGCCATCACTAAGGAAATGAAGTCACCCCCGCAGAGCTAAGCAGAGAGCCAAACAGCAGCTGCCAGCTTGCTCTCAGGTACATGTGTGTGATGTTACACATCTCCAACGCTCAGGCCAGTTCTCCTTATGATGATGAAGGTTTCAAGTTTTTGGTGAGACCACAGAAACCATCCCCATACCTCAGGGCTGTCCCAAGAGGATGCTGCTCACCACTGACTGTATGCTAAGTGCACTACAGGAAGCAGCTATGCTACCGTTCTTTAGAAATCACCAAATCTATTACATCAAAAACCCAAGTGTCTGCTCTATGTTTGCAGACAAGACTCTCACCTGCCAACGTAGATACTTATAATCCATGTGCCCAACAAACAAAGACTTGGTGGTAAATGCATAGGGCTGAACATCCACATCTGCTCTTGTCACCTGGAAGAAGAAACCAGAACCAGAACTATTATTTTCACACTCACGAGAGTTCCGTACCACAATTCCCCCAAACACTCTGAGCACAGCATCCACACTTTTCCAGGAGCAACTTTAGCCAAGCACAGCAATGCTGCTGATGCCAGAAGATCAGAGGCTCAGTCAGAGCCTGTCTGGGCAGTGTGGAAAGCCTGGCTCAAAAGAAACAGGCTGCGGACAGCAGCCAGTGAGAGAGCACGGCCTAGTGTGTGTGAGGCCTGGCCTCAAACCCTCACAACACAAATAACACACCCTATTTGGTAGGATAAAATCCCAAGGCACTGTACATGAGTAAACTGCATACAACAGCTATTATCCCCTTTGGCAAACGCCTGGCTCCTCTTCCCCGTCCATTGTGGGCCCACTAGCCACTGTCTATTCTCTAAGCTTCAATATGCAGTTCATGTTACTGAAATTTTCATCTTGTTGAATTAGTTTAAACCACAACTCAAAAAGTTACATGTGGCCAGAGGCCACTGCATCATCCCTCAGAGCACAGAACAGTCACAGCGGATTCAAAGCAGCCGACAGGCATTTGAAACTTCAATTAGATCCCTAAGAGCACTGTTTGCTACCAAGTCAGGATAACTTGTGAGCAAAAATAAGAACTGCTGGGCCAGCACGGTGGATCAGTAGGTAAAGGTGCCTGTCCCCAAGCCTGGTGGCCTGAGTTCAATTTCCAGGACCCACACAGTAGGAGAGAACTAACTTCTGCAGGCTGTTCTCTGACCTTCATCTTACACACACTCCCCCCCCTCATTCTTCCAACCCCCCCCCCACACACACACGTAGGCACACAAAAGAACGCACACATATAGCTTCAAAGTAAAACTGTTCTGGCACTGGGCAAGCCCTAATAAGTCCATAAGTAACAAGTTACTTTTCCTTAAATGTCACAACAGAGCTTGATAATTCTACTCCAGTCAAGAGAGACAAAGGCTCGACATGGACCCCATGCTTATAATCCCTGAACTCTGAAGACAGAGCCAAAAGGACAGCAGGTTCAAGGTCAGCCTGGGCTACATTAACAAGATCCTACCTCAGGAAAAACCAAAACACTTAAGAGTGATTCAGACACAGAAAATCTCTATTACAATGAACACACAGTTCACATGAAAGTTGACGCTATCACCAAGGTAACAAGTCACTCAAGCAGCTTGAGGCTGGCCAAGTCCAGCTCCATGAGTGCCGGCAGGCATAAGAGCATTCCAGAATGAGCCGGCACAACATGACCATGAAACACTCTCCACCTGTGAATAAAATTTAACTGAGGTATCTCACAGCCCCGAGAAACTCGAGGGCACACAAGAATCAAAATGAATGGTCCCGGCAATCCCTGAATAAATCTAGACTCAGACAACGAGTTAAAGCTCCAAAAGGAATGTGGAAGCTTAGGCATCAGGGCCCCGTGAGCCAGGGCCATCCCAGGCCCATCCCAAACCCACACAGGGGATGCAGTAGTGCCTGGGACTTCAGTGCACCAGACAGCTGCTTTATTATAGAAACCACACCCACCTTATTGATGAAGCTGGATTTCCCAACATTTGGATACCCACACAAAAGCAGAGTCCTCGTATTTGGATCAATGGTTGGCAAGCGGGATAAATGTTGACGCACTGTAAGGAATTTAAGTCAAAAACTGAGAATTTAAGATTGGCTTGAAATTTTACTTTCTACTTAGTTATACTCCGAGCTCATAGTTGTTTTAATAAGCTTAGATGGCACAAATTTTTCACTGTAGCTTTTTTTTGGGCAACAGGAGCATATAGATTATTAGACTAGGGCCTGATGTCTGGAAAGTGTTGCATCATGGAGCTATATCCCAACACTTTTTACTTTGAGCCAAAGTCTCACTAACGCAGGCTTTGCATTCACCCTAGCCCAAGCAGGCCTTGAACTTGTACTCCACCTCAGTCTTCCGAGTAGCGGGAACTATACTTTCATAAGTGTACATGGAGAAAATGAGGGGGTAAGGGATAATGAAGAAACTGATAGCATATACATGAGTATTTTCCAAATATGGCTACACCAGGAATCATGTGTTTAACCTACCAACCTGCTATTTTGGGTCAAAATGAGACTGAGAAGCATGTTTGGGAAAGATGATTGCTGATATTCGGTCCCCGGTGTGTTTTGGTTCAAGCATGCATGCTGTGATGTGAAATGTTTCCACTTACCTGCCTCCCCTGTAACGCCTGCACGGCTCTAGCACAGTGCTCACTGGGCTATCAAGAGAACCCCACAGATGTATACAAAATTCTTTCAAAGAACTTTGATAAATCATTTCAAAGGAAAGAAAACTATGCCCAACAAAATGACTGTAGGGCTAGGGGTGTAACACAATTCCAATTTCCAGCTCTAACTCAGAAATTATCCTATTAAATGAAAGTATTTTCAGGTGTATGTTTTACTTACTTACTAAATATTAAGAACATGTAGTTATTGAACCTCCAAAAAACTTAAAAAAAAAAAAAAATCGAGAGTAAGAACTAAACATAAAAGAACATAGTAAAACCCATTTCAGCTTCTGTGTAACAAGTACCTTGTTCCAAATACTCCAAACTCTGCCTCTGTCTCTTGATGATAGTACACATGCGTCCAAGGGCAGCACGCTTCAGCTGCTTGCAGCGGTACAGAGAGTCACCATATTTCATAAGTCGCACGTAGTCTTTAGCAACACTTAGAAAAGAGAAAGTAGCGAAGGTTTATTTTGTATTTCTTTGATAATAATTTACAAGATACTATGGTAAGAAAATACCTTACTTGTCCACCAAATTTTTGGCAATGTTTATTTGACCTAGAGCCAACTTGTAATGATCCTTGTCATAGAGAATGTTCATCAAGTCAGCGTAGAACGGGTGGATATCCTAGAATGAAAAAGTGAAATACACAACGTCACTCTGCTCCAACTGGTTCTCAGCCCGTGTAACAAAGAACGGAGACTCAGCTCCCCTTCCTCTTTCTTCACACCTGTATCTCTGATCCCCAGAACCCTTTCCTGGCCAATGACTCTTCCCAATCACTGCCCAGGAAACAAGCAACGCCTAGGGGAGGAGCTGCAGCAATCACTTGTAGTCACCGCAACCTCCATCCTATTACAGCGACTTAGGACTCAGTTCTCCCCACATTCATGGTGTGTGTACACACACACACACACACACACACACACACACACACACACCACACGCATGCACACAACTAAACATTTTAATGCTGTCAAAAATGGAGGCATTTCACCTTTTCTTTCCAGTTGAACACACTTTACTACAATTTTTTGCAGTCAAGCTCACTAATAATTCCCTAACTACCAAGTCTCACTGTTTATACTGATGCTCACTCTCTGTACTTACAGGACTCATTCTCTTCAGTACTCTCATCTCCCTGCAGACACCTAATTCCCTCATTTTCTTTCATGTGCCACACTATATATGACGTTTATGAGTGCCTTCCACTAGAGTGAGGCCCTTAATTTCATCTACTTACCTACCTACCTACCTACCTATCAATTTATCTATTTATTTATGTTTGCTTGTTCTGAGATGATCTCTTTATGTAGTCTGGGTTGGCCCAGAACTCACTACATAGACTAGGCTGGCCTCGAACTCACAGAGATCTACCTACCACTGCCTCCCAAGCACTAATAATTTTTTTAACTTGCTTTTCAAAAATGTACCCAGCATTGTGATGTATCCCGATAAACTTAGCACTCAGGAGAGAGGCAGGCGGATCTCTGTGAACTCAAAGCCAGCCTGGTATACAAAGTGGAGCTCCATGGTAATCAAAGCTATAGTTATACGTCTCACAGGAAAAACAAAAAGCAAACCCCAAAACCGATTTATTTGTGTTTTGTGTTTGTTTCTGATAGTCACATTGTGTATCTCAGGCTGGTGAAGAGCTCAACATGCCCAACCTACTGTGCCCCATCAGCTCAGCTGAGCACAGGGCCCTTTCTACTGCTCTATCTGTAGTGCTGGGAACGGTGGCCACCATGTGACGGGTTCAGTGATGTACAGTTTTGAAAACTGATCCACCTGAGACTTTCACAGTAGCCAGCGAGATCGTTAGTAGGCAGTCGCAATAGAACAGCCAAGTATTTGAGTTCTCCCATCTCTTGTGCATTAAAAACAATAAATTTAAAAAAAAATGTACAAAGAACCACAAAAACTTGATGCTAACTGCTTTAAAATACATTGCTTACTAAAGTCCGATTGCTATATCAAGTCAGTTTAGAGTAATTTCATTCTTTTTTTTCTAATCCTCAGGTGTTTTCTAGTTCTTAACCTTTCCCAAGAAATGAACAGTGTCTGCCCCCAAGTTTCTGGAGCTGAATAAACAGTGATGGCAGTCTACTGCACAGGAACGTGTTCAGCCTTATTTACCGCTCTCTGTGCTATCTCTTGTCAGCAAAGGAAATTAATTAATTAATGATGAAGTTAACAAGCTCACAAACTGGAACCTTTGGCCACTGATTCTGTTGAGCCTGAAGGAGAAGGGGGGTGCCTCTGAACAGAAACGGGTGACGCTTGGACAAGCCACAGCCATTCAAGAATCCTGGGCTTCAGATTGGCAACCAAGAGCTTCCATCTAAGCTGACCGTGGTGCTGGCAAGTGCAGACACTCAGTGCACAGGAAGTGTGGTAAGGCAGCCCTGGTGCTCCTGAGACGCACTTTGGGAAGAACACCAAGGATTCAAAAGGAACTGGACTCCACAGCCAGCCTGTCACTGAGTCACTGACACATCAGTTCCTTCATTTCTTCTCAGACAAATAAATACATCAAATAGGCTAAACATAATTCTCCGAAGGCTTATAATTATACAACCATACATGTCACTTACGTCCAACTTAGGGAAATCCGTCAGAATCTGGGAGAGTCTGTCATGGTAATTCTGTTGAGTAAATTTGACTTTTCTCATATAAAAATGTCGAATTCGATGAATTTGATAATGTTTATGAATAACTGTTGGAGTCTTTCGTTGAGTCTTGGATAATGTCAGGTCAATAAAGTCCTGTGATTAAAGAAAATAAGGCAAAATTCAAACATGTACTTTCTGTTCATTTGTTTATAACCTTAAAACACTAATCTAGTACTACATGGGTTAAACTACAAAACCTACTTTTTCTTTTCTTGGGGGGAGGGGGGTCTGAGACAGGGTCTCACTGTGTAGCTCTGGCTGTCCTGGACTCACTTTGTAGACCAGGCTGCCCTGGAACTCATGGAGATCCACCTGCCTCTGCCTCTGCCTACAGCTGTGCGCCACCATGCCTGGCCAAAACTTACTTTTTCTAACTCAATATTTTATATTACAACCTGGCTCATCTTTATAGTTTCTGGCCTTTAAGAAAACCTGGCAGCCACCACCAAAACTAAAATAGTTTGGAGACTCTCCACAATCCTCAAGAATGCCCGAAGGAGAGGGCCAGTGCAGGCGGTGTCCATCATGGTGACAGAAGCCTGACTTTCATCACGCCCTCTCAGTCTTACATCAACTGTGCCGCATTACCAACCAGGCCACGCCTGACACCTCACCCAGCACCTGCTCCAGATAATGGGAGCATGCTCCATGTGCCCAGCCACCCCAGGACCCTTGTTTGAAAAGGCTGAGAAATCTGTGAATATGCCCAACTGATGGAGGAGGCCACTCCCCTATTATCCCTCGAATAAAAATGGGGATGCTTGCTAAATGGTAGCTGAAATGTATTTTACCCCATGTTTTTAAAAAATGCCATTTTAACTTTCAAATTCCTAAGAAAACTCAAGAATTAGAAGAACTACTGAGAAAAAAAGCCAGTTCTTTGATTTCAAGGATGTTGTAGCTTTGATTTTAAGGGGACATAAAAACAAAAACAAAAAACAAACCAACTCATCATCTAAATTTTCCTAGGTATGAGGATGAACTATTTGAGGATTTGAGATTTTTGTATTTATTCCTCAGTAGGGGTCGGAGGAATCACTTTTACCCAACCACTTTTACCTTCCTTTGATCACTTCTATTAATTCAATAACATTGATCATTTCCTATAATAAAGGATAAAACTAACACAATGCTGAAGATAAAATAGTGAATAAGACACCAAGATCCGCTGAGCATGGTAGCACGCACCTTTAATCCCAGCACTCGGGAGGCAGAGGCCAGCCTGGTCTACAAAGAGAGTTCCAAGACAGACAGGGCTATTACACAGAGAGACCCTGTCTGGGGTGTGTGTGTGTGTAGGTGGCGGGCGGGTGGAGGACACCAAGATCCAGTGAAAGAAGAAGTACAGGCAGGTAACCATAATACAGACGTGAAGGCTCACGAAGGGCATGAATGCTCAGGCCTTCTGCTCCTCTCACTCTGGTCCCTTCTGCTGCCCTCACATCTCTAAGGAGACAGTTCAGAAGTTGCCCACTGAAACGTTTCCCCAGACTCACCCACTTATCACTACACCCTTTGTTTGTTTTTGAAACAGGGTTTCTCTGTGTTTAGCCCTGGCTCTCCTGGAACTTGCTCTGTGGATGAGGGGTTAAAGGTATGCACCACCACTGCCTTGTTCTTAATATACTCTTTTTTTTTTTTTTTTTTTAAAGATATACACAGTGTTCTGCCTACATGTACACCTGCATGAGAGCAGCAGATCTCATTATAGATGGTTGAGAGCCACCAGGACCTCTGGAAGCGCAGCCAGTGATCTTAACCTCTGAGCCATCTCTCCAGCCCTTACTATATTCTTATACTGCCCTAAATCCTTGATAAACATATTCAAGGTTCTTTCCCCCCACCCCATCCACCAAAACACAAACAGATATTTGAGTTCGTCATATAAAGTGGGGCTCTACTTCACATGTATCTGCCATCTAGTTTAAGTAGCTGTAATTCTATATGTGCATGGTGGCTTATGCCTTTAATCCAAACACTCTGGAGGTAGAAGCAGGCATATTTCTGTAAATTCCAGACCAGCCACGGCAGCATAGTAAGATTGAAAAAAACAAAGTCTGTGCACATTAGATATAGATGCAAATTTCAAATAGTATTTTTGATCTGTGGTTGGTTGAATCTGGATTTGGAACTCAGGAACAGGACCAATTGTATGTCACTCATTTCTCCCTCATACTGTGGGTGTAAACAGATTTATGTATTCCTTTAGAAAATGACTCTTAAAGAAGCAGAATATTTTTGTGCATATCTATACACACAACCTAGCACACACTTTACAAAAGTATCCCATACCCTTCCGACTGAATTTTTATTTCCAATCACCAAAGGATTGCCATCAGTCTCCTACACATATGCAAACTCACGCTTTCTAGAAACAGACCTCATTCAGGTCAACAGAAATACATGCTGTACTAAAGTTCTTTACCAGGTCAGTTATACTAACAAAGTTCATTTGATCCAGTGAATTTTATTGAGTGAAATAAAAAGCGTACAAATTCCTTCAGCATGTGCTTGAGAAGTGACTGGGGCAATCACGGCGACTGAAACACAAGCTGTGATTCCTACCTGTAGTTCCCTTCTTTCCAAACACTACAAACTGGTGAGAAATGTACCACAACGACTATCGGAAAGAGGAAGAAGGGAGGAATAACAGAGATTTAAAATAATAACGATAACTCTGTGAAACATGTTTTGTGTCTTTTAAAGCCAGGGTCTCCAGAGATCCAATTGCCTCTGTCCCCCTAGTGCTGGCATTAAAGGCGTGCACCACCACGTCTACCATTAAATACTAGTTCTTGGCAAAACGTTTCAAAAGAAACTCATTCTGAAAGGGGATACCGAAAATACCCACATTGCTGTAAAATTAATGCTAACGATACTGGTTCCTCTGAATTGGCCCGGCAATTCAATGCCCATGGCAGGCCAGCGAAACACATGTATCCTTTTAGGTTCTTTAGCCTACCTACTACTCGCTACTTTGGAGGACTTGCTATGTTACACAAGTCTGGCCTTACCACGTTTACCTTGGTATGCTTAAAGCCAATTGCATTTCCCAAGTCAAACTACAAATGACAACTACCTATTTTTTTTTTTTAACACTGTGATAGTACGGATTGCCTTACTTAAAGAGGAAGGTGCTACACTGAACAATGCATCCCGAAGCAGCGGACGCACGACACTCGCCGCTCACCACTTCAGGCTTCCTGCCTTGCTTATTTCACTGTGGCCACCACCCAGGACATTTTGTCACTTCGGCGGGCCATATAAGAATTACAGACTCTGGACGGGTTCTGGGGTCTTGGAGAGATTCGAAGGTTTGAGAGACCCATGGACAGGGGGAAAAGGGTTTGGTTTCAAAGAGTGGGCCTAATCTTGAATGTCCCGAGGATAAAGCAATGGAGCACGGCACTGAGGATCGAGTGGATCCATGGTCACCCAGCCCCGGGAACGCCGATCTGAATCCTCCCTGGCGACTTGTCAGGGAACAGGGAGATATTCAGGAACAACCTCTGTTACCCTTACCTTGGCAGACGGCACCACCGTAATCTTCTTGAAGTTGTAGTGCGCCATGCCGGCGGTGGAGCACACGAGGAAACCTGGAGACGCGGCGGGCCGGACTTCCGCCGTCGGCGATGGGCGGGACTTCCGCCATTCAGCGCGCTTTGGCGTTGCGTCACTTCCTGTAAGTCGCGGGCGCGGCCCAGGCGTTCGCTAAGGCGTGCTCGTAGTCCGACAGCGTCCCCGCTCGGCCAGGAAGTCCTCCGCTTAAGAGACAAGGGTTCCGGAAGAGCCGTGGAAGGGCTCGGCTGGGCTTGAGAGGCGGGGCGAGTTAAATCCTCACAGAGTGAAAGAGGCGTTCCAGACTGACCACCTTGGGGGTCTCCGCAAACATTCCCAAGCAGGCGTCGGGGCGAGTGACTGTAGCGGGAAAGGCGGGGCGCGGGTCTCCTGCATCACATGATGTCCCCTGAGCAGCACGTCCAGTCGCCTGGCCGTGTGGAAAGTTACACATTCAAGTAAATGATGTTGACACGGGCTCTCTGTGGGTGGGAAAGTCTGCAGCCTTCCCGGCGGCCGGAGCTGCCTCTCCTGACCTGGCAGCCTAGCGTTAGTTTGCGGATGCGCGGCCTTCAGACCTGGCCTGGATCAGTAAAGAAAGAAACCCTGTACTGCTCAGAGGCATTGAACCCAGGTCCAGGACAGACACACAAAGTCTGACCAGAGGCCCACGGTGGGTTGGAGCCGACCTTCCCTCTTTCGTTTTTCTTGTCATTTTAGTTAAACCACCCATTTCTTTGGATCCTTGCGATCTAATCTGGCCCAATCCATCTACTCTTACCTCATGGTTATCTTTAACCATATGACCCTTTCTCAGGTTTTGCTGTCTCCTTCAAACTCTCCTCCCTATTCCTGTGGCGTCCGTCATTCTGGTACATGCTGTCTTCTTTGCTAATTTATCTTCCTTCTGGCTCTGTCTGGATACTTACTCCTCACAGTTTTTTTCTCTTCCAAGTCTCTTTTCTGAATGGTGGTTTTACAGCCCCCATGTGGACTACTTGATGATACCCGTTTCCTTCAACCTGGTTTCTTTTTCAGTGCCAATCTGGCATTTCAGTCAGAAGTGAATTTTCTACCCTACATGATTCTAGATATGTTAAAGTGTGCATATCTGAAAATCAAGTAATTTCATCACTGCTGTTGGAAAGGACGGCCTCACTCTGGCTCCCACCAAAGTCCATAACAAGATTGAATACAGAGCCAAGAGCAAGGCTTGATCAGGACTGACTGACATAGTAAATGTGGCCTCTGGGGCAAAGGTGAGATCATAAAAATAGTGGCCCCACTGATGTTAAATCCCAGGAATAGGAGCTGAGAAAGATAATCGGGATAAAGCAAAAGAGCTGCAAGTGGCCCCACACGATGGGTTAGCAGGGGAGACGCAGCCCTCAGCACCCAACTCAAATAGGAGAAAGTGGGTAAGGATGAAGCGCTTGGACGGTCAATATAGTTTTCATTATCTCAGGTAACTCATATGGCATTAAACCTTACATAGAGCTAACTGTAAGTCAAGCGCTGTTCAAAGTAGTTTACCCCAAATTAACTCACTTAGCTCCTACAAAAACCTCATTAATAGTGGGGGAGAAACAGAAGCATGGCAAAGCCAGAAGCCAGCATGTGGCTGCACAGCTCGTAGGCCGCAGAGTCCACCTTGAACCTGAGTTGCTTGGCTCCTGCAAAACCTGCTTTAACATGCTGCTTCTAGGTCATTCCTCACATCTTCCAACAAGTCCTGCTCTTCTTCGTATAGTCCCAGCATTCCAAGGTTAAAGGTCAGTGTGAAACATAATGTTGCCAAGTTAAATAAGCATGTTTCTTTGATGTGCCAAGATCATTAGAAGTTAATGGCCGTCATCATGCACTACGCTGGAGTGTGCTGCCCATCATATTTGTAATGAACAAAGCTATTTCCTTCCCCATTGCCCCTTTATAAAGGCCCTGTATTTTTCCTAAACTCAGTTTTCCCAAACTCTCATAGAACCAGTTTCTTTTTTGTTGTTGTTTGTTTAGTTTGTTGTTTTGTTGGTGGTGGTTTTGTTATGTTTTTGTTTTTGTTGAGAGGAAGTCTTGCTCTGTAGCCCAGACTGGTTTGAGACACACTGTTTAACCCAGGCTTGCTTAGCACTTAACATGTGGCTTAGGATGGTCTTGAACTCACTACATAATAGACTTGCTTGACATTTTTGGTGATTCTCCTGCCTCAGCCTCCTGAGTGATAGGTTTAGAGGTATGAGACACCACACTTGGTTGAGTTAATTCTTCTTTTGGAGTGCTGGAGATTGAACTATGGAATCAATCTGCTACTGAGCTCCACCCCCAGCCTTCTCTTTTTATTATTATATAGATAATTTTTTCTTTTGATGGAATGCCATCCTTTCTTCAGCACTTAAAGTGAGGGAAGTAATTGAAAAATATCTTACTTAATAATGACCTTAATATTTAGACTTGTTCACATTTTATTATTTTAAAAATTCCCAGCAATAGCTGAGCATGGTGGTGACCACCTTTAATCCCAGCACTCAAGAGGCAGAGGCAGGCAGATGTCTTAATTTGAGGCCACAGATCAAGTTTCAGGACAGCCAGGATACACAGAGAAACCCTGTCTAAAAAAAAAAAAAAAAAAAAAAAAAAAAAAAAAAAAAAAAGGCCTCAGCAACCCAGCAACCCTCTGATCTGATGGTAAGATTAGAGACTTGCTGCTTATCCAAGGTCGCAGCTGTAAGTGGCAGACAGCACAGATCAGGCTGAGGCCTGCTGCACTTTCAGCTATCTCATAAACACAGCCGTTTATGTACACAACATGCCTAAGGGGCAGAGGGTTTTGCATAATATGAGATGTGAATATATGTGATCACAATGCAGTTGAAGTTCACTTGTTTGTCCAGAAAAGGACATTCATTAAGAGAAACAAGGATTATCCTTGACAAAGAGAAAACAGACTGACACTGATGTCAGAAAACAAATGTTTTATAAACCAATCAGAAAAAGCTACATATCTTATCTTTTTACTCTATTTCCCCAAAAGTAAAAGTACATCTATTTGTTTGATTTGGGTTTTATTTTTTTTGTTTTTTGAGACAGGTTTTCCATATAACTGTGACTGTCTTGGTATTCAGTATATAGATCAGGCTGGCCTTGAACTCACAAAGATACACCTGCCTCTGCCTTATGAGTGCGGGCATCGAAGGCGTAGAGTCAAAAGCTTTTAAGTTACAGCTTCACCTCCAGTTTACAGATCGTGCAAGCCAGAACACACTACCACTTAATTCCTTTGCTCTTTAGTTTCCTTTTTTGCAATATGGAGGGAACAGCAAATACCCTCCCTCAAAGGATTATTTATGGCGCCTGAAACAATTTAAGAACACAAAAGCAAAGCATGAACTGAGGGACAGTGTAGTTACTATTAGTTATTAATGTTTAATTCTAAAATTCCTTTGTCATAATGTATTAAATGCCAATTATCTTTTAGGAATTCTTCCTTCCTGGAATTAAAGGCATGCACCTTCACTGCCTGGTGAGTTCAGTAAATCTTTACTTAGGCCTGCACAAGTGTCCAAAGGTTGACTTTTTGAGGTTAGGAGACCAAAATTCTACCCTCAGATTATGCTAACACTGTACTTATCTGAATGTTGTGCTATAACAATTAAGTATGCATGGTTATTTTACCTCCAATTAACTTTTCCCATGCGTTAAATTATCTGCTTTATGCCACAAAAATGCCAAGCTTTATCCTCAGTGATGTAGATTTGAGACTTGGGTCTTGTTACCCTTAGCATCTCAGAACAGCCTTTAACTCTTGCAGTAAAAAACAAAAAAACCTCATCAGTTCAGTTATTTTCATACAGATCTAGTTCAGCAACATATTCATAAAGAAACTGGAGTATGTGCTAACTTCTAGGGATAAAAACTACCACAGGGAAAGAGGAAATCAAACACTTCTTTGTTTATCTGTGAGTATGAAGTTGGAAAATCAGATCTGAAAACTAAAACCATTTACCAGCAGCTCTATCTGCTCCGAAACTGGTCGTCTATAGACGATGCCTATAAAGGCACATCGTGAGCCAGAGTCGCAATGATGAAGGACCAAGTACCCTCACCACCTACCTGTTGCTGAGAACCACCATTCCTCCCACTCCTCTCATGGTTTGCCTGCCTCAGTGCGGTCCTAGGGGCAGATTGGGTCCCAGATGTTTGAGAGCATGTCTTGCCAGGAAACAAACTTTCCCCTTATCTAGCATAAACACACCACTGGCCCCCTTCTCCAGGAAAACCAAACTACTGAAAGCCTTTTAAAAAGAACTGAGAGAGGCACCAGAAACAGAAGTTAAATTGCTGATCCTCTAGCCCATTGCAAAGAGATCCAGTTACCAGAGTACAGAAGAGGGCAAACTTTGGCTATAGTAAAAGGTCATTTGCAAGGGCACTCTGCCAAACTTCCGCCTGCAAAGAGTGTCATGATTAAAAAAAAAAAAAAAAAAATAGGGCCTCATTTTTTGAGACCTTTATTTGTAGACTGGTTCTCCTCTGTTTTCTAGCTGCAATTCTGATTGATGAAAAGTACATCTTGTAATGGATGCTGTGCCAGGGAAATGTGACCAAACTTCTTAGCTAAAAGGAAGCTTTGTGTGGGGATTAGCCATAGGCACCTGTCCTTTCTGAGGTATTAGGAGTAACTTAAGGTGGGTAGGCTATTTACATGGCTCTCTTTAGAAACTGTGTTGTGACAACTTGTGAATCACATGCTGCTTTTTGATGTCTAGAAATTCTCCTTTTAAAAGCAATAGCCAACTCTTCATTCAAGGGCAGGAAAACTGTCTTTTGCCATCTCTCGAAGCAAGCAGCACTGCTCTGAGCATGTGTAATGAGTGGAACTCCACTGGCTGAAAACTGGGGCAAGTTCCTGGTATACTTGGGGAGCAAATATTTGGGGTCTTTGGCTTCTTTATTTATCAGGCTGTTTCAGTGAATCAGAGGCTGGGAACCCCTTTGTGCATAGGTGCATAGCCCTGAAATGTGTCGGAACACCAAACTCTGTCAACAGGGGAGAAAACCACACTGGCCTTCCAGCCTAATGACAGTGGGGCTTGCTGCAGGTCAGAAGCATGTCAATCTCGGGTCCTTTGAAGGAAGGAAAGATATGCAGGACCTCAGATTCAGGGACTGCGGCTTGAATCCTAGTGGTCAGACACCCCTCAACGAGGCAGTGCTCAGAGTACTAGTTTTTGGTCCAGAGATAATATGTGAAGTAAAAATACAGGAGCCTGTAGAGCAGGCAGGACGAAACCTCTCTAACCTGCAGGTGCGTACATCCCACTTCCTGCCCTGCAACCGCTGACCCTTGGCCTCTTAGCATAAATTGATGCCTCAAGCGATCAACAAGGGCTGTAAGCTGAGTTCTCTCAGGGTCAAGATATTTGGTTATGAAGAGAATTCACTGAGAATTTGAGTTGTTAAACTTTATTCATAATTTGTCTCTATTATAATAATGGAAAACACAACAGATAGAAGTTATACCCAAATGGAATTAGGCAATGGATTTCTTTGTTTGTTTTGAGATAGGGTTTCTCTGTGTAGCCCAGGCTGGCCTTGAACTCAGAGATTTGCCTGCCTCTGCCTCCTAAGTGCTGGGCTAAAGGCGTGTGCCACTACTGGCCAACTGGATTTTTTTTTTTTTTTTGAGACAGGGTCTCACTGTATACCCCTGATGAACTTGCTATGTCAACCAGGCTGGCCTCTTGACTCACAAAGGTACTTTTCTTCCACCTCCTAGGGGATGGAATTAAAGGCAGGCATCACCATATATGGCTTGATTTTTTTTCTTAAACTAATACACTAGATTTGTTCAAGGTTTGTAGGGTTTTTAAATTTTAAATTACATTTATTTATTTATTTGGGGTGTTATGTATATGGAAGTCAGAGATCAGCTGGCTGGGGTCCACCATGTTGGCCCCTGGGCTCATACTGACGCTGTCAGGCTCCATGGCAAATGCCCTCACCCACTGACTACCTCACCCGCTCCCAGTTCTGTAAGTTTTGTTGGGAGTGTAGCTACAGGATAGGTGTCTCAGCTTTACACGGCTCTTGAGTCCAACAAGGAAGTCACAGTAATATCCCTGTTCTTGGATGGTATGGTTGGCTGGTGTTAAAGCCGCCACTACCCCAAAGTATCATCCAGACGTCTTTAGAATTACATGACTGTTTGAGTGTGTGCTCTACTATTGAAACCAGGCTCTACCCTGTGTGATCCTAAACAAACATTTCAATATCAGTAAGCTTCTGTTTCTTATATGTAAGTTGGGAGCAATAATATATACATAAGATAGGTTAGTGGGAAATTAAACTAACGTGTAAAATATTTGCAATATGTCTGGTATGTAGTAAGTACACTAAATTATGTATTGTTTTGTATCTGTTCTTATAGAGTGCTTAGTTACAGTAATATTTCCTAAATTTTTGCAGACTCCCAGCCACCTACCAACAG
Organism: Acomys russatus; assembly: GCF_903995435.1. Taxonomy (NCBI): domain Eukaryota; kingdom Metazoa; phylum Chordata; class Mammalia; order Rodentia; family Muridae; genus Acomys; species Acomys russatus. The sequence continues at coordinate 63,421,347 of NC_067145.1, forward strand.
AGGCAGAAAGGACCAGGCTAAGAGAAACACACGTGCACTGATGTGTGAAAGACCTAAGAAAAAGTGAGCATTTGCCTTGGAGATGACTATACAAATCATTTTTTATTTTACTTAATCGTGGCAGATTTTGTTCCTGTAACTTCTACTAACAGGGTTGACAGTTCATCATATTCAACTGGGCAATTCTACAGATGAGTGGAGATCTATGACCCTTACAAATACTCTTTGAGTGAGCATCTCCCAAAGGAGAGAGCTGCTCACTGCTGCCAAAAACACACCTTGAATACAGGACACCTTGAGTCTGTGGGAGACAAGGAACAGTTCTGAGCATTTTTATAAGCTCATTTTTTTCTCTTCCTTAAAAGTTTTCAAAGTGAAGAACAATTTGGGTGGTCAGAAATGAGTCTGTGTAGAGACACTTTACTTTTTCTAGACTAGTAGTTTTCAACATGTGGGTGGAGGCCCCTTTGGGGGTTGAACCAGGCTTTCACCCTAAGACCATTAGAAAACACAGTTATTTACATTACAGTTCATAACAGTAGCAAGATTGCAGTTATGAAGTAGCAAGAAAATGACTTTATAGTTGGGGGTCACCACAGCATGAGAAACTGTGTTAAAGGGTCTCGTTGTGAAAGAGGCTTAGAGAAGCCGGAGAGGTGGCTCAGTGGTTAAGAGCACTGTCTGCTCTTCCAGAGGACCTGGGTTCAATCCCCAGCAACCACATGTCAGCTCACAACTGTCTGTAACTCCAGCTGCAAGGGATCTAACACCTATATATCAATGCACATAAAAAACTAAATAAAAATTAATTTAAAAAAGAAGGTTGAAGCCGGGCGTGGTGGCGCACACCTTTAATCCCAGCACTCGGGAGGCAGAGGCAGGCGGATCTCTGTGAGTTCGAGGCCAGCCTGGTCTACAAAGTGAGTCCAGGACAGCCAAGGCTACACAGAGAAACCCTGTCTCGAAAAACCAAAAAAAAAAAAGAAGGTTGAGAACCACTGTCCTAGACTAAGCTGTACTAGGCTCAGGGTAAATGTATAAATTTAACAAACAGTGTTGGGGAAACTGTGTGTAAAAGAATGAAATTAGATCCATTTTTCTCAGCATTTCATCATACAAAACCACATTTCATACGTGCAAAAATCAATTCAAAATGGATCAAATATTTGAATGCAAGACCCGAAGCTTTGAAATTGCTACAGTTAAACAGGAAATTCCTCAACACATAGGCAAAGGCAAAAGTAGTCCTGAACAGGATTCCAAAAGCACCAGAAATAACCCTAAGAATTGACAAATGATTTTACATAAAATAAAAAAAGCCTTTTCCCTGTTTAAAAAAAAAAAAAACCTGAGTGATAAGTCAGTCTGCTGAGTAGGAAACACTTCTTTTACAATTACACATCAAGCAAACAATTAATGTCTAGGATATATAAGCAGCAGCAAAAAGTAAATACTGGAAAAGTGTCCTGCATGCTTAGCCATCAGAGAAATGCAAATCTAAACTGTTTTAGGATTCTGTGTCACCTCAGTCAGAATGAGTATCATGGAAAAGCATGTAGGTGAGGCTGTGGAAAAGAGGAGCCTATTACTGCTGCTGGGAATGTAGATCAGGGTAGCCACTATAGAAGTCAATGTGGATGTTTCTCAAAAACCTAAAACTAAAGCCACTATGTGACCCAGCTGTACCAACCACTCTCCAATGTGCCTCTGAAAGGCGTGTAACAGAGATGCTGTTTTCATGTTTATTGCTGTGCTGCTCATGGTAGGCAGGGAATGAAAACAGCCTAGCTGTGTACCACCTGATGAATGGCTAAAAAAGGAATGAGATTGTGTGTCCAGCCACAAGAAAAAGTGAGACTCTGACATTTGCAGGGAGATGACTGCAACTGGAAATCATTGTGTTGAGCAGAGTGAGCCAGACCATAAAGACAAATATCTCACATTCTATTTTACGTATAGAACCTAGATTTAAATTTCTATATACATGTGTTTATATATATAATATGTATGTATATACAGATCATAAAAACAGATGGGATCATAAGAGGAGAGGAAGAGATTTCAAGGGAGGGGAAAATAGAAAAGGCAATGGAATGCATGTAATAAGAAATCAGGGGGCTGGAGAGATGGCTCAGAGGTTAAGAGCACTGATTACTCTTCTAGAGGCCCTGAGTTCAATTCCCAGCAACCACATGGTGGCTCACAACCATCTGTGATGTGATCTGATGCCCTCTTCTGGCCTGCAGGTGTACATGCAGGCCGTGCACTGTTTACATAATAAATAAATAACAAGAAAGAAAGAAAGAAAGAAAGAAAGAAAGAAAGAAAGAAAGAAAGCAAGCAGAAGGTGTGAATAACTGGGTGAAAGAAGAGACCCAGTCAGAAGAGGACATCGAGCACAGAAAAGAACAGTGAAAGAGGACAAGTAAGAACAAGGTATAAAGATGTGTACATCAAAATGTCATAACAAAACCCAGTACTCTGATGATGATGGAGGTGGTGGTGGTGATGATGATGATGATAAAGAAATTAGTCTGGAGACTGAAAAGATAGTCTAGCCTCTAAGAACATGTATTTTTCTTGCACAGAACTCAGGTTCAGTTCCTAGCACCCACATGGCAGCTTAGAAGTATCTGTAGCTCCAGTTCCAGGGCACACTCCAGGGTACACTCCAGGGTACACTCCAGGGCACACTCCAGGGTACACTCCAGGGTACACTCCAGGGTACACTCCAGGGTACACTCCAGGGTACACTCCAGGGCACACTCCAGGGTACACTCCAGGGTACACTCCAGGGCACACTCCAGGGCACACTCCAAGGTACACTCCAGGGTACACTCCAGAGCACACTCCAGGGTATACTCCAGGGTACACTCCAGGGTACACTCCAGGGTACACTTCAGGGTATACTCCAGGGCACACTCCAGGGTACACTCCAGGGCACACTCCAGGGTACACTCCAGGGTATACTCCAGGGTACACTCCAGGGTACACTCCAGGGCACACTCCAGGGTACACTCCAGGGCACACTCCAGGGTACACTCCAGGGCACACTCCAGGGTATACTCCCCCTCCTATCTAACTGCTCCTTTCAATTAGTTGTATGCAATTCTGCTCTAATTGCAAAGGGCCTCAGGGAGGGCTAGAGGGTATAGATGGGGGAGGGCCAGGACTCGGGAGGGGGATCAATTCATGTGCCTATGGGAAGGCCATCGTTTCTTCTGGTTAAAAACTTTGCAGAGGGTCCTTTTGGGAGGGCACACACATACATTCCTGCAAGTAATGCTTCACTCATGGATTCCCCAGAGTGAACTTTGCTGGAATCACACGTTGGGACTTCAGGAAAAAGGATACACCTCCCTCCAAGAAAAAGTTTTAGTTACCTAAGACTAAATGCTGTGTACATTATAATCCAAGTGAGAGGGCTGTTCTTTGTGTTTGTCTTCCTTAGATAAAATAAGTGTGAGCTCTTAAAGTATTGGGAAATAGTTAAAGAAGTTAAAATACCGCATTATGGCTGGGCATGATGGTGCACACCTTTAATCACAGCACTTGGGAGGCAGAGGCAAGTGGATCGCTGGGAGTTCGAGGCCAGCCTGATCTACAAAGGGAGTCTAGGACAGCCAAAGCTACACAAGGAAACCTTGTCTTGAAGGGGAAAAAAAAAAAAAAAGCAAAAAAAACCAAAAAAACAAAAAACAACCCTGTATTATGAAAAAATAATATACTCTGATCTGCTGGTTGTATAAGTTTTGACAAAAGGAAAAGCAAGATACAGCAATATTATCATTGGTTCTGTCACAATAGGCTAGAGAAGGTGGAGCAAGAATGGCATGTACTCCCTGAAGAATATGGCCAGGGCAGAACACGGCAGTGACACTAAAGCTACACACGTCTTACAAAGTAGCATGTATCTGAGAATACTGTAGCATCACAGTACTTTATTTTAGATTGATAAAAATATAGATGGATGCTGAAATATACCCGCATATATTCAAATCTATATGTGTATGTATTACATATATGAATATTTGTTCATCTAGCTACTGGTCGGTTAATAAAAGAGATACAGAGGAAAGATTGAGTGACTGGAGAGATGGCTTGGTAATTAAGAGCTATGAGGTTGCTCTCCCAGAAGAACAGGCTTAGTTACAAGTACCCACATAGCAGATCACAGCCATCTGTAATTCTAGTTACAGGGGACTTAATGCCACCGTCTCTGGCCTCTGATAGTACAAGGCATGCATGTGGTGCACATACATGCATGCAAACAAAACATTCATATGCATAAAATAAAAATAAATAGATCTTGTTAAAAAGAGATACGGATAGAGTTGAAGTGATATTTATTTATTTATTTATTTTGATTTTTCAAGACAAGGTTTCTCTGTGTAGCCCTAGCTTACTTGGACTCACTTTGTAGAACCAGCTGGCCTCAAACTCACAGAGATCCACCTGCCTCTGCCTCCCAGAGTGCTGGGATTACAGGCGTGCCCCACCTCGCTCAGCTTTTCCCCTTGTTTTAACATTTCCAAGAAACTGTCTCTTCTTATGTAAATACCAAATATTAGGTCTTACTCTGCTGGGCCATTAGTTAAGTATCATAACTGAGTGGAGATGTAGCTCACTGGGCTGAGGGAGTGCCTGCCTGGCATGCGTGAGGCCCGGCTGTGGCAGAGCATGCTTGTAGCACAAGCACTTTGGGGTGTCTTACTTTGTGGTTCTGGGCTCTGTCTCTTCGCTGGAGCACACTGGGCTGGGAAGGATGAAGCAGAGCCGAAACGAGTGGGTCAGCAAGATCCCAGTTAGCCTGGCAGTGCCACAGAGACAAAGCCGTCTCCAAGGATTTCAGTGTTAAAGCTCTCCTGGTCGATATTCAGTGAAACAGCTTGTACATGCTTTATTTGGAGTGAACCTTGGGGAGTGGGAAGGGGTTTTCAGGGTGGATGCGGACCACTGCCTGGGGCAGAGATGCTTTATTTTCATGGAGCAGAATTCCAGGTAGTAGGTTACAAGCAAGACTGTTTGCACCAGGCTGTGCAGGCACAGAACAGGGAGGGAGGGAGCCTTACTCCTGCCAGTCTTAGGGTTGAGATTTTTGGGGTTTGGACATGGTCTGGACCTCACTCTAGCTCCATGGCTGTTTCCCAAGTGACATACTCCATGTGCCACACATTAGTCAGGGTTTCTATTGCTGTGAAGAGACACCATGGGCACTGCAGCTCTTATGAAGGAAAATATTTAATGGCGGCTGGCTTACAGTTTCAGAGGTTTAGCCCGTTATCATCATGATGGGAACATGGTGGTACACAGTCAGACATGGTGCTGGAGAGGTAACTGAGAGTTCTCCATCTGGATCCACGGGGACCAGGAGAGAACTGGCTTGCACTTCTGAGCTCTCAAAGCTCACCCCCTATCATGCACCTCCTCTAACAAAGCCACACATAGTCCAAGGCCATACTTCCTAATAACATCCCTCCCCATGAGCCTACGGGGGCATTTGATTTCAAGCCACCAGAAGGAGTTTAAGGCTACATAGCAAATTTGAGTCCAGCCTGGGATACATGTTAAGTAATATTGACCTATCAGTAGCTAGATGGATAGACAAATATTCATGTGTGTATGTCTATATATGTATATATGTGTATTGCCAAGGGCACGCACATGTGCGCGCGCGCGCGCGCACACGCACACACACACACACACACACACACACACACACAACTTTGGCAGCATAGCAGTAGCTAGAAGGATCGACAAATATCCAAAAACAAAATTTCATAAGACATTCATTCCTCCCTACACAATACATGGCTGCAGTAGGTTGCTTTCCTGTGTCTCGGCTCTGTTCTTGAGGAATCTCGTTTCAGAGCTGGGTGTGGTGGTCTACTCCTGTCATCCTTGTACTTGGGAGACTGAGGAGGGAGATTCTTGAGTTCAAGCCTAACCTGAGATATGTACTGAGACGCACATCTCAAAAACCTTCCCATTTCACACATTTGAGAGCGGCTCCTGAAAATTAAATGATGGGCCTGATTCTCCTAACTGCAGGCCACTTCTTCCGAGTCTATTTATTTTCTGTCTTGTGCTTCATTCAGACTATCTCACACTCAGTCGAGACCCCTCAATATAGTCCCTTTATTATTGTATCTAAAAAACAATACTTATTTCATTTCTTCAAATCTAAAGTTTTATATGTGAAAGTATACCCACACAAGTCTGTGCCTCGGTGCCTGGGACAAAGTGTGTGAAATTCTAGTATACCTCTTGAGCGTTCACTAGAAGAGTCAGATATTTGCATAGCAGCAGCAACAATAGTAGCCTAGCTAATAAATATTAAATCCCAGTTGTGCTATGAGCATTGTTCTGAGCACTTGGAAGATATGAATAAATAAGATAGAATTATTCTTGCCTTCAGAGCATTTGAGCTAATGGGGTACAATTGGTGGGTGTTAATATTCAGCTAAGTCAGGAGAATCGATTTGAGCAAGCGTCTTTCTAACTAGCAAATGCATTGCAATCTACAACACTACCCCAGGGGCTTGTTATATACCCCAAGTTGAATGAAGATGTATATATCTTCATATAGATATATATGTCTGTATATATACACATACACACGCACGCACACATGTGCACACACACGCACGTGCACACACATCCTGCCTAGGCTGGCCTTGAACATGCCCTCTGCTTCAGCTTCTCAAAAGTGGGATACTCAGCATAAACCAACACTTCCCACTGGGTAATTCATTCCTAATGAATTTTTTTTTTTCTCCCATGTACTGGAAATCTCCACAAAGAATTTGTATGAATTTTGAGTTTAAACATTAACTGGTCTCCATAAATGGCTTTCATCTAGCACGTAGACATTTCTATGTACTGTGCATATCAGCTGTGACTGAAACCACAAGGCAAAGAAAGAAACTGGCGCCAGGTGTGAGGAGGATACACCCCTACATTCCTAGACAAAGAACAACTCTAGATCCTGGCTCCTGGCCTTGCCCCTCCCCCCGCTGCTATGTTCCCAGCTGTTGTGACATATCAAACCTGTTCCCAAACCCTTTAATGACAGGGTAAGAGAGTCAAGTATTTGCATGACAACAGCAACAATAATAGCTAACATTTGTTGAGAGAATGTTGCATGCATAGTTGGGTTCCAAGCATTTTATGTGCATTAATTTTCGCAAGTGTCACCCTAGTCCTTAAGGTATATATCAATATGATATTTCATAATAAGTGTTGGTACTTGTGTAAACACCAACAGTTTTACAGTCGTGGCTCTGTGTGTTCTAACTAGAGACCCCAGTGGTCTGAGGCCAGAAGGCTATGGGCAATAGAGGTTATTTCTATTTAATATTGTGTGTGTGAGGTGCTTTGCTTCACATAAATTATTTCTAATTCTCACAACAGATATTTTGTTATTCTCAATTTATAGATAAGTAACTGAGGCTCAGGAAAATGAAGTTACCTATCTAAATCACACAGCTAGTAAGGAGCAGAGGTGACAGACTCAGCATTGATGAGGAAAACCTAGACATGCACTTTCCCACAGTGTTGCTCCCCAGTGCTAGACACTGCAGGTGTCTTACACACACACACACACACACACACACAGAGAGAGAGAGAGACAGAGAGAGAGAGACAGAGACAGAGACAGAGAGACAGAGAGACAGAGAGAGACAGAGACAAAGACAGAGAGACAGAGACAGAGAGACAGAGACAGAGACAGAGAGACAGAGACAGAGACAGAGAGTGACAGAGACAGAGAGACAGAGACAGAGAGAGAGAGAGACAGAGACAGAGACAGAGTGTGCAAAAGAATGTCACAGTCCTTGCACCTCTTTTTCTGGAGCAGAGAATTAATAGGAAAGTATACTGTGTGGTGGCTTTGCAGGGTAAGGTCTGTCTAGTCCCTCCCTGCCTCCCTCCCTCTGCCCCATTGGCATTTAGGCCAGGCTGGTATGACACTTGCCCACCAGCCCTAAAAACCTAAGAGTCAGAACCTCCCTTTGTTCTTCAGTCCTCGCTTCCTCTCTCTGTCTCTGTCTCTGTCTCTGTCTGTCTCTGTCTCTGTTTCTCTCTGTCTCTGTCTCTGTCTCTCTCTCTCTCTGGGGTACCCCTCCCCCTTTCATTCTCACCCCATCTTCATTTAATGAACCTCATATAATCTAATATCTGGCACTTGTTATCTTCTTATCATTTTCTTATAATTAAACATAAAACTCTCTCTTACTCTTCAGGTCCCAATGTGCTTGTCTCTGGCCGGGAGTGTCACAGCTCTTCTATATTCAGGCACCATGCGGCATGCTTTCCCTTCAGGACGTCTGTTGTGCTGTGATGGTGGGTGCTTCTCCTAATCCTGCTCCTTTCTTGAACTAAATATAGCTCTTCCTACTTCAGGACTGACTGTCCTAACGAAGCCCCTCTGCAGGGTAGTCCCTGCCTCGGCTCCTTCCCATAAACCTGCTCCTGAAGTCATTATCCCCAAGAAGGTCTACTTCAGCCAGGTGTGGTGGCGCATGCCTTTAATCCCAACACTTGGGAGGCAAAGGCAGGCAGATCGCTGTGAGTTCAAGGCCAGCCTGGTTTATTTCAGGACTTCATACACTGGACGTACAGTCAACAGAGGAAACAGTAATGTACCATACACTTCTAGTTGGCGTTCGATCTCATTGCAAGGGCTGCTGCACTTCAAGTGTGAGGGCCTGACTGGTCATGAAGAGTTGTGCTGAGTCACCTCTCATGGACCTTGCCCAGGCGGCTCCTCTGCTGCTTTGTTTGGTGAAAGCATGTCAGTGTTTGCTGTTGCAAACCAGCTCCTGCAGACCTTTACAGAAAAGGTGTTCGGTTTGACCAGCCGGGTGGGACCACTTTCATTTCCCATAGTCTCTGAAATGTCTCTCTGTCTCTGTCTCTCTGTCTGTCTCTGTCTCTCTGTCTGTCTCTGTCTCTCTGTCTCTGTCTCTTCCTGAAATATGAGGGGTTAGAGATTTGAAATGTTGGAAATTTGTTTGATATTTGTGTCACGTTCATCTTATCTTTTAGAATTTTGGAAGTTATGACAGCACCAGTGGCTACTAGGATGCTAGCTTCATCCCAAAGACTCTGGAACATTCACCTCCACTCAAGTTGTACTACACCTTCAGTTATAGATCAGATTGAGGTGGGGGTGGGGTGGGGTGGAGTGGAATTATTTCATTTCATCCCAGCATGAATAAGAGAAGGCAAATCTAGGTTTTGTTTTTAACGTGTGAATGCTTTACTGGCATGTATGTCTGCAAACCATGTTTATTCAGTGCCCACAAAGACCAGAAGAGAGCATCAGATTCCCTGGTACTGGAGTTACAGGCAGTTGTGAGCTACCACGTAGGGGTCCTCTGACAGACCAGCACTACTCCTAATCACTGAGCCATCTCTCCAGCCCTTGTTCTATTTCTTGCACCTCTATGTATACGTATGCGTATTTGAATGCATGTAGACACATGTATGTGCTCTGTGGATGCATGTAGAGGTCCAAGGTTGTTGTCAAGAGTCCTCCTCAGTCTCCTTCTGCCTTATTCACTGAGGCGGAGTCTATCAGATGAAGCCAGTGCTCACCTGTAGGGCTCATTTAGGGAGCTAGCTTGTTCTGGGGATCCCTGTCTCTGCTTCTGAGCACTGAAATCACAGGCAGGCATCCACACCTACGTAGCGTCTGCATGGGTTCGGGGATCCAGTGCAGGCCCTCACACTTACACAACAAGCATTTTGCTTTATCTACTGAGCTATCTTCTTAGCGTGGATAATTGTATTTTTCTAAGTCCCACAGTGGAACTACTTCCTTTAGACAAAGGAAGGTTTTGTGTTATTTATAAGTCCTAAATGCCACACGAACTCTGAAAAATCTGAACATATGCAATTAGCAATACCATTATATTTAAAGGCAAACTAATGAAAAGCAATGGTTCTATGGAGAGGGCATGGGGGTTGGGCTGAGAGTGAGGCAGGTTCTCAGAAGTAGCAATGAAATCTGACTTTCCCATAGCAAATGTCCCCTGACTGTCTGTGCCTTGGGCTCATGAAGTCTCCTAAGGTTTCCAGCTACTGCGTGCATTATTGCCCCACACTCCCAAGACTCTGGGTGGCAGTGGCTTCTTCTTCTTCTTCTTCTCCTTCTTCTTCTTCTTCCTCCTCCTCCTCCTCCTGCTCCTCCTCCTCCTCTTCTATTTTGTCTTTTCTATTATTATTTAATTAATTTATTCAGATTACAACTCAATTGTTATCCCATTGCTTATATCCTCCCGTTCCTCCCTCCCTCCCCATTTCACCCTATTCCCCTCCCCTAGGTCTAAGACCAAGGGGGACCTCCTCCCCCACTATATGGACATAGCCTATCAAGTGTCATCTTGGCAGCCTGCTTGTTCTTTCTCTGAGTGCCACCAGGCCTCCCCACCAAGGGGAGGTGGTCAAATATGGGGCACCTGAGCTTATGTCAAAGTCAGTCCCCAGTCTCCACATAACTGTGGAGAATGTCCTGTTCATTGGCTAGATCAGAGTAGGGGTTCAATGTTTACTACTTGTATTGTCCTTGGTTAGTGCAATAAAAAATATGGAATGCTTCAGAAATTTGTGTATCATCCTTGCTCAGGGGTCATGCTAATCTTCTCTGTATCGTTCCAATTTTAGTATATGTGCTGTCGAAGTGAGCACTGGGCTTGTTCTCCTTAAAGCCTTCCCAGAGACATACTTGAGAGTACAAGCTGATATTCCTAACCTTTGGGGAGGTTGAGGCAAGAAGATTATAAGTTCAGTGCCTTTGTGGGCTTCAGGATGAGTTCAAGGCTAGCTTGGCCTACTTCATAAGATCCTATCTCAAAATAAAAAATAAAAGGAAGTCTGGGGATGTAGGTGGGTGGTAGAACATCTGCCTGGTTTGTGTGAGGTTGAGTACTATTTAAAACAACAACAAACCTTCCCAGTTGGACTGCTGTAGGCAGTTGGTTCATTCGGCCCCATCACCAGTTCTCCCTCCCCAGCCCTCCATGTGTGTACAATTTTGTATATGGATGTAGAGGTCAGAGGACAACGGAGGTGTCAGTCCTCAGCTGCTGGCCACTGTTCCTTGTTTCCGTTTTTGGAGGTTTTTTCCTTTTCTTTCTTTGTACTTTTAAAATTTGTTGTTGTTTGTTTATTTGTTTCTTTTTGAGACAGAATTTCTCTGTGTAGCCATGTAGCACTGGCTGTCCTGGAACTTCCTCTGTAGACCAGGGCAGCCGCAAACTCAGAGATTCCCATGCTCCTGCCTGAGTGCTCGTAAAGGCCTGCGCTGCCGCCGCCACCACCACCACGCACCGTGCCCCTCTCTCTCTCTCTCTCTCTCTCTCTCTCTCTCTCTCTCTCTCTCTCTCTCTCTCTCTCTCTCTCTCAAAGATAGGATCTCTCATTGACCTGAAACTTGACAAATAGACTAGACTAACTGGCTAGAAAGCCTAGGGATCAGTCTGTCTCCATGCCCAAATCCCTGGGGTTACCAGCATAGCACACAACGGGTCCTGGGGAGCAAACTCACCTGAGTATCCTCCTTAAAGTATTTTTAATAACGTGCTTCATTAAAGCATTGCCATATGTGTATATTATTGTTCTTTCGCTCATATTTGTAGCCCCCCCATTTCTCACTTCCTGCCCTTCCTGCTGACCCCTTTCCTACCTTCTTTCTGTTTTTATGGCATACATAGATATAGGTATAGATATATGCGTAAGTACATATACATACACGGAAGCCCAGGAGCTTCTGGAAGTCTGGGCCTTCCTCCCATCATCCGTGAGAGGGCAAGAGCCCCTCAGTGGAACAAGTGAATGACCAGTCCACCCGGCGCTTGTCCTCTGACTCCCACCCGTGTAGCTCACTCTTGTGAGCAGCAGCGAACAAACTCCTTGTGTAACAAGAGCACCACAGTCAGTGGAAGCCACAAATATGACAGCACAGTCACACAGGGGCCCCGAGGCCCACATGACAGTCTCCACAGAAAATGCTCTGTGGCACAGAAGTGACGCCTCCAAACAAAGCATCAGACAGAGGACATGGCTCGTGGCCACGCAGGGAATGAGAAAAGGATGACTACCAGTGGCCGTGTCTTTGCTGTTTCCCACCACATTTCTCTGCCTTTGACAGTTACCTATGTGTTGATGTGCATTGTGGACTCACAAGGCTTAAAGAGAAAAAGATTGGTTCATGATTGCTTTGAAATTGCTCAGTATCCTTTTTCAGTGTGCTAACTAATGCCATGACTAGCAGTCTCTATTTGACTTTTAAATCCTACCTCTCCGCTCCACCTGGGGTAGGGGGTTGCTTTGCTGTGTTGTTGCCCAGGCTAGCCTCCAACTCCCGGTTGAATCAATCCTCCTGATTCAGCATTCCAACTATCTAGGAGTAGAAGGCACACCACTGCACCCAGGTCTTTCTTTGGGGAAAAATATATACATATATATGTATGTGTCTGTGTATGTATGTATGTATATATATATCATATGTGTGTGTGTGTTAGTTTCTTTTTCTGTGTCTGTCTGTCTGTCTGTGTGCCTGCCTGCCTATCTGTCTCTGTTTATCTCTCTCACACACTCTGTACCAGTACAGAAGCCAGAGGACACATTGGTGTCCTACTTTATTACTCTGGTCTTCATTCCCTTGGGAACAGGTTCTCTGACAAAACTCAGAGCTCACCATCTCAGGTAGACTGCGATGCTCCTGACTCAGCATCCCCAGCACTGAGTATACGGTGTGCACGGCCACGTCTTACTTTGTATGTGGGTCCTGAAGCTCTGAACTCAGGTCCTTACGCTTGTGCAGTAAGAGTCATTGCCCACGGAGCATCTTCCTGGCCCCTGGGTGTTACCAGCTTCTGATTCACTGACCCCCACTTGAGAAAATAACTAAAGCAACAGACTATATTTGACAAGAACACAGGCTTATTCCTATGCATCTTTTCCAACCCTCTTAGTGGCATTGTGAATAACAAATAAATAAAACCACTTTTTCTGAGTGTAGATAGTTCTTAAGCTTCATGTGGCAGCTTGGACAGTGACTTATGCCTATGGCCATCTGCACACTATTTGTGGCAACCTGGGTGTTGTTTAACATACTCTCTCTGAACTTCAATTTTCTGATATTTAAATCGCCTTCCTCACTTTATCCTTGTGTTGCTGTTGCTGATATCACACTAATAAATAAACTGTAAAGCACCCACACAGTTCCTTGGTGCACAAAAATTCTTTCATAAGCGTCAAATCACAGCATCACAGCTCAGTTCTGCTCTCTTATTTTCCTCCCTCATATTATCATCATCTGTTCTCTTCCCAAATCAGGAGCTTGTTCTTGGTTCTTGCTGTACTATAAAGAAGAGCCTCTGTGCAGCTGCTCAGCATATATCTCAACTGCAGGCTGCACTAACAGAGCTTTGAAGCAGCTTTTCTTCCTCCCAGTAAGCATTAAAACATAATTAACTCCTTGTTAGAGAGAGAAAGAAATCCCACCTTTTCCCACTTGTGTTTCTTCCAGATGTTTCTAATGCAAGCACTTAAAGTCCCATCATCTGTCTTCTGTCCGTGGTTCTTGCTGTACTATGAGGAAGAGCCTCTGTGCAGTTGTTCAGCAAAAGACACTGTCTGAGGGAAGAGTACCAAATGGCTTGTACAAAGTTCTTAGAAACTGACTAATTACTGGGACTGGCTGGTGGCCGCTGCTCCCTGATTGACCATGTGGTAGGGCAGACTGCAGTATTCCTGGGCTGGGGGCGGGGCAGCTTTTCATTGTCACCAACGTAAAGCAAGAGGAAAGAGCTTTTGTTACCAATGCTCTATGCTCTCCTAGTGATAAATGAAGCTAGTTTGTGGAGGGAGAGAGGAGCCAAGCCATGGCAGTACTTCCTGGGAAGATCAAGTCTACTGACGGGTCTACCAGTTAGTAGCCATTCTTTCTGTGTAAATCTACCTTTCCCCCACATTTGTAAATACTTGGTATTCTGCTAGATTAGGCAAGCTAGATTCCAAGCTGGGGTATTGCTGACAACACCAAAATTGTCACCGTGCAAATGTACACCACACATTTCCAGTTTTCAGATCTAATTTGAAAACATCAGAGAAGGTGAGAAGACCCTTCTTCAGATCCAGAAATGGATGCACAGATGTGTCTTATGCCAGCCAGATGCCCAACTGTTCATCAATACTTCCAAGCCCTTTGTTGTTGGGAGCATGGTGGTCCTTGTGCCCATAGGTGTTCAGGGACACCAGCAAAGTTAAGCATGCAGGATAGTCCTCTCAAAGGAATGTATGTATAGCCTGTTCTTCCATCCAGAAGACTAGAATTGGGGTTGGTTAACAGCCTTGTGGTCTGTGTTATCTGTTGAGCTAAGCCATTTCAAGCGCCTGCAACCAGGACCAGATGTGGCTAGGAGTGTAAATGATCTTTGTGTTGCCTGTACATCCGGGAGCTTCCCGAGCTTCCGCAGCCAAGACCAAGGTGGCCCAAATGACCTCTACGCTGTCTGTGTGACCTAGACATGCCAGAGCCTTCCCCAGACCCTTAAACTAAGGCAGGTAGCCTATGTCCAGGACACATCTTCTTGGAAGAAATGACATGTACCCTGAGTTGAATTTTGATATAATTATGATTTCGTGTACACCAGGGATTATATTACACTAGGAAAATTTTTTTTTCTCCAAATTATATTGGATTTAAACATGCCGGCAATAAACCACCTGCCATCAGACTTCCAGAATTTTTGTCTAGGTTGCCAAAGTCAGTTTGAATCGAGTTTTCATTCTTACCTGTTTGTGATTCATTGCCCTGTCTGCATACATCTGCGGGGACCCCTTACCACATACTATGCAGTGTCTTAAACGTTTGTCAGGGCCTCCGCTGGTCACCTAGAACTCCAGCTGACAGACCTCCTGAGCATCACTGGGCTGCTGCAGACCAGCCAGTCTATGAGATGGTAGTGTGCCACCTTTAGCATATTAGCATTTACTCTACACCTGGGAAGCCCAATTATTAAAATACCCATCACCTGAGACACTTGCATATGTCTGACAAGTGCCAGGAGTTTCTTTGGTTTTATTCGCTTGTTGATGCTGAGAAATTCAGACTCTGAGATCAGCTTTGTCAGCGCAGTAGGACACTAGCATTTGAGTAGACTCTCACTGCTTTCTGCTCTGTCCCTGCAGCCTAGCACTTTACACATCAGGGTGCCTTTTGTCCCTGCCACTCACAGGGCCTAGAATGTTCTGCTCCCTGGCCTTCATCTTCCTTTCAGTGGGGCTTCCTAACAGAAGCACAGATAACACTTCTGATGGTGGTACAGCAGGTTACTGAAGGGGAGAAAGACCTTGCTGGTTTCTAATCAGAGTGACTCCAGTCAGTGGCAAGGAACTCTGCTGCTGCAGGCTTGAATGCCTTTCTGTGTGGCGAAGTGGGCGGGACCTAGGGAAACCTGAAACTCCCTCCTCTGACAGTGTCCCTGACCTTTTCTGTAGATCTACCAGCCAAGCCAGTCAGGAAATAGTTTCTGAGAATCCAGAGGGTTCCTAGCCCAGCTAAGTCAACTGGGTGTTTAGTAAATTGCTAACATGTGCTCATACTGACACTTCTACATTAAAATATCCCCTGTAAGGTCATATTTGAGCCCCAGAGTAAAGACCCTCCACCCAAAACTCTGCACTTTTCCACATCTGTATCCTACATACTAAAACAAAGATATATGGTATATTTGCTGATACCTAAATATCTGATATGTTAATAACTATGTGGAAAAAATAATATGTACTTATAGATTTTCACATTTATTCTCTTTCTCTCTTATATATATATAAGTTGTATACATGTATGTATACATTCAACATAAAAATTATCTATAGGATGTTTTATTCTCTCTCCAATATTGTTCCAGTGTGAGGAACATACACACACATATATATGTATGTATATGTTTACCAGATCCTGAGATTCTGGATGAGGCCTGAGTTTCATTTCTATGGCACAACGCTGTTCCAAGACACATTATTTCTGACCAGGATGAACCTTTCCCTAATCTGGTTCCCACTCACTTCCCACCCAGAATTCATTCATAACAAATACGGTTGCCTCATTCACATCCCCAATAAGTTAAAGTCTTATAACACAGCCATGACATGGCCCCTATTACTCTTTCTCTCTGCCTTCCACTGGGTGGACCCTGTCCTGTACAGAGTTAATACCTGCCCTTCCCACATCCTGCTGAGAAATTGCAAAGGAAGTTCCCCAACTATCAGTAAGAAGCCACTCATCTTCAACACTTCCTCCTCTCCCACCAACCAAACCAAGGGAGAGTATTGATGTCTTTACCTTGCTCTTCTAGTGCCAGGTTTTATATACTTTAAATTTAATCGTGTGTGTGTGTGTCTCTGTGTGTGTCTGTCTATCTATGTGTCTGTGTGTGTGTGTGTCTGCCTGTCTGTGTATGTGTGTATGTCTGTATATGTGTGTGTCTGTCTGTGTGTGTCTATGTGTGTGGGCATGTATATGCCATGACACCTAAGTGGAATTCAGAAGACAACT
Source organism: Acomys russatus (assembly GCF_903995435.1). NCBI lineage: Eukaryota > Metazoa > Chordata > Mammalia > Rodentia > Muridae > Acomys > Acomys russatus. The sequence goes on from NC_067145.1 coordinate 63,437,917, forward strand.
CGAGGGAGTTGATTTTCTTCTGCCACTCGATGGGCTACCTGGCTTAGCAGCAAGCACCTTACTGTTTGAGCTCTCTCTGGCCCTTGGTCCACGTGTTTGAAGATGCTCAGAAGCATCTATTCTGTACACACTACATGTCAGTAGATCTGTCTTCCTCCTTTCACCCTTGAAAGTTCTGAGTAATAGAAAAAGTAATTGTTAAAATGAAAATGATCCTACATGAGTTAAATATTGATATGTGATATTCCAGCCTTCTATGAAACCAGTGCATCTGAGCACTAATAGTGTATGTGTAGGTACACACATGCACTTGCACACGCACATGTGAAGACACATACAGAGAGACACACACATAAGTAAGTATGCAGATTTGTTAGTCATTCACTTATTTTCCTTGCACGGCCACCCATGGTATTGCACAGACCCATCTAGATCTACAGAAGGTTAAGGGAGATTCCATAAAGTTCTTGGTGTGCCGCGGTTCACTCTCTGTTAGACCAAAGGATGATGGCAACACCATTGAAGTATTGAGAAACTTGAGGGTGTTTCAAGGACACATGAGGCTGTTTTCAGTACACATTTCTTGAATTGCAAGAAGAAATGGTTGTCATAAATACTGCCTTTGTGGATAAAGGCTGCAAGCCTGGTACCCAAAGGTTGATACCTGAGACTAACATGGAGAAAGAAGAGAGCCAACTGCTGCAAGTCTTCCTCTGACGTCCACGCATATGCCATGGTGTGCCTGGTCATGCATACAAGGGCACACGCGTGCATGCACACGCGCACACAGACCCCCCAAATAAAATAAATAATATCATAATAAAAATTGAAAACTGGCTAAATGGTATTTGTGACATGCTGACTAGATGAGCATTTCTTGTGCAGCACACGATTGTGAGAGCACCCAGGACAGCGGAAGGGGAGTTGCTAGCACTGGAGGGAAGCACTGAGCAATCAGAGGACACCGCAGGTATTTCACTGATTCCAACACAAGATTTCTCTCCATATGCCCATATTACATATTTCTCAGTATGAGAAACTTCTGAATACCATCATGTTTAAACAAGGAAAGAAATCTGTGTTGTTGCAATTATGCACATTTAATGTTTAAGATAATGATCTCTGTTATTCTAAGAGTCTACTGTTTTTAGGAAATTTGAACAATTTGTTTTTAGCTCAAGAGAATGAAGTGTGAATGATTAGGTGAGGATTTAGGTTTGTAACCAAGATCCCTCATAGACATCACTGCTACTGAAGTGTTCCTTGACCCATATCACACCTGTGCCTGTCAGGACCCAGGGTGCTGCTTGGAATGATGGATGCGCTCTTCTTAGTCCCTGACTCATTTCACGGCAAAGGCCCTCTAGGTGGCTGAGAGTGTATGGTGTGTATGCCGTTTGTTTTTGAAATCTACATTGCTGATACTTTGTATTAGTGTGCAGACGTCACTGGGGAACAGAGAAGGGTGCAGGCCAAGTGTCCTCCCTGCATTGCTTGCTACAGTGAACCTCACAGTCTTTCAAGGCCAGTCTGGATATCTGGCCATCATGCTGAGAGGGCTGCATCTGTAAGTTGCACTAAAGACAGGTAGGTTATACTAATGGCTTCCATGACCTGGGTTGCTGAGGCTCTGCCTATATTAAATGTCCTGTAGCATCAAATTGAGTATTGTGCCTATGACGGAATATGAAAGGGTTCTTATGCGTATGGTAGAATGCAGGCAGCATCTCCAAGGAAAACTAGTTCTGATGTCCTGGTTATACAGGGCAGGGGCTGGGGCTGCACTAACTATGGGGTCAGTGGCAAGACCTATGGCTCATGTTTTTTCTCAGTGCCTGAGTCAGTGTGTCATCTTAGAGGCAGGAATGCATGTCACCGCATGGAGCCCTAACACCTACTCAAGGAACTCTCTGTTGCCTCTGATGCAGACTTCTCAGTCCCCCTTGCTGTCAGAGACTGGGAAGTGGATGAGGATTAGAGACAGGAATTACATCTCATGAGGGTTGGGAGGAACAAAGTAGACGTGCTTCCTCTAAAGAAATTTGCCCTTCACAAGCTAAAATGCCCATTGCCTGGTGAGAAAATAACAATTAAAGGCAGACGTTTATATAGAGTTAGGCACTTTTAACATTTAACTTGTCAAACTCATTTCCATATTACTTGCCCAGAAGTTCTAAAGAAGTTAGGGTCAGTTGTGAAAATAAAATATTTTTAAACAGTGCCATTCGGCCTACATCACCTTAAATTGTCAATATTCCCTTCTTTCTAGTCAGCTCATAGTTATCAAAAAGACAACAGAGCGATGTGCAGTACCACCTTGTTTTGGCAATCATGAACAAACAGGTCTTATGATTGCCTTTTGGAACATCATTATCCAAAATTATTCCTCTCTGTAAATGCTTGTTTCCTCCTTTATTTTGTACCCTGGTGTCAGATGTCAACTTGTAATCCAAAGTCAACACACTGGTCATTGAGCAGCACCGACACTGCCCATGGAGAATGTCAGACTCATGCCTCCGATCAGCAACAAGGAACCCAGTGAGCCTTAAGAAACAGAGGTTTCATTGAACCCACAGGCTCAAGAAGGAAAGAACTATAGGATGCTAGCACCCTCCCCACCAAATCCCAGCAAAACAAGGAAGACAAAATAATGCCAAAATGAAGGCTTTCTCTGCATGTGTCAGAATGTTCATGGTTCTGCTCAAGCACTAACCATACCTCTGTTATGGACTCGTGTGTCAGTTACATTGGAGTGGTCATGACCAAGATACCCGAGAGAACAGCTTCAGGAGAAAAGACTTAGTTTAACACGTGGTAACAGATTTCAGGCTGTAGTCCTTGGTGCCACTGACTTCTAGCCCTGGGACAAGGCAGAATGCCATGGTAGTGGGGAAAGTGGAAGAGGCTGATCACCTCATGGCAGACAGGAAGCAGATAGTGAGGAAGCGGGACTGGCACCCAGATCTAACCTTCAAAGGCACATGTCAGTGGCCAGTTCATCCAGCTGGATCCCACCTTCTCAAGTTTCCAATACCTCCCAAATAGAAACAAGTGGTCAACACATACGCCCAAGGAGGACAGTTTACACACAAGTAACTCATGTGGGAATCATCTGTGGAGGGTGACGTTGGGGCCCTCTTCCCTGATAGTGGTTTCTAGCTTTGATTACAGAAGAAAGGAACCCTTAATCAGGTGTCACTCGTACTTGCTAAACACACCTAGGTCTGGCCTTCGCCTTCTGTACATATCAGACTCTTTTCTCAGTCTACACTAAGTACTTTTTTTCTTTCCTTTTTCTTTTTGATTTTTTTCAAGTCAGGTTTTCTGTGTAACAGCCCTGGCTGTCCTAGAACTCTCTATGTAGACCAGGTTGGCCTAGAACTCACTGAGATCTTCCTGCCTCTGCCTCTGCCTCTCAAGTGCTGGGGTTAAAGGCATGCATCACCATGCCCAGCTGATTTATTTTATTTTTAATTATGTGTATATATGTGTGATTGTGTGAATATATACATGGCAGACCACAGGATACAAAGAGGGCATCAGATGCCCTAAAGCTGGAATTTTAGGCAGTTATGAGCTACCCAGTGTGGTTGCTGGGAATCAAACTCTGGTCCTTGGCAAAAGCATTATGTACTCCACCTACTGAACTATCTCTCCAGTCACCTACTCTTTTTGGTTGTTTGGTTGGTTTTGATTTTGGTTTGCTTTCAAGACAGGGTTTCTCTGTGTAGCCTTAGCTGTCCTAGACTCACTTTGTAGACCAGGTTGTCCTCGAACTCAAAAATCTATCTGCCTCTTCCTTCCTGAGTGCTGGAAATATAGATGTATACCACTGCATTTGGCCCAGTCACCTACTCTTAAAATGACAGAAATTTGGGGTATTCATCAAGACTCCTGGTGACTTCAGCCCTATGTTACCTTTGTTCATACAGCACTCTAAGGAATCACAGGGTTAATAACCAGGGTGAGTTCAGTCTCAGGAGACAGATTCGGTTACTCTCTTCAAAGTGTGACTTGCATATAACCATTAACTAAGTGGTAATCCAGTGTCACCTGAACATTGACTCCTGTTTCAATAGGCTAATCATGGCACAAATACTTCATAGTCTTTTACTTTCAAATGGTCAAAAGCACAAACTCGTGGCACATCCGACACTGTTGTTTCGTGCATGGACCACTTGGCTTGCTCTTCACTACAGAAGTCTGTAAGGCAGGAAGGAGGGTGGCGATAACAATGATTGCTGCACTATTACTGCTGCTATCTGTCCACAAGGAAACAAGCACTGTTTCTATGTCGTTTGATTCTATTCCCCTACTAAAGCAAGAAACTAAGTTACTACTCCCAGAAGTCTCCAGCTTTCAGCATTTCTATTTAGGGCATTAAAAGACTTGGTTGTGGAGTTGGACATAACAGTGATTTTTATTCTTTATTTTTTCTGTTTATTTCTTCCTGTATCTATTTTTTATTTAATTAATTTATTCAGATAACATCTCAATTGTTATCCCTCCTGCTCCTCCCTTCCTCCCGCTTTCACCCTGTTCCTCTCCCCTATGTCTGTGACTGAGGGGGACCTCCTCCCCCTGTATATGCTCATAGGGTATCAAGTCTCATCTTGGTAGCCTGCTATCCTTCCTCTGAGTGCCACCACGCCTCCCCGTCAAGGGGACGTGGTCAAATATGGGGCATAGCAGTGATTTTTAAATGTGGTTCATGGTTGCTTGTCCTGTAGCACTTGCATCAACTAATAAATTCATTTGTTAAATAAAAATTCTGGGCCTGGTGAGATAGCTCAGAAGTTAAGAGTGCCTACCCCAAGCACCCATGTAAAAAGCTTGATTTGAACTGTATGTGGTGGCGCACGCCTTTGATCCCAGCTCTCAGGAGGCAGACACAACCAGATCTCTGTGAGTTCTTGACCAGCCTGGTCTACAGAGCGAGTTCCAGGACGGCCAGGACTACACACAGAAACCCTGTCTCAAACAAAACAAAACAAAACAAAACAAAGGTGGGTGTGGTCCCACACGCACCTGTAACCCAAGCACTGAGGAGGCAGAGGCAGGAGGTCACTGGGGTTCACCAGCTGTCAGCCTTAATGAAAGTCCTGAGCTCCAGGTTCCATGACAGAACTACCTCAGAGGAGCAAGGTGAAGAGTGATGAGGAGGTCACTTGACCCCCTCCTCCAACCTCTTCACCCATGTCTCTGTACCTGTATTCATCCTCCACACATACACGTGCACACTTACTTCTATTTTGTTCCCACATTTACTGCTTCACTTGAACAGTGAGAAGAACAAAGAATAAATCCTTGCTTCATGGATTAGTGTTTCTTTTCTTTTTTGGTTTTTTGAGACAGTTTCTCTGTGTAGCCTTGGCTGTCCTAGACTGACTTTGTAGACCAGGCTGGCCTCGAACTCACAGCAATCCGCCTGCCTCTGCCTCCCGAGTGCTGGGATTAAAGGCATGTGCCACCACGCCCGGCTCGGTTTAGTGTTTCTAACTTTAGTCACAACCCCAGCCGTGCTTGGCAGATTGGGCGATCTATTGGCTGTGCGCAGCGATAGCCTACTCTTTGGTCTCAAGGACTTCCTGTCTTTTTAATTCCATGCTGACTTCTAGGGCCACTTTATTAAAGGTTCGCACTGCTCCTGCTTATCCATGGCACGGAAGATTTTGTTTTCCTCATCAAGTGCCATATACCACATGAAGCTACTCAAGCTGTCGTAACAAAATGACCATGAACCAGGCTGCACAATAATAGTTTTCTCAAAACTCTGAGTCTGGAAATGAAAGGTCAAAGAGTAGGTGTCCTTGGTTACTTGGGATGCTCCTGGCTCCTCCCTGTTTCCACAAGGCTCTGTGTGTGTGAGCATCTGAATCGCTGTTAGTACTCTTCGCTCCTTTCCTTAAAGGATAAAGCGTATCTATAGCCATATAACTCTTTTGCACCATTTTGTAAAACCCTCAAAGTCTTCACAGTTAACGATGGATGATCTTGTTCATCGACCTGATACAGCTGGAATGGAGGAAGCTCAGCTGAGGGGTTGCCTCCATCAGATAGACCTCTTGGCGTGTTTATGGGGGCATCATCATCATCATCATTATTATTATTTTATCATTATTAATTCATGTAGGAGGGTCCAGCCCACTGTGGGTGGTGCCGCCTCTAGGTGGGTGGGCTTGGGCTGTAATCCAGAAGGAGCAAGCCTGTGAGCAGTGTTCCTCCATGGTCCCTGCCTTGGTGTCCCTGGAGGATGGTTTGTGACCTGTGATGTGTCTTTCCCTCCTGGAGTTGCTGCTGGCCGCAGTGTTTCTCATAGCAGCAGAACAGAACACTAGACTTCAGTCCTTCTCTTTTGTCTGTCTCATTTTTTCCTGTTTTCTCTAATTCTAATGGTGGGCGGCAGTGGCTCATACCCATTGTTCCTTGGCCAAATGGTCGTCTAGCACTTCCCTTAGTGTTCTCCTCACAACAAAGGGTCTGATTTGGGAAGAATATGCTGTGATGGTTGCTCATTTTGGTTACAAGCTTAAGTGGATTGAGAGTCACCTCAGGGTATATCTGCAATGGTTACAATTTGCCCCAAAATTTAGGGAACATGATCCTCTGGGGCCCTAGCCGTGGGAAGCTAGTGGGAAGAGAAGACAAACCCCTAGCCACAAGGATTTGAACTGAAACCTCCAAAACTGAGCAAAAGGAATCCTCTTTCTCTTAGGTCACATGTGTGAGATATTTTGTCACAGTGATGAAAACTTTGGCCAATCTAGGAATACGTGAAGAATTTTCCAAACTTTCTAACAATCCTGGTTCCTTAACAATTCATTCTATCATGTGTCTCCTCTTACCCTGTACGGCAGTCATCAGAGACAGACAAAGCCACGCCCTCAACCTTTTGCTGAGTGCTCATCCTTGGAACATTTACCTCCCACAGTACATGAGAATGACAGTTGGGCATGGTACTCATGCCTATAATAGCATCACTAAGAGGCTGAAGCAGGAAGACTAACTTGGGTTCCGGTCCCATGGGAACTATAAAGTGAGAAGTTAGTTTCTGAGGAAAAAAAAAGACCAAATAGTCCCCCCCCCCCAAAGCACTAGAATATAATTCATCCAAGTTCCTTCCCACTTGGTTTGCTTGTTTCTAGGACTTCATCAGAATCACCTTAATATTCATATTCCTACCATCAGTCTCTTCAAGACATTCTATCTAGAGCAGCAACCTATGGGTTGGGATCCTTTTGGGAGTCGAAAGACCCTCTCACAGGAGTCACATAGCAAATATTTACATTATGATTTGCAACAATAGCAAAATTACAGTTATTTATTAGCAACAAAAATAATTTTATGGCTAGAGTCACCACAGTATGAGGAGCTGTATTAAAGGGCCACAGCACTAGGAAGGCTGAGGGCCACTGCTCTAGAGCTTTGTTAACATGCTAGATATTGCTGCCTGGTGACCAAATCAGCAATTACAGTAACTGTCAGATTAGCACACTTTTAGATGCTTTCTTGAACAAAGAGCTCCAAGATGGCCATTCCTCCTTCCTGACTGTTGGGTACTTGCTGTTACTTAGGCTTAACATCTCCTCAAACCATGGAGTTCTTGACATGTGCCCAAGTTGAATAAAAGCCAAGAGACTGGGGCAACCAATCATTATTCTGTAAAATAGACTATTAATTGTGAGTGTATCATCCTTAAAGTTTTATCTGAAATGCTATATACAACTACCAGGCATGGCAGAGCCTCCTGGCATGAGCAGGCTCATGAGCACACCAGCAATCCACTGTAGGGTTTCAGCGTACTGAGGTGCAGAACAAACTAAGGGCATCCGGTGTAGCCATGGTTACCTTTAGATGGAAACCTTGCACTGTCAGGAGAAGAGGCCACTGTGGTTGTTACTCAGCATCCCTACAGGAACAGAGATCATATTTGTCAAACTAGTGACGATGAGTCTCAAAGATAGTGTCTATAATAATTTCCAACCAAATGGTGTCTTGAATTAGAACTGGCCTCTGGTGTTCTTATTTCCTAAGATCTCTGACTCCTGACCAGGCCTGGCATCTGGCCGAACCCCTAGCCTGCTTGGCTGGCGTCCAGTGCCTGTCTTGATCCATCCTTGGCCTCAAGGTTTCTTGCTTCTGGCTGTTTCCTCTCTGGGGAGCAGACAGCTGTCGGTCTGCCCTCATCCCTCCTGAACGTGGATGGCCCTGTGGTAACACTGCGGCTTCCCATATGCTGGTGGTCCTTCATCACTGGGCTTGATGACGGTGCCTCTCTCTCCTGACTTTACCTCTGCCCTCAAAGACTCATGACGACATGAGTGTGGACATTCCAGTGCCATTTGCCGTCTCTAAGTGCAAGACTTGATTTTGGCTTCAGGTCTAAGAATGAATGCAAATGTTGTCGTGGCAGGAAGGAGAGAACGGGGTTAACACGGCAAGTGTCTGGTCAACACCGTCTCCTGGCTAGTGAGTCTTCTGGCCTCATAGAGTAACATCTCAAAAACTTATTTACAAAAAAGACTTTATTCCTACTTAATAGATGTAGTAATTAGTTTTTTTGTTGGTGTGACAAAAGACCTTTAAAAAAACTCCAACTCAGTGAAGTAAAGGTTTGTTTTGAGGGCGCAGTCTGTCATGGTAGGGAAAGCAGGAGCACGAGGCAGGTGGTCACACTGCTGGTCACGTTGTCAGTGCAGTCACGAATCCAATAAACATGAAAACTGGTGATCGGCTCACCGTTTCCTTTGTACTCGGTTCAGACCCCCAGTACATGGAAGAGCACTGTGCACATTCAGCGTGGGTCCTCCCACCTAGAGTAGCCAGTCTAGAAACTTCTCCCTCATAGGCAGCCAGACACAGTCTCATCGGTGAGTCTGGGTCCTGTCAAGTCGACCATATTAACCATCACATTAGGTGAGAAAACTTGGATTTGTCAAGGCTGAGGAACTTTTACAGACACTGTGACAAGTGGCTGAGCTCACAGGCAGCCCAGGCCTGACAAGCTCATGTGCCCATATCTATATTGATGAGTGATAGTGACGTTAGCGTGTGCTCTTCGTGAAATCCTTCATCCCAAGAGCCGCCGTGTCAGGACTTCACCTCTGCTCTCTCCTGTTCATCACCACATCAGTCCTCCGTTGCTACCAATACTGTCTGTTTCATTTAATCCTCCTGTCAGCCCCATTCCTGTTTCTATATCACAAATGAGGAATTTGAGGCACAGAGAAATTAAGTAACATTTAGTAAGTGCCTATGCAAGAGTCTGAATCCATAAGGCCTGAAGTTGGCAGTCCCCAGTAAGTCCAATCAGTACCCTTTAATGTTCTTAAGTCTGTATTTATAGTGCCCCATGGCAGCTCAAAACTGTCTGAAATTCCAGTTCCAGGAGATATACACCTTCACACAGACATACATGCAGGCAAAACACCGACACACATAAAATAAAAATAAATAAATTTAAAAACAATATTATAACATTTTATTCCACAATAAAGTAAGGAATACATAAAGTATTTAAAAATCAACACAAAGGTAAAATAAAGAACTTGAGGCAAGCCGGGTATGGTGGCACACACCATAATCCCAACACTCAGGGAGGCAGAGGCAGGTGGAGTTCAGTGAGTTCCAGGCCAGCCTGGTCTACATAAAGAGTACAGGACAGCCAAGGCTACACAGAGAAACCCTGTCTCAGAAAAGAAGAGAAGGAAGAGGAGGAGGAAAGGGGGGAAAAAGCAACAAGCAAACAACAAAACAAAGAAACCCTGAAGCTGAATCAAGATGAGGACTTTATTCAGGCTGTTCCTGGTAGGCGCAGGTGCAGGTCGGGCTGTAAGAGGGTCTCACAGCAGGCGAGAGACTTGGCTCAGCTCTAAACACAGCACGAGCTAGTAGTGGGGATGTGTAGCCAGAAAGCAGGGTGCATGTCAGTGGATAGAAAAGTACCTAAGATCAGGGTAAGGCTGAAGACAGGCAAGGGGGCATAGACATTGCTTAGGAGTGGGGGGGGTGAGGACAGGCAAGGGGGCATAGACATTGCTTAGGAGTGGTGGGGGGTGAGGACAGGCAAGGGGGCATAGACGTTGCTTAGGAGTGGTGGGGGGTGAGGACAGGCAAGGGGGCATAGACATTGCTTAGGAGTCGGGGGGTGAGGACAGGCAAGGGGGCATAGACATTGCTTAGGAGTGGTGGGGGGGTGAGGACAGGCAAGGGGGCATAGACATTGCTTAGGAGTGGTGGGGGGTGAGGACAGGCAAGGGGGCATAGACATTGCTTAGGAGTGGTGGGGGGTGAGGACAGGCAAGGGGGCATAGACATTGTTTAGGAGTGGGGGGGTGAGGACAGGCAAGGGGGCATAGACATTGTTTAGGAGTGGGGCGGGGTGAGGACAGGCAAGGGGGCATAGACGTTGCTTAGGAGTGGGGGGGGGTGAGGACAGGCAAGGGGGCATAGACATTGTTTAGGAGTGGGGGGGTGAGGACAGGCAAGGGGGCATAGACATTGCTTAGGAGTGGGGGGGTGAGGACAGGCAAGGGGGCATAGACGTTGCTTAGGAGTGGGGGGGGTGAGGACAGGCAAGGGGGCATAGACATTGCTTAGGAGTGGGGGGGGGTGAGGACAGGCAAGGGGACATAGACATTGCTTAGGAGTGGTGGGGGGTGAGGACAGGCAAGGGGGCATAGACATTGTTTAGGAGTGGGGCGGGGTGAGGACAGGCAAGGGGGCATAGACGTTGCTTAGGAGTGGGGGGGTGAGGACAGGCAAGGGGACATAGACATTGCTTAGGAGTGGGGGGGGTGAGGACAGGCAAGGGGGCATAGACGTTGCTTAGGAGTGGGGGTGGTGAGGACAGGCAAGGGGGCATAGACGTTGCTTAGGAGTGGGGGGGGGGGTGAGGACTCTTGGCAGGTATCATGGATAGTCAGATCCAAAGTATGAAGTTTTTGCTAAGCTGACTTAACAAAGTGTTTTGTCAATAGTGAATGTTACAAGCCATCACACAGGGGGCCAACAGAAGATTCAGAATCCTGGTTAACATTTGGCTAAGTGTAGAGTATTTGTCCGGTCACAGGAAAGTTAATTCTAGAAACTTGCTGGGAAGTGTTATTTACTCACTTATGGACAGTCATGCAGAATAAAAACATGTCAAAGGAACTCACTCACACAAATGCAACTCACTGTGTGTGTTTCCAACCTGGCTCCAATTACCAACTATACTTTAAGAACCGGATAAGCAAATGAACCAACAAAATCTCTTTTCATCCTACCAAGCCTCACAAGCACATGGAAAGTGGGAGCCTCTGCTAACTTTAGGCCACGCGCTCTCCAGAGCCTAAGACAAGGCTATGAGGGTCTGTCATTGGGTCAAACTGCAGCCTGAAGTTCAGGAAATAAGCTAAGGATGTGAACAGGCTTACTTCATAATCCATCCTTTGTTTAACAAGAGCGCGAGACAGAGTTGTTTCCCATGTTATGATCCAGAGTTTGTCTAAATTTTCAGTATCTCAAATATATACATACTGTTCGTGCCACCGTGCACATGTGGTGGCCAAAGGACATTTTCTCCAGATACAGTCAGCTCTCTCCTTCTGCCATGTGGACCCCAGGGATCAAACTCAAGTTGTCAGACTTGACCACAAAAGCTTTTTACCTACTGAGCTACCTTAGTAGTTCCTGCTTGAACTTATCTGCCCAAATTACTCTTTTCTAAAGCTCTGTCTGGGTTTGACATACTGCCAAAGGTACTGGGCAAGAAACAGTTTGGGCAGCTCAAGGTGTGTGTGCTAATGCCACTTTAATTGGTATTTGCAAATACTGACAATTGCATCTGACACAGCAGAGCGAGCCCAGGACAGCCAAGCCAAGTCCAACACTTGGAGACTAACATTTCCTGTCATAAAGCTTTGAGTCTGGCTTTGGAGTGATGTTTGAAATGTTTCCATTCTTTCCGCACAATCCCTACCTTCCTTTCCTTTTGCCTGTAATCCCTCCAGTTGTACAGAAGATTTCTTCTCTTTTGATGCTTAGTCTTGTAGTTACCATAAAAATTAAGAAAACACTTTCCTTAGACGTCATGAAAGGAAAAATAAGCCATACCTCCAGCTTTGAGAACAATCAAAGCTGACACGGCTGCCTTCTACCCGTCTTTGAAAGAGTTATGTTGCCTACTCTAGGAGCCAAAGTAAAATAAACACCTCAGTTGCTATTCAGGGAGAAGTGTGATGACACAGAATGCCTACTGATTGTTTCCTGAGGGCTCCTGTGGTGATATTTACTGGCTACTTAGATCAGCCATCCCACTGCCACTGTAAGCCAACTATTTACAAAATCACATACCCAGCATTGAAAGGGCAAAAGAGATCGGTTAATCTAATTTGTGTCACCTAAGCACCAAATTTTCCTTAACACATTTTTGAGAGGCTTATATATCAAATTTCTGCTCTGTCACAGGATTTCATGTCTCTCAAACACCTCTGAATCAGTTGTTGGACAGCTTCAACATAAATTTATTATTTTTATTAACTAAAATACTCTTTCTATAACCTCTTATGTATTGATCTTCCCTATGTCTTTGAGCTATACAGATGTACTATGCCAGAAATTATCATGCTATTAAATCAGCTTGCATTCAAATCCAAGCCTCTTCCAGGCAACGATGTTAGTTAACACTCCACCTGGGTCATTATTGGAGTCCCAGCGACTTCTCCGTAGCCTTATGTGAATGAGAAAGTCCCAGAAGCGTACACAGATATTCAGTGTCTCTGAAGTCTTTGTCAATCACTCTTTGTTAACATTTTCATAGCTTCCTGGCCCTCTAGATCCCACTGGGGATGCTGAGAGAGTGCAAGCTGCTGAGGCCACAGTCAAGGAGCCCTTTAACTGTGTTCTGTTTTCCTTTTGTTCTAAAAAGTAGCACTCTTCAGACCAGGAGATGTCCCAGTGGGTAAAGTAAATGCTACTAAACTTGACAACCTGATGTTAGACCCTTGGATTGACAGGATGGTAGAAGAGATCTGACCTTTGTAAATAGTCCATCTCTCCCTCCCTCCCTCCCTCTCTCTCTCTCTCTCTCTCTCACACACACACACACACACACACACAGAGAGAGACAGAGAGAGAGAGAGAGAGAGAGAGAGAGAGAGAGAGAGAGAGAGAGAGAGAGAGAGAGAGAGATTTTAAAAATGGAAGTAGCACTACTGAAACCATTTTTTTCTGCCCTTTTAAAAGGCAGAAGCCTTTATCACCACACTATCAAAATCCAGGCCCCCCATTAAGTTCAGGGTCTGATACTCACTGGCTGAATGAGCTTGGGTGGAAGGAAAGACAAGGAAGGGGAACGACAAAGCTCGTGTGGTCACCACCACACCTAATTGCCCTTGTCTGGATCTGAAATGTCTCCCATAGGTCAGTGTGTTTGCATCCCTGGTCTCCAGCTGATGAAGCTCTGTTGTCAGTCCCTGAGGCGTGGCTGGTAGAGGTAACTTAAGGGTATAACCTTTAGGAGTTATTGTGTGTGTGTGTGTGTGTGTGTGTGTGTGTGTGTGTGTGTGTGTGTATGGATTTATTGGAATGGCTTACAGGCTGTGATTCCACTAATTGAACAATTGCTGTCTGAATAGAAGGTCCATTCAGTAGGTGCTGGATTTCCAGAGAAGTGGTCTCTAATGCCAGTGAAGGAGTGAACTTACAGTGAGAACAAGAGCAAGCAGGCAAAGGGAGGGAGGCACAGAAGGAGAGGGAGAGGAAGAGAGAGAGAGAGAGAGAGAAAGAGAGAGAGAGAGAGAGAGAGATGTTGATTTTTTTTTCTTCTAGATCCTCATATAGTCTGACAGAGTGAGTTTTCCTACTTCAAATAATTTAATTAAAGACGAAATCTTGCAGAGGTATGTCTAGTCATTTGGGTTTTAGTTAATTCCAGAGGTAGTCAACAGCCAAGAACAGCCGCCACCCTGTCCATCTCCGCTTCTTAGCTGGTACCATGTGGGAAGACACCAGTGCAAGCTCCCGCTGCCACTGACTGACCCATCCAGACACGGCACCCCGCCCAGAGCCTTTGGAATTTTGAACCCACAGGAACCCCTCTTCTTTTCCATCTCTCAGGTATTTGGCCACAGTGCTGAGAGGAGTAACCAATACATGTAGGGATTTTTTTTTTCTTTTGGGTTTTCAAGACAGGGTTTCTCTGTGTAGCCCTGGCTGTTCTGGACTCACTTTGTAGACCAGGCTGGCCTTGAACTCACAGTGATCCACCTGCCTCTGTCTCCCTGAGTGTTGGGATTATAGGCATGCACCACTGTGATTGGCATGGATTATTTTTTAAGGAATAATTTTCTTAATTTTAAATGTTTCAGAATACCATGTTTGTCTGAGATCATTTCTACAAATTCAAAATTTATTCTCAGCCTTCAGTTATTTCTTATATAATATAGTTTCCAGAGTTTTCCTTTTATTCCCATCCCAACCTGCTGTTTGTCCAAAGACTCTCTTAAAATATGATACTAAAATAAAAAGTCAGATATAGTCAGATCTAGACAAAGGCAGGTTAGAAGGTTGGAGACACGGTAGAGTGACTCTTCCGTGAAACACTTAAGCTGAAAATGGCATCCATTTTCTCTTCAGACATTATGCAGTTAACACCCAATGAATTTTCATCTAAGCTAGAACTTGGTGTCTCTGTAACTTTCCCCTGATGCTTCTTCCTGTTACCATAGGACTTATTTCCGCCATTACCACACAGTCCAAGGGAAACAATCCGTGTTCTGTCGCTTCCTTCTATCAGCCATCTTTGAAGTTCAAAGGGATTTCTGTTTTTGGAAAGGTTATCAACAAACCAAGCACAACGGTCAGGTGCTGAGCTTGTCAGGTTTACAGCTTCTGACTTAAGGCCAAGTCTCTGACCTCAGGGCCTTGTCTTTGTGTTTGCTTGGTTAGAAGGAACCTCATTAAAACCATCTTTCTACATCTGTGTTGAAGGTAGCTGCATATGATAGAACCCTGCAGTTCAGACTAATTTAGGGAAAGGCTAATGGAATTAGTGAAGAGTCAAGCAGACTTAGTTTCAGAATTATGCTAAGCCACAGTTGCTGAGTAGAAGAATATACTTGAAAGCAATTTCTAAGAAACTGCCTTAATCGTTGTGCAAATTATTTGCATACTACATCAGTAATCTTTGATTTCAATTTGATTTTCAGGAGCATTTCCTGCTAGAAAGCATTTTTATTAGCTCAGAAGCATACCACAACTTGAGCCTAGTGTGATTATTACAAACTACAAATTACTAGGTTTCTAGTTAATGAGGTTTTCATGCCATTAGGATTATAGGGTCTCAGAGACAGAAGGTATCTTAGTGGGTACTGAATTCAATTTTCTTTCTTTCTTTCTTTCTTTCTTTCTTTTTGGAGGGGGCAGGGATTTCAAGACAGGGTTTCTCTGTGTAGCCTTGGCTGTCCTGCACTCACTTTGTAGACCAGGCTGGCCTCGAACTTACAGCAATCCACCTGCCTCTGCTTCCTGAGTGCTGGGATTAAAGGTGTGCACCACCATGCCCGGTGTCTGAATTTAATTTTCTACCTACTTCCAAAAGTCAATGATTGAATGTTTTCTGAACTAGAGATACATATATGAACACACAACATAGTACATTTAAAATTTGCTCCAGAAAAATAGGAAAAATGCATATCGAAGGAAAAAAATTCTGATTATAAGCTTTATAAGCTCCATACTCTGAAAAGACACATGTTTTTTTTGGTATGTTTAATTTGGTAAAACTGTTTAAAACAAGTGCTTGCCAGGCATTTGAGCTCACAGACCCCTTTTATATATGTAAATTATATATGTAAATAAAGTAAGTGGTGGTGCCTTATACTTCTTATACTCCCAGGCACCTACGTCAGTCACTCACACCATCAATAATAGAAACCAAGCTAACTCCAGCTTACAAAATGGGCATTTTCCCCAGAAAGTGAAGGAGAGAATACTGTCTTCACACAAAGCATCACACACACACACACACACACACACACACACACACACATTGTTAGCAGAAGAAAATAAAAAACAAAAGCAACCACACAGACTATTCTAGAGTCATTGCAAAGAAGGTTACCATATTTTTGTCTGAGACAGCATCTGACTGATGTTGTCCTTAGGGAGGGTCCAGGTACGTCAGATGAGCACACTAGCATGCCTGTCGAGTGGCAGGCCTACTTAGTACAAGGAAGCCACATCTAAACATTACAGGGGCCTGAAGAAGGGAAGGAGAAAGAGACATGGAAGAAGACAGCAGGGAATACACATAGGAGAGAGGTGATGGGTGCAGTGTGACCAGCTTTGAGTGGATACTTTTGTTCTTTTTGTTTGAGGTAGCATCCGTTTTGCATAGTAGAATGTTACTTACTCACTGCCTGCTGCTTCTTTGAAGCAGATACACATGCAAACACCCAGACGCTCACACAGGCACATGCATCTGAGCCACTTGTGTTCTCATAAATATTTGCTTGTTCAGTTTGTATTATGTAATCACTGTGTAGTAGACTATGGCTTTTTCTTCTGAAAGAGAAATACCATTTCTATTGGTTGCCTTTCTGTGAGCCTATTAGTACTTAATTCCTGAATTATACCAGGAACATCAGTTCCCTCTTACTATGTGCAGGCACCTCAGGGACTCTGCTGAATCTGTCTCCTTGGTGTTGATCTCCTGAACCCCCATCTTCCAGTTGGAAACTGAACTAAGTTTTCTCGGTACATCCTAACAATCCTAAGCATTGTTTTCTCCACTTCCCCAGGTTAGATTGACTCATCCTGAACCCAGTGTCCTTTTCCCCACGTATTCACAAAGAACACATTCTTAGCAAACTTCCATGAAGTGGTGCATAACAGGTAAATACTTATTGGGTAATTTGACTAAGTAATAGATTTTGGACAGTATGGGGCAGGATGACACACACTTGTAATCCTAGTACTTAGGGTCTGAGGCAGGAGGATTGTGAGTTCAATCCAGCCTGGGCTACATAGTAAAGTCTTGCCTCATAGAAATCTAAAATGGAGAAGAAAGAAGAGGAGGTGGAGCAGATGGTGTGGGGTCTTAGAGAATCATGAGAGAGGAGGGTGTGTGTAGCCTATGTGAGGTCCTCAGAAGTTTTGTGGAGCAGGAAGTTAAAGAGCAGCGGCTCTGAGGTCAGAGAGAAAGCAGACGAAGAAGAGAGCCTGGTCTTCCACTCTGCCACAGGAATGAGTGAGCGCCACTGTCTTCTGCCTTTGGGCCAGTGTGGCGACTGGAGAACCTCACAGCTAAGCTTGGACCTCTTGGCTTGGCCCTGCCTCAGAGTCTTCTGGGCATGCCCACCACAAGGAGGCTCGAATGAAGGGGAGGACACGTTCTACAGAGGAAGGAAATCCTGTGAGAAAGAAGGCAAGTGGGCATGGAGCACTAACTGTAAGTGTTCTGCCTAACTTCTGGATTGACATACTTGTTCCCGGCATCAAGAACTCTTGTGAGACTCAAGAGGCTCAAGAGAAGCAAGACTCACAGGTCCTTTCCCAAGGCGGTCGCAGCACTGAAAGTGGTGGCGGGAAGGCTCTTGCTGTTGTGGCTGCCTGCACGCCACACAGGGGACTGCAGCGGTGCAACCCACCCAAGCTGGGCTTGCATGGAGTCGATTTTATAGGCTGTCCTTTCTCTCACTGTCCAGAGTGAACACAAAGGGCACCCCCAGGGAGTCATGCATCAAATGTCCATCCAGCCTGATCCTGGTACCTTCCACTCCTTGTCCAGCTACACGCCACATCCCAGAGCCTCAGCATGGAAGGAGGCCGAGGATACAGAGTGGAGGATGGACACACTGGCTTGCTGTGTCCACACTAGATGTGAGCTGGTATTTTGTAGTGTTCTCTTCCCAGAACATTCGATAAGTCCTTCCCCTTCCTCTCTAAGTGCTGCTGACTCTGGCCGCTCCCTACTCCCCTGCCATAGCTACAGGCATTGCCTCCTGAGAGCTCAGTTCTCCCCTGCAGCCTCAGCCTCTGCCACTGTCAACACAGCTTGGCAGCTGTTACCTTCTCTTCAGAAACACCTTTGGTCTTTATGGTGCCCACAGCGCTGTCCTCACTGGCACCTGGAAACTTGGAGTCACTCTGGGTTTGGACCTTGAACCGTATGCTCTGTGGCCCATGCCCTTTAACCTTGACTTAGCCTTTGACCTCTACCTTATCTATTAACCAGGCTTCTGTTTCACACCAGTGAGTTCCAGTTCCCATTACCTCAAAGTGAATATTTGCTGCAAAAATATTTGGCATCCGGGATTCGGCGTCTTTTGTCTACCCTGTCCCTAACCCACAGATTCCCGAGGCTTGTGCTTTAATCTGTAACAGATTTTTTTTTTTTTAAATTTTAAGAAAAGACATTGTTATTATTGAAATTCTCTTTAAAAATTATCACAACTTAATGTCTACTCAAAAACTGTTGGCTCCAAGCCAGTTTTATATGGACAGTCATTCCTCCATTATTTGGAAGAATTGGTATTTTGAATATTAAAAATGGCAATACCCATGGATGCTAAAATGTCTTACATAAAATGGCAGCTTATTCACATCAACCCTAGGCACATCCTCCTGTAAACAGATCCATTTACATCTGTGCACCTAATGCAAGCGTCAATGCTGTATAAGTAGTTGTTACTCTGTATTTAGAGAATAATGACAAAGAAAAGGGACTGCACATGTTCAGTACAGGGGCAATTATTTTGTTGTTAATATTTTTGATGCGCCGGGCGTGGTGGTGCACGCCTTTAATCCCAGCACTCGGGAGGCAGAAGCAGGTGGATCGCTGCGAGTTCGAGGCTAGCCTGGTTTACAAAGCTAGCCCAGGACAGCCAAGGCTAACACAGAGAGACTCTGTCTCGGAAAACAAACAAACAAAGAAAAAATATTTTTGACGCACAGCTAGTTGAATCAGCAGGTGAGCAACGCGCAGATACTGAAGGGCAGCTGCATCTGACATCCACATCTTCGTTTCCTTAGAGATCTTTCATGGAACTTCCCGTCTTTCCCCGATATTGCCATTGCACACATCTTTTCACTAATCTAACCCCCAGCGAATCCTAGCTGATTTGTTTATCTCTCCGTCTTCCCAAGTTTCTGTTCATGCACCAAAGGATTTGCCATGTTGTAATATATCTAAAGTTATCAGAGGACTTGCGCATCCCAAGCCTCTTGCTGGAGGTTCTGATTCTGCACATCTGAGACAGGCCCATTGACATGAATTATATCAGCTCCCCAAACAAGGGGAGGCCCGTGGTACTCAGAGCTCACATTGAGAAACAGCAACTTGGTGAGAAACAACAAAGAAGAGGAGGTAAGAAGGGAAGCCAGTTTGGGGAAGGAGATTAGTGGTAGAACATTTGAGTGGTGTGAGCAAAGCCCCACGGTTTGAGCCAGGGCCAGAGGAAGGAAGGAAGGAAGGAGGGAAGGAGGGAGGGGAAGGAAGGAAGGAGGGAAGGAAGGGAGGGAAGGAAGGAAGGAGGGAAGGAGGGAGGGGAAGGAAGGAAGGAGGGAAGGAAGGGAGGGAAGGAAGGAAGGAGGGAAGGAAGGGAGGGAGGGAAGAAAGGAGGGAGGGAAGGAAGGGAGGGAGGGAAGGAAGGGAGGGAGGGAGGGAGGGAAGGAAGGAGAGAAGGAGGGAAGGAAGGAGAGAATCTCTCAAGTAACCAAAGCTTTCTCTTTCTTCCTCCATTTGCCACTTGGCTGGTACTATTAAAGGCAAGAAGTAATGTTAATGATCTGAGTTGCTAACATTGTCTGGGCTTGCTGAGTACCTGGTGACAGAGAGAGTGGATAGGGTAGAGAAAGGATCATGGTGTGCACTCAAACAGGATGCAGGGAGGGAGGAGCTGACAGATAGAGATCATGGCCCAAGCTCAACCCACCCCACTTAGTTACCTTTGGCCCAAGTTCAGATGTGGTGCCACTCCTGGCTATGGGAGAGGTTGAGAAATATAGCCTTTTCCCCTAGGTGTCCAGTAACATAGCCAAAAGGTAAGACTTTTAAGTAAAAATTAATATTGAGTTGATGGAGAGAAATGTATGCCCCGGGCAGTGAACATGGAGTAATGGGGGCAGGGGGCAGGGCTTCAGCTACGCAAAGCTTCTATTGATTATTTCTGAAGAAGAGTTTCAAATGACAGCGACTAAAAAGTGGAAACAAGTGCCACCGTTGAGTAAATTAATCAATACATTATTTAGTAGATGTGGTTAATGTTGTAGGCAAACAAGGAATGTAAGTGGTCCAGTCTGACCTGTACAGAGCCTGGAAGCTGTCTCCTCATTTTTACAGCAAGGAAAAGGCTGAAACTCAGCAGTTCTTCCAGGACCCATCAAAAAGACAAAGGTTACAGAGCAGATGAAAACCCCAAACCTAACAGGCAGGTGAGCTTCAGTAAGTGGTCTCTGACATGGACTCTGTTGCCTGCTTTTCTATCACTTCCCCCTGACAGGGCTGCCTTGCCAGGCCACAGGGGAAGAGGACAAAGTCTGTCAGTCCTGATGCGACTTGGTGAGCTCGGGTGGGTTAGTAGGGGGGCTCCTCATTTCCCAGGAATAGGGGAGGGGGATGGAGGAGTGAGGGTGGGACTGGGAGGAGAGGAGGGAGGGGCCTATGCCCGGAACGTAAAGTGAATAAATAAATAAATATTTGAAAAGTGTATCTGGCTGGAGCAGAGCCTGCTGGTAGGAAGACTGATCTTTATTTGATAGTTTCTAGAGGCTCCGAACAGAGACAGATAAACAGACAAAAATACCCAAGTGGAAATTCTTGTCCAGTAAAATTATTTCTTGAGAGTGAAGGATAAAGACTTCCCCCATGAAACAAAAATTGAAAGAATTTGGAACCGGGCATGGTGGTGCACGCCTTTAATCCCAGCACTTGGGAGGCAGAGGCAGGCGGATCTCTGTGAGCTCAAGGCCAGCCTGGACTACAAAGCAAGTCCAGGATAGCCAAGGCTGTCTCAAAAACAAAACAAAAACAAACAAACAAACAATTGAGAGAACATGTTGCCAACAAACCTGCTTTGCCAAGAAAAAGAAGAATGTTAACATTATTCACAACACTTGGGGTGAGTCTGGCTGCTTTGTTAGAAGCCTCTTTCTTCCCTCCCTGACTTTCCCTGCTGACCTAGTAGTTAGGGATGGAGTTGAGTAAACAGTCCTTACAAATTGGAAGGTCTTCCAGCCATCCTGCCTCTGCCTCCCGAGTGCTCGGATTAAGGGCCTGTACCACTGCTGCTGCAGTGGCCACCACCCCCTTTTCATATTCCTTCTTTTCTAAGTTCCTCTCTTCCACACTTGTCTTGTACAGTTTAACCCCATGAATCAGCTTTTTTTCTGTATAGCTCCCCAAAGGTATCAGGATTTAAAGTTACAATCCTGGGTTTCCATTGCTCTTCAGTTTACCTTTCTCTAATCTACCATCATCCATCTTCATCTACCACTCCCTAAAGTAGTGTGCTTACCTTAAAAAAACAAAACAAAAACAAAAACAAAAGCCAGCAGGTTTTGATCTAAAAATACTTCCAAACCCAGGCCCCATTCCAACTTAGTTTTTCAAAAGCAATTTGATGCATTACTCCCTTAAAAAGATTGGGTTTTGTTTGTTTGGTTGGTTGGTTTTTGTTTTTTTGAGACAAGGTCTCACATAGCTCAAGCTAACCTCACGCTCACTCTGTAACTGAGGATTAATTACCTCGAGCTTCTGGTCCTCCTGCCTGTTGCTCCCCAATGCTATTATCACGACAGCCACATGCCAGCACAGCTGGTTCATGCAGCTCTGGGGCTCTGTGTATACTAGTCAAGCATTCTACTGTTTAAGCTATATCTCACTCCAAGAAAGAACACTTCAGTGTCACATGGCCCTACTGCAGCTATCCAGGAGGACACCAGCTTAGCCTGCTGAGTGGACACTGGAGGCTGAACAGGCACTCTGAGTATGCCTCAGAAATCATGACATAAAAAGTCAGACAACAGCCTGTGTCACAGCTACATACCACAGCCTGTCCAGCCTGTCAGCAAGCAGAGGCCATGTAACCGAATGACCAGGCAAATTCTGTCCACGTGCTGGCTCTCACTGAGCAAAGAGGACTGTCGTAATCTTCCATCAGCACACAGACTGGTGTCTGGGATTCTCAGCGGATCGTTATCAAACACTCCCCCCTCTGCATTCCATTCCTTCTGCACCACTGAAACAGCAGTGAGCAAATACACCAGGACATCCTGTTTGCCAAATCCCCAGGGCTTCTTGCAAGTCCTGATCTTGCTTAGCGTTTGTCTTGCATTTAGCGCTGTTGTCATACCTGACAGCTCTGCCCTCCTCCTTCCATGACTGCACCCTACCCTGGCAGTGTCTAGGATGGTCATTCTGTGTCCTCCGCCTGTGCCTGGAAGCCTGCCTTCAGATGTCTGTTCTCACCTCATGCCCCTTGTGGGCATTATCTGTACATGAATAACTTATAATTTCAGAACTGGAAAGACAGCTTGCCAAGAGCACAGGCGCTGTAGCCATCACTCCTCCCTGTTCAAACCCTTTGACAACTATTCCTGCATTTTGATTAATGATGACTCCATCACTGCCATTTTCCACGTTTTTTTATATTTTTAATATACAAAGAACTCACAACAAAATAAAAATATCAACAGGAAAATAGGCAAAATAGATGAATAGACAATCCAAATTACACCTCAAGAAAACCATTGTCATCTCTATAGCAATCATGTCAGTGAGGTACTTTCCTTTTCAATGTATTTCCATATACTGGAATTCAACAGCATGATCCACACTGTGTTTTGGGGGCAGGGGTTAGAGCTTCAAGAAAACAGCTACTTTCAAGACTGTTGAGCTCTTAATTAGTGCAACTTTCCTAAAGTATACCAGTGGAGACACACCAATTTCATTGGCTGCATAACTTATAACCTAGTAATTTGACTCCCAGAAACATTCCTTGTAAAAGTAATTATGAGTGTGCACAAAGGTGTATTTACAAGGACACTCATCAAAGCATCAATTTCAAGGGTTAAATGGTTTGAAGAAATGCTAGCATCTTATGATAAAGAATTGTTTACTGAATTATAGTTCATGCAGACCATTGCCCACTTGGTATATTTAGGGACACAAAATGTTGAATTTCACATACAAAAGGAAAAACTACTCTACAAAACCTTATCAGTGTATCATAATGCCACTTTGTAATAATATACACATTATTAGAAAGACATATATAGACAATTAAGCTGTGATTTCTTGGTAATGGGAATACAGGAAGTGTTTATTTTCTCCTTTGGCCTTGTCTACAGTTTCCATATTAGTGACCAAAGACCATGGATGCAGGACTCTTAGAAGTTGAGAAATCCAGTAATGAGCCAGGTGTGGTGGTGTGAACCTGTAATCTTGGCATTAGAGAGGCTAAAATAGGAGGATTATGAGTTCAAGGCCAGCCTGGGCAACACAGGAAAGGAAGGGGGAAAAGAAAAGGAAGGACAGGGGACAGGAGTAGAAGGGAAACAGAGGGCAAAGCAAGGGAAGATCCCAGCCAGGCACAGTCTCAGCATTCAGAACCTGCAGGCCAGCGTGAGCTGCACAACGAGACCTTGCAGAGAGGCAGGATGGAAGAAACACTAATTGTGGTTGATGCCAGAATCCAAAGGGATCTGAACATAGGAGTGCAGTGGGTGAGATTACATGAAAGCCAGGAGAAGGACCATGCCCTGTTTCAGACTCCCTGGGAGAACTGACAGTCTTTTTCCTACTGTCAATAATGCTTATGATGGGGAAAGAATTGTTAGGGTTAGGATTTTAGGCGTAGTTAGATTCTCACTAAAAGAACATGATAGAAGATAAAGAAACAAAATGTGGGCAGCATCTCAGGCTTCACAGCGGAACAAAAAATGTAGTAGCAGGGACCTGAAAAGATGAGCTCTTCTGGTGTGTGTGCCTCCTTGGTGTGTGCTAGTACCTCCCTTGTTTCCCTCCCAAATAACAACCACCCAGCAGGTTTTCTCCTTTTCCTTGCCCTCAATGCCATCCTCCACCCTGGCTTCAGAGGAGAATTTCCTATTGGCTAGTGGGGCTGTGATGTTAGCTGAAGAGGGATGCGGTCCAGTATCCTGTGCCTCACAGACCTAAGGAACCTGGTTGGAACCTGCTGAGCTTAGACCAGACAAAATTATAAGTTAAAGACCTTCTGAATTAGACTCTGCTGCTTGAGCCTCTTGGATGTAGGTGTAGCCCCAGGCACACAGATGGAGCCCGATAAGTACTCTGCTAACATAACTATGTAGTTTGTAGTTTGTGGTGCATGGCAAGCTCCAAGCTGCCATTATACCTAGCTGGAGGGTTTGGTGCCTGTATAATTTGATTTAATCCATCAGAGTTCATGGGGTCATTAACAGTTCTGGAGTAGAAGGGCTGTCTGAGTCAGCTCCTGGAACAGCTGTACAAAGAAGGCGCCAGTTCAGTGGGTAGACCAGAAACCTGGCTCAGAGCCTCCTCTCCTGCGGAGTGGTGTGTGCTTTCTCCTTTCCTCCAAGGGCTGCTTGGCAGGCACCAGTGTATACAGAGTGAGGGAGGCATTTCTGAAGGACCAGCATGGGGGCAGAATTCCCAACCAGCGGCAAGGAGCAGTCAGAGTGAAGTGAGATTGAGATGGAGAAACGGAGGCCCAAACTTCCAAGCAGCCTCATGCATTTCCACTTTGCTAGGAACGCGCGCGCGTGCGCGCGCGTGCACACACACACACACATACATTCAAAGGAATATACACATATGTTTATATACATTCAAGTGAATTTATTTGTGTACATTCAAGTGAAAATAAATATCACTGCAGTTTCTGCAGTTTCAAGTTATTTCAACTGTCAAGATAATATTTTCTTTATTTACTATTACAACTTAAAGAAGAAATCATAAGTTAGGCAAAATTTGAAGTCAGGCAGCCTAGAAAAGCTCTCTAGGAGCCATGGAGTTAGAAAATATAAACTACTCATCCCAAGCAACAGATAAAAGACACATGTTGCTTGGGCAGCAAAACATTTTATTGAAAGAGCAGTGGTCTAGCTGAGGAGATTGGACAGTTGGTAAAGTGCTGGCCATATAAAGCATGAAGGCTTTAATTTGATCCCCCAAACTCGGGTTCAAAAAGCTAGGCATGGTAGCAGTTCCTTGTAATCCTGGTGCTCGGCAGGTAAAGGCAGGTGACCTTCTAGGGCTTGCTGGAGAGCCCCTCCTGTTAAATATGTGCCATACAACATACATGGCACAAGCTTTATTGTAGAAGTATGAGGAGAGAAGGAAAGGAGGGGCTGCCCCAGGGGGACAGAGAGAGAGGGAGGGAGAGAGAGAGAGACAGAGACAGAGACAGAGAGAGAGAGAGAGAAACAGAGACAGAGACAGAGACAGAGAGAGGGGAAGAAAGACAAAAGTAAGAGAGTGATGGATGGCGAGTTTGTCCTTTTTATCCTGGGACCCCAGTGGTGGTAGCAAGTGATGCTGTCAGGCGTTCCTAAGCAACCTGGAGGCAGGCTTGTGAAGCTGCCTATAAGTTAACACCTCTAGCCTACTTGGTGAGTTTTAGGCCAGTGAGACACTGAGGAGCAACAGTGAGGTTGAACTCTGGCCTCCACGTGTATCCACTTACATGACAACCACCTGGAAACTAGAAACTAGTTCTTTCATTCTGGCAGTTCCTTCTGGTAGTTCAACACTGCCTTGAGTATCTCTGGTTACACTATTGTTGTTTTTTTTTTTTTTTTAAGTTTATTATTTATACAATATATTCCCCCCAATATTTACACTTGCATGTCAGAAGAGGGCACCAGATCTCATTCTGGATGGTTGTGAGCCACCATGTGGTTGCTGGGAACTGAACTTTGAAAGAACAGTCAGTGCTTTTAACCTCTGAGCCATCTCTTCAGCCCTACACTATTGTTTTTAACTTTATTTAAAGTTCTCGTTTCTTTCTAAGTTAGCACTGCTGTATCTGGGGTTGATTATCCTACTTTTTCCTGTGTTCTGCTTCACACTGTAATTTCTTTCCTTACTTAGACATCCTTGGAAATCTATTTTATTTTACACATGGAAGCTGAGGCCCTTGGCTATACAGATGACGTGCAGTCCCTGGGCAGTTGTGAGTGGCTCTGTTGCACCAGCTTTCTTTATTTATCTTCATTCCAGTCTGTTTTGAGAATGGCTTGCCATTGGGCCCGTGCAGCAACTGCGGGCCAAGATGGAATGTAAATAGATGAAGCCAGAGGAGAAGATGGCGCTGGAGCATAGAGTATCGTAAAGAGGCTGTTGCTGGATCATGATGGACTCAGAAGTCTGTTTCTGCTTCATATTCTTTTTGGTGGAAACAGCTCTCTCCATGTGGAGTTCCGAGGCCAGCAGCCTCCACCACGCCTCACTCTCCCAACCTGCTGCTGGCACTGCAGCCTCCACCACGCCTCACTCTCCCAGCCTGCTGCTGGCACTGCAGCCTCCACCATGCTCACTCTCCCAGCCTGCTGCTGGCACTGCAGCCTCCACCATGCTCACTCTCCCAGCCTGCTGCTAGCACTGCAGCCTCCACCATGCTTCGCTCTCCCAGCCTGCTGCTGGCACTGCAAAGGGTTCTTCAGGCTCCTGTTCACTCCGCATGGAAAGCTATCCCCACAGCTAAGGGATAGTAGAAGATGGCTTACAATGGAGCTAAGTTTGGAGACTTTAAATAGACTATAGCCGCAAAACTGCGTAAGCAAACACCACACATTTTCTTTCAGCAGTTTCCACTGACAGCAAATATTATATATAAAAATTCATCTGCTCCAGAAGAGTGTGTGCAACGCTACTCTTTACTATTGTGCTATAATTAAACGAAATGTCCCCAAAGGAGGCAAAACCTAGTGGAGCTGTCAGAAAAAAATCCACGGTAGCAATATTTTCAGCAGCTGGTGAGTCATAGCCCTCCAGGAATAAATGGCTCAAGGCAGAAGATTGCACGAGACAGCCTCCTATAGATCTGTCTTCAGTGGTGTTGAGTGCAGCCTGTTATAAATGGAAGGACCTCAATTATGAATTGGGGCTTTCTCCAGGCGTTCTCTGCTGTCGGTTTCTGTCTCTGAAGGGAGAGGTACTTCAGAGACATCTGTTCAGATACACTGTTCAGGGTCCTCATATTACAAAGAAGTCCTCCCTTAAAGCTAATCCCTGCGTGGTGCTCAGAATAAGGTTACAAATGGTGTTTCTATTTCCAGCCGACTTACTGAATACAACTGAGGGTTAATCCTATGGCTTTTAAAAGTATCTTTGAATCCATAATTCATATCAAGTATCAGCCATAGAGCAACCATCAATTATGACTGTTTAATTCAGTGATAATGGTGTTGTTCTGTGTGAATACCCTGTTTGTCCTGTTTAAAGGGTGACATGAGTCAGTTCCTTACTGCTAAGAAAAAAAAAAAACCCAAGCAGTTCAGTGTGGTGACTCTTATTTTCCAGGTACGTAAACCAAGGTTCAGAAAGAGCAAGCAACTTTGAGTTCATAATCAAGACATGAACCAGGACGGGGTTCCCACTCCTAAGCTGTAAGCTTGCCTGCACAGTCATCTGCAGATATCACTAGCATTATCTGGGACCTGAAGACAGAAGAAACTGACTCAAGGAAAGGTAGGAGAGAGAGAATTTCCTCCCCCCTCCCCATTCTCAGTATATATGTATATAGAAATGTTCAGTGTGTGTGTGTGTGTGTGTGTGTGTGTGTGTGTGTGTGTGTGTGTGTGTGTTGTGCCAGAGGGTAACTCTAGGTGTCACTCCTCAGGAGCTGTCAGTCTTGTCTCCCTGAGACAAGGTCTCTCTTTCTGCATGCACTCTGGAGCTTGCCTACTTTTTCTTCTCAATGGCTATTCTGCTTCGCGTGGCAGTTGTTTTCCTACAGTTGTGATGGGACCTACCTGGTGAGGCCTTCCCTTTTCACGGATTCCAATACACCTTGGCTACTCTAGGAGGTAGCATAAGGTGCAGAGCAATGTGGGAAAAGGAAAAGGCACGTTGAGAGCAGTACCCTGGAGGTCCTGTGGATCTGTGTCTTGCTTCAACAGTGTTTAGATGGAACAGACCTGGCCACTCCCACTTTGTTAGCTTCCAGCCTCCTTACAGTGTCTGCACTCGCAGCCTCTGCAGCCTCTGGGACCATCTCACCGCCCTAGGACCAGCCAGTAGCATCTCTTTGTGGTCAGCTCCGTGCTGGGGATTAGTTATGACCTCCCAGATTCGTCAGAATTATTGCACGGAAATGGAAACTGACATGAACCACCTGGTCACCTTGCCCCTGTAGGCCTCCTACACCCGTCTCTCTCTGGGTTACTATTTTGATCGGGATGATGTGGCTCTGGAGGGTGTAGGTCACTTTTTCCATGAATTAGCTAGGAGAAGCTCCAGGGCGTCAAACATCTCTTCCAGGCCACGCATTCTTCCAGGATGTGCAGAGGCCATCTCAAGATGAGTGGGTTAAAACCCAGGAGGCCATGGAAGCTGCCTCGACCCTGGAGAAGAACCTGAACCAGGCCCTCTTGGATCTCCATTCCCTGGGTTCTGCTCGCATAGATGCTCGTCTCTGTGATTTCTTGGAAAACCACTTCCTGGATAAGGAGGTAAGCTCGTCAAGAAGATGGACAACCACCGGACCAACATCCATAGGTGGCTGGACCGCAGCCAGCACAGACTGGTCGGCCACAGACAGCTCTGGGCCAGTATCTCTTTGCATGGCTCACTCTGAAGCCCGATTAGGAGGCCCCCTCGCCTTCCAAGGGACTGCCCTTGCTCTGCTCTGCACCAGCCAGCCTTAGCACCTCCACCTGAATGACCCTCTCAAGCCACCAGCCAGCTTTGTAACCGCCCTGGAGCCCCTCCTACTTGGATGAAGTAAAAGTAAAGCTTTTCAAAACAGAAAGGGGGTCGGGGTGTAGGGGTGCTTCAATATATTCACCCACTGGTTTATTGTTTGTTTGTTGGTCTTCTTTTGGTGTTTCGAGACAAGGTTTCTCTGTGTAGCCTTGACTGTCTGGGAATCCCTTTGTAGATCAGGCTGTCCTTGAACTCACGGGGATCCACCTGCCTCTGCCTCCCATGTGCTGGGATTAAAGGCAGGTGCCACCACTGCCCGGCACACCCACTGTTTTTCTTGAGACTACAGATCCTCTTGACATACCATGCATTTTTGCCACTACAGCAAGACTTGAGGGAGTCAAGGTCTTTCGCTTGGTCATGAGCTGGCACCTGCCTGTGAACTGGCAGAAAAAAGAATGAGGGGCTGGCTTTCTCTCTGAACACAGCAGCAGGACCACCTTAGAGGCAGTGCTGATTTCCAACTGAGCCTCGTGAGACTTTTTTGTTGCTGGTAGAAACCCAAAGCTTTTGATTTAAAATTGTTTGCTCAGTTCTGCTTCACGCTCAGCGTCCTCTCTGGCCTTTTCAGAGTGTGACAGAGCTCTACTGTCACTGCTCTCTATGATAATGAGTGTCGCTCTTTTCAGCACTCTCTTTTTCAGCTGATACTTCACGCTATAGTAGAGTCACTTGTTTGTCTTACAGTAGAATTTGTCATAGTGAAAAGAGTTTGAGGAATTCAAAGTTGGAGTACGAAAGTTGACAGAGTAGACCTGCATGTTCATATAGGACGTGTTAAAGTGAAAAAAAAGCTCGCCCGCTAAGGCGCAGGGCTGTTTGTGTTAGGACCACTGCAAATGGGGTCCTTTGGGGGGAGGAAACACCTGCTCAGTTCTGAATACAGCTTGGGCAGTGGAGATACATAGCCAGGAGGCTTGTGGGTACCAGTGAGTGAAAAGTACTAGGATTCAGGGCAAGGGAGTTCTAGCTAAACTGACCTGAGAGGACAGGGGAGTAGATGTCACCTGAGAGTGGTGGAGGACGGTGGCCCTGACCATGCTATCACAGGTAAGCAGAGGTCTAGAACATTGCTAGACTGGCTCAACAGTGTGCTTTGCTCAAAATGGGCTTCATGGAGAAGTGCATGGGTAGACTTCACGTCCAATTCAAGAGGCCAGGTGAAGTTCGGCCAAGCAGAGATCCATGTCAGATATCTATGTGTACGGTTATTCAGATTGGATGTTCTATGAGTAAAACAATTACATGAAATATTAGCAAATAGTAGCCACAGACCAGACTTCAGCTGAGTGGCATCACCGTCAAGCAGCGAAGAGCGTCAGCAACAGCAGAGCCCAGGGCCAAGTGTCAGGTAGCGGTGACGGTTCAGACACTCCCATCTCCGCAGTGGTCCCTTTCACCCAGCCTGGCCCAAGTCCCACAAGTCTACAGACCACTGAAAGCCTTTGGCACGATTCTTGTATTGCATACTTGCTGAAGAGGACCACAGGACAGTGCTAAAGAAGCAGTATATTTTAACATTAAAAAAAAACCCACAACTTTGCTCTAATGTTGTAAGTATCATTTTCATCAACTTTGGTGATTCCTTTCAAAGAGGTTTCTCTCACTATATTATATATCCAAAAAAGGATGTTTAGGGGTGAGGAGATGATCAATTGTTAATGTGGTTGTGTTCCTAGAATTGTGGAAGGAGGCAGGCAGGTCTCTGGAGCTTCCAGTCTTTCTTACGTGCCAAATTCTAGGTTAGTAAGTAAGCCTGTGTCAAAAGAAAAAGATGGGTAGCACCCGAGAAATGATACTCAAGGCTGTGGCTTACACACACACACACACACACACAGAGGGGGGCGGGATTAATCAATGAAGCTTCAAAGCTTTACCCTAAGACATTATTATTTGTATTCTTATAATTTTCTAAATGTGCTGTCTAGTTTTATGTCAACTTGATATAAACTAGAGTCATTTGAAAGGAGGGAACATTAATTGAGAACATCTCTTCATAAGATCTGGCTGTAGGAAGGCCTGCAGGGCATTTTCTTAATTAGTGATTGATGGGGGAGGGCCCAGCCAATGGTGGGTGGTGCCATTGCTAGGTTGATGGTCCTAAGTTCTACAAGAAAGCAGGCTGAGCAAGTCATGAGAAACACTCCTCGCAGGCCTTCACATCTGCTCCTGCCTCCAGGTTCCTGCCTAGTTCAAATTCCTGCCTTCACTTCCCCCAGTGGAGTGTGACTTGGGATATGTAAGTCAAATAAACCCTTTCCTCCCTACATTGCTTTGGTCATGGTGTTTCATCACAGCAATAGTAATCCTAAGACATAGATTCATCAGTTTTGATAGTTTCAAAACCATTCACTCATTGAAGACCCCAATGTTTCCACATTTAGTCCTGATGCTTAAGCGTTACCCTGCACTTGGATGTCTTGTGGTTATCTCAAACTAAACATGTCCAAAATAGAAGTCTCTACCTTTCACCTACAACAAATATATCTTGCAGTATCTATATCTGGGTGAGTAAACTTCCAGGAGACACAGTTGCTTAGAAACTTGGGACTTGAGTTCTGTCTCCGTTCCCACTTTGCAATACATTCTGAAGTTGCCTCCAGCCACAACACATCCTGCAGCCATTCTCCACAGCCCAAGCGGCTTCCTTCCTGACCAACAGGTTTCTCTGCAGCGCTTCTGTTGATACTTGTAGGGATACGACTGTGAGGGAATACCCTGTGCTTAGCAGGATGTGAGTCTCATTCCTGGCTTCCGCCCTGCCCACAATTATCACAACTTCAAACATCTCCAGACAAAACCAAATATCCACTGCACTCAAACTCCTCGGGGGTTGAGAGCAGCTGCTTTATTTCTTCTATTCATCTTCTATTTTGAAGAAGTAGCCAAGTGAGGATGCTGCTAAGCCCTATTCTTTACCATTTTACTCTCTCAGTTGATCAATTAGTGCTCCAGACATGAGCAGACATTTGTCCACTGTCCAACCTATTCCCCCCCCCCCCACACACACACCCTCACCTTGTCTACCCTTTTCTTACTAATAAGAAAGTTTGTTCAGACTCAGAACTTTTTAACATACTACATCCCTTGCCTGGAGAGTTTTCTCCCTGGATTCTGTGTCCAGGTGTAAAAGTCTTTATTTCAGAGATGACCTTCCCTTCCTCCCTACCCATGCCCCATCACTCTCTGTGTCAGCCACTGCTTGCCTGCACCCTCATCATGCAATGACAAGTATTGAGTAAAATCAAGACAGAAGGTGTGTCTCAGCAGAGGCAGGAGTGCCCAAAGCTCTCTGACAAGCAGATATTGCCTGTGGTGTGTGGATCGAGTGAAGATGAAGAGGAGATGGATAGATGGTGCAGGGTCCTGTTAGACTGCACTGTACAGGCAACTCTGAGGTTCTCACAGAACCAAGTTTCCTTCTCTGAAATGAAGCAGCATGGGCCGCAAGCCAGGGCAGAGGAGCAGACCCCTGCTTTCTTGAACCAAAATAAAAATATGACAAATAACTAAAAACATGCAACATGAAAAGCATTCTTTGGATTTTCATAGTTTATTGATTGGTTATTTCTGGCGTGACCTAGGCTGGCCTTGAACTCTCAATCCTCTTGCTTCAGTCTCCCAAGTGCAGCATCGTTTCTGCCTCTGGGGTTTTCAGTGTTAGGTAGACACTGCTTAACGGTGGATCACATTACTCAGTTGTCAATGAATTACTACTATTGTATTTAGTCATTGTACCCTTTAGGGGTGTAGGTTAGGAAAACATGCAGTCCAAGTGGTGTGACAGGATTCTGCAAGCATGGTTTTGGGCTCACTGTACTGAGCACTACTCTCCAGAAAGTGCCCATTACTTTACTCCCATTTTGGAAGAAGTACGTGACCTCATCAATATGTCAAGATGTTTTAAGACAAAAATACATTTTTATCTCATATAAAATATAAACTTTTATCTTCTTCCTGACTGTGATTTCGTTTGTGTTACTGTGTCTATTCTCCCTGGCCTCAGACACCAAGAAGGGAACGCATACAGATGGAGTCTCCAGCACTCCAGCCCAGCGTAACCACCAGTTTCCCCACAGCAACCCAATGCCTTTGACGCAGGTAGGAAAAAGACAGGGACAGTGAGTTAAACACTTAGCTTGATGGCTCTGGCTTTACTGGGTCCACACTGCAGGGCCCCATGATATTGTGTGCTGTATACACAGTGCACAGTGGTGCTGTGTCCTGCAGGGATCTGAAGGACTGGGCAGAGGACTTAGGGAATTTTCTTTATCGTTGCCATTGTGTATCTGCACCTCCTTCCAAATCACCATCCTACTTCTGAAAGATGTGGATTTGGTCAAACCACTTCTCCAAATTCCCAGTTATGTGCTTAGAATTAGCGTAAGACTTGCCCACAAGACTAAGATTTGAGCAGCTCGGTTGGTACCCTCTGTCCATTTGAGAGAGCATCTTCTTTGGTTTCTATTTCTTCTCAAGTTTTCCTCTGTCTGTTCTTAAACCCCTTCTCTAATAAGACCAAGAAACTTCTGGACCACCAAGCCCAGGACATCCGTGTGAGTGCTGCCTGTGCAGGAGGGAGAACGTGAGTGTCCTGGACCACCAAGCCCAGGACATCCGTGTGAGTGCTGCCTGTGCAGGAGGGAGAACGTGAGTGTCCTGGACCACCAAGCCCAGGACATCCGTGTGACTGCTGCCTGTGCAGGAGGGAGAACGTGAGTGTCCTGGACCACCAAGCCTAGTACATCCGTGTGAGTGCTGCCTGTGCAGGAGGGAGAACGTGAGTGTTCTGCTCTGAGTCCCCTACCTGTCACCCTTAGGCACATCCTCATTTCTCTCTACAACACTTATTCCTTTTCCTTTCTTTAATGGTGCTACTAAATGCTCCTGATAGACTTTTTGTGATTAAAACCCCTATGGGTAGTATTAATTGGTAAAGTACTTGTCTAGTGTGCAGGAAGCCCAGAGTTCAGTCCCCAACAATGCGTAAACCCAGGCAGGGTGGCATCCATCTGTAACCCCAGCACTCATGGGGTGGAGGCAGGAAGATCAGAAGTTGAAGGTCGTCCTGGGCTACACATTGAGTGGAGACTAGCCTGTGCTACATGAAATCCTGCCTCAACACAACAAGACCTAGCAAGACAAAAGAGAAAACACGCAAGGGAATTATCTGTGCTATTTAGATATGTGAGTGTAGTAAAGAAATGGGACTATTTTAGGTAACATGTTCAAAGAGACTAATTACTCCTATTAGTATTTCATATTACTGATATTCACAGCAGCCTAGTCAAATATGTAGTTTAAAATCCATGCCAGCGTGGTTTATATACCTGTAGCCACAGAGCCTTCTGTGTGAGAATAGAAGAAGAAGAAGAAGAAGAAGAAGAAGAAGAAGAAGAAGAAGAAGAAGAAGAAGAAACCAGGCTCCTGAAAGAAGCAATGGACCTGGGTGGCAGGGTTGGTCTCTCCAGGGTGTGCCACAGCCTAGAGTATAGAGTTCATACTTGAACTAAACAGAACATCACTTCCCAGAAGAGAACAAAAAGAGGGTGGGACCACAGCAGCAAAAGCAAACAGTGCAGGAGACAACACTGAAGTTCCAGGAACAGCAAGTAAGGAGGAGGACCAGGGATGCGGAGAGACCGGCAGCCAACCAGGCCAGGTCCTGGGCAAGGCTGATTAAGTTGGGAGCAGAGACTGAAGCCTGGTCCTAAAGCTGAGTCAACACACCTGTGCTGGGAGGAGGCCATAAGCCTGCAAAACACAGATGCTCAGGGCTGTATCCAGCTGGCCTCAGGGTGCCAGCTGGGATGTGGGGGCATGAATTGTTTGAGTATGCTTCTTTATGGCACATTTTTAATTGAAAAGGAATGGGGCACATGAGATAAAAGAAATGCAAATTATTTTAAAACAATAATTCATAAATGAAATACTTGGACCTGAGTGGAAAAAATCTCTAGGCCCAGAGATTTCACAACAGCATTTTATCAAACATTTAAATGATTAATTCCAATTCTAATTAATATTTTCTTGGAAATATAAGAGAGGATAGTTTTATGAGGTCCATGTTACCCTGATACCATGCCAGACAATAGCAGTGTAAAATCTGAGAAAGACCTATAGACCAATATTACTCGTGAATTTAGGTGCAAAAAAACTTCTATCAAAATACTACATAAAGTTTAACACATATAAAAATAATATAATTAAATTTGCTCTAAGATTGTAAGGTTGACTCAATAGTGGAATTATGAAGCAATGTAATCTACCACATTAAGAGGCAAGAAAATGAAGCGGGCATGGTGGCGCACGCCTTTAATCCCAGCACTCGAGAGGCAGAGGCAGGCAGATCGCTGTGAGTTTGAGGCCAGCCTGGTCTACAAAGTGAGTCCAGGATGGCCAAGGCCACACAGAGAAACCCTGTCTCGAAAAACCAAAAAAAAAAAAAAAAAAAAAAAAAAGAGGCAAGAAAATGAAAAAAATAGAATCACACCAGTTGATGCAGAAAAAAAACATTTTACAAAATAAATATCACTGTTAGGTGCAGTGGCACACGGCTGTAATCCCAGCACTCAGGAGGCAGAAGCAAGTGGACCTCTGGTGAACCTGAGGCCAGCCTGGTCTACAAAGCGAGTCCAGGACAGCCGGGGCTACACAGGGAAACTGTGTCTCACAAAAATAGCATTTCATGATTTAAAAACAAACAAAAAACTTTCTGAAAAAGTAAAAACAAATGGACACGTCCTCGACACCGAAGCTAGCAGTGTGCTGCTTCTCATAATGCTCTTCCTGGGAGATGAAGACATCAGGACCTAAGCAAGGATGGCTGTTGGAATCATGCTTGTTCAACACAGCGGTGGGAGCCCAAGCTATTGCAATAAAGCAAGAGAGGAGAAATCAAGTCATCCAAGAAGGAAAAGAGGGGGAGAGGGAGACAGAGAGGTTGTGATTAACTCCTATTTTCAGATTTCTAGATGATTGTCTACACAGAAAATCCCAAGGATTTAGCCTCAGATTTCTATAACTAATAAGTGAGTTTGCAACATGACACACAACAACAACAGAAAAATCAATAGTATTAATAGTAAAGACCAAAACTAATGATACAACATCTGTAGTCACTTGAAAAAAATCAGATAGGTATAGTGCTCTCAAGACTCCTTCAGGGGCCAGGCATGGTGGCACACGCCTTTAATCCCAGCACTCTGGAGGCAGAGGCCGGCCAGATTGCTGTGAGTTCGAGGCCAGCCTGGTCTACAAAGTGAGTCCAGGATAGCCAAGGCTACACAGACAGAGAAAACCCTGCCTCAAAAAGCCAAAAAAGAAGAAGAAGAAGAAGAAAAAGGAGAAGAAGAAGAAGAAAAAGACTTGTACAGGATCTGTGTGTAACAAAGGAACCAAAGCAGATTTAAACAAAGATTCATACGATATCCATGGATTGGAACACTTACCATAGGAAAATTCCCGTGCGCTCAAATATAAATGTTTAACTTAGCTCTTTTTAAAATGTCTTTTGTGGACACAAAGAAAATTAAAATCTGTATTAAAAACAAATAAACTATAATAGATACAACAATTTTTTGAGATGGATTGTGGGCTCAAATATAAAACACAAAAGTACTAGCCTGTTAGCAAAACCAAGCAGAAAACCACCTTAGGATCTGGGGCAAAGCAAAGACTCACAGACACCACATAGCCCTTCAGTGCATCAAAAGAAAAATTGATGAGCTTCCCTCATCAAAGACAAAAACTCTAAGCTGGACATGGTGATAAACATCTCTAACCCTAGCACCCAGAAAACAGAGGCAGAGGTATTTCTGTGAGTTCAAAGCCAGTCTGGTCTGCATAGCAAATTCCAGGCTAGTCTCAATAAGTAACTGTTCTGTGGACTGCTAAGAATATGAAAATACATGCTCCAAACTGAAAGAAAATACCCACACGCCACATCCCCAACCAACTAGTATCAAAAATATATGAAGAATTCACAAGGTTCAATGTCTTCAGAAGGCTGTGTACGTAGAAAATGGGCCAAATTAATGAAGAAACATTTGATTAAAGCTGATGTCCATTGACAAGTAAATGCATTAGAAGAGGCTCAACACACCGGTACTCAATATAGCGAGCCCTCCAGGGAATGCAAATCAAAACCACAAACTCCCTGTGTCGGCGCATCTATCAGAATGACTGCAATGGAACCTAGGATGCAGCTCAGCTGTACAACAAGCATTTGCCTAGCTTTTGATTTCCAGCACTGGGGAAATAAGGTAATGGCTAAAGTAACAAATAGTTATACCGTCAAGTGTTGCATGTGGGTGGAGAGAAACCAGATCGCTGACACATACATTGCCAGTGGGAACATAAAAGGATATGGCCACTGTGGGAAACAGTTTGACCATTTTAGTAAGCTAAATATACAATGGACATACAACCCGATAATTAATTGCACACCTTGGCATGTATCCCAGAGTAATAAAGGCTTGTGTTCACACCAAAACCTACACGCAAAGGTTGATAGCAGTTTTATTTGCCCTAGCCCCACACTGGAAACCACCCAGTTGTACTTGAACAAGTGGCCAATTAATCAAACAATACTAAGTCCATATTACATAACACTCCTCTGCCATGAAGAGGAAAAAAAAAAAAAACCCTACTTATCTATGCCGTGGTATGAACTAATCTCCAGATTATACTGGATGAAGGGCACCTATGCTAAAGTTTACGTAAGAGTACACTTACAGGGCGTTCTGGAAGCAACACCATTGTAGAAATAGAGACCATAAATAAGGGGTTGTCAGGGCTAAAGAGGAACTGTCCCTGGGAGGCAGGTGGGTGACTCAAAGCAGGTAACTGTGAGATACTTTCTGCTTTAGACTAGTTATGACATTGAACTATAGTGCTGCAAACTGTTTGCCTTGGTGGGTAAAAGGCACACGGGATATCTCTGCCTTGTGTGTCACAGCTGTGTACACATTATAACCATCTCAGAAATCTCTGACTCATGTGTCACAACTGTGTACACATTATAACCATCTCAGAATCAAAATTTTTATTAAAAACAACTGTGCCCTAGTATTTGGAGTTTGGGGTTAGGAAAGGAAGCATGCCTGAAGAGCAAGCCCCACCTCAGGGACAGATGCAATCCTGTGAGGTCCCAAGTCCATGGTCATATCACCAGCCATCTCACTAGGGCGCATGTGAAGCAAGTTTTGTTTGCTTTGTTAATTTTTTTAAAAGAATGAGTAGCTTCATGATTTAGGAGCTTTTTTTCTATTTAAAGAAGGCACCACTTAGCCGGGCATGGTGGCGCACTCCCGCCCTTTGGGTAGACCGAGGCAGGCAGATCTCTGTGAGTTCGAGGCCAGATTGTGAGTTCCAGGACAGCCAAGGCTACACAGAGAAACCCTGTTTTAAGAAAAAAAAATCTGGGTTTTCTTCACCTATGCTTTTTGGTACCAAGAACATTATATTCTCTGCCAGGTTATGTTAGGTCTTCCTTTATTCCTAGAAGCACGCCGGGCACCCTCGCTAACTGGGCCAGTGTCCAGTGCCTTCCTTAGTGTAAGTGGGCCATCTGCCCCGCCGACTACCTGGGACGCACCTCCTTTGGCTGTCTGTGCTACTCACACAGTACAGCCCCATTTTCTCTTTGCCTGAAAGAAACAGAACAAAACTGCCACTCGTCTGTTTGTTGCCAAGTCTTGAGAGGCCCCGCGGGCGTTGATGATGGAGTGCCGCTTCTT
This sequence comes from Acomys russatus, assembly GCF_903995435.1. Classification (NCBI taxonomy): domain Eukaryota; kingdom Metazoa; phylum Chordata; class Mammalia; order Rodentia; family Muridae; genus Acomys; species Acomys russatus. The sequence goes on from NC_067145.1 coordinate 63,476,572, forward strand.
GCTTCCTTTTCATTCTGTGCTAGGTTTGTTGTGGAGTGTAGAAGGTAAAAATGGTTCAGACATGGTGGTAGGGCCTTTCTCTTTTCTAGTCAACTTGAACCTAACTCTTCATTGTCCAGCGTGTTTCTCCTTAAAGAAAAAAATAATTGAGCTGGGCGTGGTGGCGCAGGCCTTTAACCCCAGCAGAGGCAGGCAGATTGCTGTGAGTTTGAGGCCAGCTTGGTCTACAAAGTGAGTCCAGGACATCCAAGGCAAACACAGAGAAATTCTGTCTCAAAAAACAAAAGAGAAGAAGGAGGAGGAGGCGGCAGAGGAGGAGGAAGAGGAGGAGGAGGAAAGAAAAGGAAAAGAAAAAAGTTGCTTTTGAAGTTCAAAAAAGGCAACTATATTAGCCTCACGTAACCACAGTACAATTTCTAATTCAATTAGAAGTTGAATTAGATTAGATTCAAATTAGATTTTACTTTGATTCAAAAAGTGGAAAAATAAGATGTAAGAAAGGTAAATATGTAGACAAAAGGTAGCAGTGGGGACCAGTGAGATGGATGGCTCACTGGGTGAGGTACCTGGTGCCTGACAACACTGAGTTTGATTTCCAGAACCCAGGAGAGAATGCGCGCACATGCGCGCGCGTACGTGTACACACACACACACACACACACACACACACACACACACACACACACACACCCCATGGCAAATGCAACCGCATACACACACACAATAATAATAAATAAAACAAAGATGTGTGGGCATAAATGGGGTCCTCAATGCCCTAGGCTCTGTATTTGTAACTCTTCAATAATGTCACCACAGTAAATTAAAGAAGAACTTACAAAGGAGGGTGATTTTTCCCTATGATTCTTTAGCTAAGAGTCATGTGGAAACCACCACACTAATTGCCTTGACAATTAGTAGCAGAATAAATTGCTCACCTTCTGTGATGCGCTTGGCTGGGTGGAAATCTGATGCAGCACTATTGTAGATGTGTGTATAGTGTGTTTTAAGAGGCGGTAAACAGGAGACTGTAAATGGAGAAAACCTTTTCTTGGTGTGCGTAGGTACCATCCATCTGTCCATCCATCCATCCATCCAGAGGACCAGACAGAAACAGATACAGGAAGCAATGTGGTCTGCCGTACTACACTCCCCCGCCCTGACTGAAGTGCACCGGGAGTGTAGACACCCTGGCCTTTACACCCCAGGATGCTCCCCAGCAGCCTCCTCCCTAGATTCTCAGGGTTTGAGCCTCAAACATGCATCCCAGAGCTTCCAGCCTGGCCTGTTGTGCCTGTCGTGGAACCGCTCAGCTGCTATAACAGCAGAGCTGGTTCCCTGGTGTGCTCACATGCATCTCATATCAGTTGTGTCTCATGGAGACGCGTGACTTGTACACCTCCTTGTGTGTTTAATTCTAAAGAACTAACAGTTACTCGCTTCTCTGACAACTCAGAAGTATTTCTCTTCATTTTAAAGCCTTTGTGGTTAAGAAGACAGACAGTGTCAGCATAAGGAGGAGGACAGGGCCTCAGAAGTTGTCTCACTTGGCAAAGTGCTTGTCACACAAACACAAGGACCTGAGTTTGATTTTTTTTTTCCCACACCCAATGCTAAGGACAGTGTTGTAAAAATCCCTGTACAATCCCAGCACTTAAGAGTCAGAAACAAAGATCCTTGAGGCTTGCTGGCCAGATAGTGTGGCTAAATCAGTGAACTCCAGATTCAGGGGAGGATCCTGCATCAAAACACAGCTCTATCTTCCACATGTATGCACACACAAATGGCCACACAGTTTTTTTTTCCAGAGCTGAGGACTGAACCCAGGGCCTTGTACTTGCTAGGCAAGCGCTCTACCACTGAGCTAAATCCCCAGCCCCGACAGCCCAGTTTTTAAATAAAGAGTGTAAAGAGTGAGTATGGTAACACAGGCCTATAATCCCAGCACTAGGTGGGAAGATAACAAGTTTGAGTCCAGTCTAAGCTGCCTAGAGAGAACTTGTTTATAAAACAGACAAACAAACAAAAACAAGTAGCAAGAAGGAATATAAAGTTTTCTTTGTGAATTTTTTAAAAGTATGTAAAACATTTTAAAGTTGTTTCATTTTTATTTTTGTTACTTTATCTGAGCATGCTACGACGCGGGGGTGAATAAGAAGCAATAACTTGAGTAAGTTCCAGGAAGCACATAACATCCATAGAGACTTTTTCTCTTCTCTCATTCTTGAGTTTTTCCTGGCCAGCGAGTAGATACTCTAACTACCTGGAACACTTACTCCACCTTCTCTATAATTGTCTCCTTGTTTTCTCTACTAGTACCTTTCGTTTTCTTTTCTTTCTTTCTTTTTTCTTTTTACTTTCTGTTTTCTTTAGCATAACTCTTTCCCACCTGTTTCATTTCTGAACATGTTTCTCTCCAGGACTCATTTGCACAGAAATCTGGATCTGAAGCTTCTTTTTGCAACAGACGGAGGCTACCAACGAGACCCACAATAGGTAAAAAAAATGCAGCAAGCAAGTGTCCAAGAAGGATGTGCAGCCCTGACTGGCACAGTGCGACACCACCAAAGCTCAGGGGACATCACGAAGACGGTAAGTCAGAGGACCAGAATGACGGACGCTATCCCCTACACAGGACAAGGAAAATGCACCCATGAACACTCAACAAGACCAGAATAACAACTACACCGATGGGTACTGTGGATGGAGGAAATTCTACAAGGCCCCACCCTAATTGAGGAGCAATGGGTGATCAATGGCTTGAAAGATGGAGAATCAGTTTCCTCCAGGGACAAACTCTTGAGCAGGATGTCCAACCTCAAGTGGCCAGCGCTGAATGCGTGTACAAACGAGAAAGGTGAAATGGACTCAGTGGGTTGCATGCATATATGTATCTATATATGTGTGTGTGCGTGCGTGTGTGCGTGTGTGCGCGTGCGCGCGCGCTGTGTATACATATGTATATCAATAATAACAAAGAAGAGGCCATGAGGGCTGGAGAGGTGGCTCAGCAGTCAAGAGCACTGGTTGCTCTTGCAGGGGAACTGAGTTCCATTCCCAGCACCCACATGGCAGCACACACCTCTCTGTAACCCCAGTTCCAGGAGATCTGACAACCCCACACAGACATACATGCAGGCAAAACACCAGAGCACATGAAATAAGAAAAAAAGTAGGGGTCCTGAATTTTGGAGGAGGAACAAGAAAGGATGCGGGAGGAGGGAGGAGCAGGAGTAATGTAGATGCTCAAGTGTGAAGTTCTAAAAAAAAGTAAGATTATTAAACTAAAATGGGTATCTAAGCTGGGAAGGGAGTAGAAAAGATTAGCAAATATGAAAGTGTTTTTTTAAATACACAACACAGGGAATACAAATTAAAACAGAAATAGATAGCATAGAGAATTTTAGACAGTGGAGGAATGCAGGTAGAACCCTGTTGTTTAAAAAAAGGGGGTCTGTCATGACATTCCTTTTTCAAAAATATTTATTTGTTTTTATCTTATGTGTCTAAATGTTTTGCCTGCATATGTGTATATGTGTCACATGCAGGACTGCTGCCTGAGGAGGCTGCAAGGAGGAGGTCAGAGCCCCTGAAGCTGGAGTTCCAGAGTTGTATGAGATGCTATGGGGGTTGGGGGCCACTCTGCAGAGGCAGCAGATGCTCTTAACTGCTGAGCCATCTCTCCAGCCCCTATCGGGAACTCTGAACAAACAGCACAGTGCTCAAGGCAAGAATGGAGCTTTAGCCTGGATGGGGGTGAGTCAGGGGCACATCAAGATGGACATTTGCCTGGCTTTAAATGAAGTCCACGAAGACATTGCACCTCTCAAGACCAAAGGAATTCTGACTGCCAATAACTCAGTTTCATTTAGCAGAAGTCATATAACCAGGCCCGAACCCACAGGACGCGTTTCTTCTTTCTTCAGTGGATGAAGAAGAAGCTATTCTTCTCTGGGCGGAGACAAACTACCAGAGAGCAGCACATTAAAGTAGATTGCTTCTTTATGGAGAAAGCTATTTGTCTTATACTTGGCTGTGTTAAGCAAAGTATATAGAAAAGGAAGGAGGGAGGGAGGGAGGAGGAAGGAAGGAAGGAAGGGAGACATTTCCACTAAAGGAAATGTAAAAATACCACATTACGACGGGACTGTCATTCTGTAGGCAGAGCACAAAGGACACAGACGTGGGGACTGGAAAATGTTTAGACTCTGGAGTTCCTGTTTAACTTTCCATTTCTTCTCAAGGGAATCTCAGGTAGAATTTTCAGTGTTTGAGTTTCACTTTCCTTACGTATAATATGATGGTGAATTACATTCCAGTGCCATTTTGAGTACTGGGGATGTGGTATAAGAGACGCCTCTTGTGATTTCCAGGTGCTTGGTATACAGGGTTAATAATTACCAATGCTGTCATATAGAAACACTTTGGATTGCTGGTAAAATCCTGTATTGTTGGGAAGACTGCAAGTGATGTCTTCAGCAATACTAAGATGGACGATCAGATTGAAGAGGCAGGGTCTCTGTAATTTTGTGTTCTGTTGTTAATAGTCTCCCCACTGTGTGTTCTGGTCTTTCAAGTCCTAAAGGTCTCCCATGTGACCCACTGATATCATCATTTCTTTTTCTTTCTGAGCCTCTGAAAATACTGTCTATAACTAAGATCTTCAACTCTGGGCCCAGAACCACTTTAAGTCCCTTTGTCAACGTGGAAGTCCGTGCATTTTTGCTGCACTTTGGTTTGTTCCTGGAGACAGAAGCTTATTGTGTAGCTCCAATGGGCCTTGAAGTTCCATCCCTCATGCATGGCTCCAGCTCCCAAGTGCTGGGATTACAGGCGTGCATCACCATGTCAGTGTCAGCGTTTGTTAAAGTGGATATGAGTAACTGTCCTTAGCCACAGGCTCACCACTCCCTGCTACCTCACTCTAGCCGGTTCTTACTCTGACACTCAGACTCAGTCTGGTCCTTAAAGGCATTTGTGTTTGAAATTCTTATCATCAGCTTGGTTTTGCTCACCCAATTTAATTAGGTAGGTCAGAACTCTTTGGGGGAGCAAAGAGCCTAGCGAGCTAGGAGCCAGGAGAGGGATTTCGGTGGTCCTATCAGTGAGGCCGGCCTTTCACCAGCATCAGCCTTGACACTAGCAAAGCACAGACCAACTTAATGCCTGTAACTAGAGTGAGAAAAAAAAAAAAAAATCAGAACCAAAATGGAAAAAAAAAAAAAAAAAAAAAGTAAGTATTGTTTTATAAAGTGTTTTAAGATGGAGGTTAAATATTTTACAGCATAAAACTTACCAGTTTAGTGCTGTTTCATGCATGTGTGATGTCAGGCACCAGTTGCCAATATTACATGGAATTTCGTTTCAGTGGTGTGTCTGTGGAATGGGCTGGAATGTGGTGCGTGTATGATCATGGTCTTATTGTGTTTTATTGGCATGTGTTACTTATGCACAACAATGTTTCATTGTGGCATTTTGATGCACGTGCATAGTGTTTTGGAGAACTTCTTCCTCTCCCTTGTCTTCCTCCTGCTCCTTCTCAGCTGCTTCCCCTCTCCTGTCACATCTGTTAGGATTCCTTACAGGAATACAAGCTGGGGATTATTTAAAATCCCATGGGCTGCTTCACTGCGGAAAACCCTCTTCCTTCCCCAGCAACCACTAACTGCCTATGGACGCTCGGAGCGGACGCTCACGAGGCCCTCGTGCCCAGAAGGCAGTCTTCCCACCACTCTTCCTCTCTCTGTGTCGCTTCCTCTCTGCCCCTGCTCCTTGAGCCTCAGAGGGCGAAATGCGTATCCCACTTATGGCTGAGTATTCAAGAGTCATTTAATATCATTAAAAACACACACACACATTAAAGCTGCACTTATCAAAATTTCCCCTTATGTAAAAATAACTTAAACTTTAGTAACTGGTTGACTGAAACAGAACAGTTTTTTAAAAATAGGGGGATACTTCTTTTTAAAGATCTATAGATTTAGATATCTGACAAAACAAAAACTCTGAATCGGGACTGAGGAATGTGGCTCAGTTGGCAGAATATTTTGCCTAGCATGCTCAAAGCCCTGGGTTTGCTCTCCAGTGTTATGTAAACTGGACCTGGTAGCATGTACCTGTAACCCCAGCACTCAGGAGGCTGAGGCAGGGGGATTAGAAGTTCAAGGTTATCCTTGGCTAAATAGGAAGCTAACAACATGGGACTCTCAAAAAAAATCTGATTTTTGTGTTTCTCTCCCTGCCTGGTACGTATTTGCTCATATGGAAATTGTACGTGGTAAAGAGGCAGCACATGCAGAGAGGCGAGGAAGTCAGAAAGTGTGATCTTTGATGCTGAAGGTGAGGTGCTGGTGAGGCGCCTCAGCAGGTAAAGGCCCTGGCCCCAAACCTGACGGCCTGAGTTCAATCCCTGGAATCCATATGGTGGAAGGAGAGAACTCACTCCTGTAGCCTGTCCTCTGACCTCCACTTGCATACTGTAGTGCACATGCACATGAACACACACACACACATGCACACACACACACACACACAAATCGAAGGAGAGAGTACACATCAGGTGGCTTGGATCCCCAGGCTCCCTCTGGAATTCCTGAGTATTGACTGGCAGCCTGTGACTAATGAGCTTCAAATGTTTCTGAAAGAAGATCTAGGAAACTGTCTGGCTGCAGTCACAGTGACTAATATGGCTAGGGCAGAACACAATCATAGCATTAAGTGACATATGGGAGATTATGCCACTCAACCATATTACATGGAATCTAAGGCTATAAACAAAACAAAGAAACAAAAATAGGCATCTTCATGGAATTCAGAAAAGAGGAGAAAATGATAAAAAGTTCCGGGTCAGCTGGATTCACCACTGAATAATGTTAAAAATAAAAGTAGCTCGCTACGAATTTGCAAAAAAGTCTTGAGAGGCTGGAAGATGAGCTAGTTATGACACCAGAGGTTGGCTTCTGACCTCCATGCCCACGTGCACCTGCACACACGCGTGGACATGCACACACAAAGAACAAAACCCCAAAGCCACAAAATAATGGGATCTGCTGATGTTTGTCTCTCCCTTCACAGACCTCCCGGGAATCATTTTTATCCAGTAAAAAGAGCCATCGTGTCTGTGGATTGTGTACCTGTGTCCATTTTCTAAAGCAACAAAACAGACATTTGTTTCTGAGGAGAGTTTGCTGGGACAGTACACTTCTCAGAAGTGACTGAAATCTTCAGTCCTTCCAACGTCTCTTCAGTCTTACCAACATTTTGTGAGGGCCTCAACCAGACATGCAATCAAGGTGAAAATAGGTCTTTCCTTAGACCTAGTAACCACCTCATGCCTAGGTGTGGGTGGCTACTACGTAGGTGTTAGTTTTGGAATGATCTTCCAGGGCTCGCATCTTCGGTACCTGTTTCCCAGCTTGTGGTGTTGCTCTGAAGCGTTAGGTCTTTAAAAATGCAAGAATTAGTTGGAGGAAGTAGTTCGCTAGGGGTGGGATTTTGAAGGTTATACCCAATCCTGGTTCTGACCTCTGCTTCCTGGTCTATTACCATGAACAGTCTCTACCCCAGACCCCCACTGCCCTGCAGGGCTGGCCCACCACACCATCACTATGATGGGGTGAATTACTGAAAAACCACAGGCCAAATTAACACTTTGCTCTTTACAGTATCTCTCTCAGGTGTTTTTGGCTATGGTAATGCAAAAGTAACTAAAAATTACTGAAAGCAATTGGGTCTCAGCTAGTCCCTGGGGAAACCCACACACGATATCATGAGTTCAAGCTGCAGACCCAACCATCATAAGAGAAAATAGTGTTACATTCAAAGAAGACACAAACCCAACCCCTGAAGTCTTGCGAGAGCAGCCTAGGTCCTTCCTGTGGGTTTTCTGTAAATATACTATCCCCCAGGTATTTCAAAGTGTGCAATACAGAAAGGTTTCTTATCTTTCTAGAGAAGCTGGGAAGACAGTTTCCTGGGTAAGAGTGCTTGATAAGCAAGCACGAGGACCTGCCATGGAAGTCCAGAACTCACACAATGTGTTGTCAGTGCTGTGCGAGGCAGAGACAAGAGGACTTCCGGGGCTGGCTAACTGCAGGCCAGCTCTAGGTTCAGTGAGAGACCCTGTCTCAGTGGAGAGTGACAGAACAGGACCCTGATGGCCTCCACATGTACATGTGTGGGTGAAGGTACCTGTACATGCTCCTGCAGTCACATAGACACAGACACATACAAAGATACACAGACACACACACACACACACACACACACACACATACATGAGAGAGAGGGGGGGCAGAAGAGGGAAGAGGGAGGGAGGGAAGAGGGAGGGAGGGAGGGAGGGGAGAGAGAGAGAGAGAGAGAGAGAGAGAGAGAGAGAGAGAGAGAGAGAGAGAGAGAGAGAGATTCTTTCTAGATATGGTTCCCCATTCCAGGATTCTGTGGCTGTGTAAATCTTAAGTTCCCACTGCAGGCCACACTTGTAGGTCCTTTTTTTGTTGCTTCTCCTCCCTGGTCATTTCAGCATCTGCTCTTCCTGGTTCTGTGCTTGCCCATTAAGCTCTCCGTATGTCTCTTCAGCTTCCTAGGATGCAAGACCCAGGCAGGGGCTTTGTCTGGGCCCCTTTGTTCCTTCAGCAAGGGATCATGGGATATCCCAGGAAATGCACTCCTTCATTTCTTTGAGTGTGTTTTGAGTAACACATTTTCGTGGGATATCTATAAGAAATTGAAATCTTCTGTAGCATTTTCACATTTTGATTATCACAAGGAAATTAAAATGTAAAAGAATAAGCAGGAAGAAGAGATTTATGATCCCCTGTGTGTCAGTAACATGCAGCTTCAGCAACGTTCCACACACCAGCTTGCTCACTGTGTTTGGTCATGAGTCCCCCATGACGGAAGTAGGCACTTGGGAACTCATGAGGTCAGTCAGGAAGCCATTATTGCTGACTTGGTCCACTTGATTCAGGAGCCCACACATTCATCAACTGCAAAATGTCCTTTCCTTTTGGAATTAATAAGTAGTGAAATATCAGATATAACCTCCGCCTGAATAAACTTCCATTCACTTCAGCATTTGTGGCTGTTGTAAGTTCTATGATAGTGGCAGCATGGCTGATCTTTAAAAACAGTTTCTTCTCACTTATTAGTTAGCATTCTACTGTAAAGAAGAGCTTCCCATTTTCTTTCATCATCTCTATTATTTTTACACACACACACACACACACACACACACTCACACCAGTAGCTGTGTAAAGCCATGCTTTTGTTGTTGTTGTTGGTTTTTGATTTTTGAAGATAGGGTTTCTCTGTGTAGCCCAGTATATTCTGGACTTGCTTTGAAGGCTAGGCTGGTCTTGAACTCACAGCAATCCGCCTGCCTCTGCCTCCCTGAGTGCTGGGTATATAGGTGTGCGCCACCACACCCTGCTTACAACAGCTTCTTAAGGGCTCCTCCTAGCCACGTAATAAAATCTTGACTCACTGAACAGGACTAGCCTGTCTCTAACTTCCCAGCTGGTGCTCATTCTATGAAGAAGGCTTGTGAGCAGCCCCTCCACTCTTTGTCTTCAGCCTGGGGTTATCTACCACTCCTGGTTCCTTCCCAAGTTGGCTGAGATCCTCTTCTGAGAACCTACACTCCCTTTTCCCACATATTTGTTATTTTCTTTTAAGTATTGCTCTCCTGTCCCCAGAACTCAATAGAGTCTCTCAAAGCAAAGGAAATTCTTAGAAAATATTTAACTGATGGGCAAAGAGCAGCTCAGAATAATTAGAATTTATGTTGTGATATCCTTGATATCCTTGACTAACGGCAAAATCTGGGCTGGCCTGAAACTTGAGATCCTCTTCTTTCAATCATTTGAGGGCTCTGAATGGGCCACCATGCCCAAGTTAGACATTAAAAGAAATTAGAAAATTAAAAAACTTACTAGTTAGTAAGATAATTTCAAAATACATCTTTAAAAGAAGAGTTTGCATACCTATAATCCCAGCACTCAGGAGGCAGAGGCAGATGGATAACTGAGTTCGAGGCCAGCCTGGTCTACAAAGTGAGTCCAGGCAACTATGGCTACACAGAGATACCTTGTCTCGAAAAACCAAAACACACACACACACACACACCAAAACAAAAACAACAACAACAAAAAAAAAAAACACCAAAAAAACAGAGAAATCAATGTTAAACCAACTTGGGATCCTCCTATTTGTTGGCTAAGGTGCTATGCAGGCTGCTGGGGGAGGAAAGACATCAAGGGTCTTTGCTAGTACTGGACCTTGCATACTGCAGAAATGATCTACCAGATAAAATAAGCCCACTGGTAGGATGGACGTATGAAGGAGACAGAGCCATAGCTTTTTAAGACCTACGATGCTCTGGGTCCTCTCCTTCCCTCCTCACTTTTCTTTCCATGTTAGGGTTGGAAGCCAGGGCCTTCTACATGCCAGGCAGGCACTCTGTCACCGAGCCACACCCCAGGTGGCTCATAGGACAAACCACATATTAAACACTGCTTGACACTATGTAGAGTATGCAGGCTGTGTTTGTTCTGGTGTAGACCCAGTAACTCGCCGAATGCTTAGTACACTAATGTGTTAGGGTGTCTCACCCTACAGGGTAGGAAAGGTCAGGGAGAGGACTGAAGCAGGTGATTTTCACTAGTTTGGGAAAGGCCTTCTTTTCATGAAATAGTACTTGAAGTTATCCTGTAGAAAAGACAACACGGAGCCATGAAGGAAATGCCTGCAGGTACTCTGGATGACACACCAGTTGCATTGCTCTGACAACAAATACCCTGAGGGGTAACAGCAGGCGGAACTACCAGGGAAGGGAAAGGTTTTAATGGTATCAATATTGTATATGCTTTCTAGTATCAGAGGAAATCTTGGTCTTATGCAAGTTATTATCTTTAGAAACACATACGAGTATGGCACAGCAGTGCCAGGCAGTACTTCCACTACTATGGAGGTGGGAGACAAGAGATCAATGTTGAGTTGAAAGCCAACCTGTGCTAAATGGTGAGACTGGTCTTTGAAGAACAAATGGGTCTTCGAGTATAACCGAGTTGCAAGTATTCTTAAGGATAGTAGAATGCAGCAAGGTATTGGGAGCGTGAGGATGGCTTAGTTGGTAAAAAGCCGTAAAGACCTACAGGGCAGAAGAGAATAAACTCCCACAAAAAGACCTAATACATGTGTCCAAGAAGCCTGCTTCCGAAATGCGGACTCTTCAGCATTGGAAAACTATTCCTAGAAACCAATAAGCAGAACAAGTACACAGTAGCCATAGATACAGTTCCAAGAGAGCCTTTTCAATCGGGAAAAACTCGTACGATTTGGAATAACGAAGTATAGACAGGAAGCAACCGGCGCACGAATGTATATAAGTAGGCAGCAAGTTTTAACAAAATGCAACATATTCTTTGTTTTTGTTTTGTTTGTTTTTTAAAGGAAATTGACAAGAGCAAAGTATTACTATTCTCAATTTTCTGGGAAGCGACAAGACCAGGTTTCTTTGGTCATCCCACACTGAAGCTCTGGGGAAGCTGTAGAGGAGTGCGGGACAGGGGTCGAGGTCCTGGGGACAGCGGATCCGTAGCGAGGGGTGCGCTTTTCAGGGCACTGCCCGCCAACTTTGGAAGTCCCGCACGCTTAAGAAACGTACACTCGGCTGGGTTAGCTACAACTGGCGCCCCGGGAGCCAGCGGGCGGGGCTTGCAGAATGGGCGGGGAGAGAGACGGGACGAGCGGCGCGCGCAGCTGCGCGGGGCGGGGCGGGGCGGGGCCGGCAGCCTGCGCGCACGCGCCAATCACAGATGCCGCGAGATGGGTGCGCGCGGAGAGGCCGGGGGAAGTAGAAGGGCGGACTCGAGCCCTCCCTTAGCCAATCACCGCGCAGCGCTGACATGACGCTAGGCTCTCCCGGGCGCCAAACGCCAGTCGGCGGGCCGGGTGGGTGAGGGCGCCGGGGTAGGGCGCGAGGCCGCGCGGGGGTGGGACTTCCGCAGGGCCCCGGAAGTGGGATCTGTGTGTTCTCATGCGAACGGGAAGGAGCGTTGGGGATCGGGAGTCTCGAGGTTGAGACATTTTCGGGCCCGAAAGGGGAAGGATCAGCTGCCGCCGCCGCCAAGCCCGCGCCCGCGCCTCTTTGCTTTCTCCGGCCCGGCCCGGCCGTGCCGCCTCTTCTTGCCGTCTCCCTCCTCGGCCGTCCCCGCGTGTTTTGCGCGGTCGCCGGGCACCGGGGCTGCGGCGACGAGCCCGCGGGCGGCCGGTCGGGCGGGGCGGGCGGCTGACAGGTGAGCGGGCCGTCCTCGGTCACCGACCGGGCTGCCTCCCTCCGCGCCCGGTGCTCGGACCCGCGCCGGCACCAGCCTGTCACCGGGCCGCCATCTTCCCGGAGGGACTGGGCCAGGCGGGCCAGGGCCGGGCCGGGCCGGGGAGGGACCGCGCAGGGCCGGCGCTGGGGCGGACGGGCAGAGACGGGCAGTGCCGTGGAGAGAGCGGCCGGGGAGGCCTGGGTTAGACTGGACCTGGGAGGACCTGCGGGCTGGGGTCAGACCCGACTGACATGGCCCTGGCTAGACTGGACCAGAGCGGAGCGAGGCGTGTGTTGAGTCGACCCCGAGGCCTCCTCCCCGAGGCCCGCGCGGATTTGCCTGTGCAGCCGGAGGAGAACGGGCTGGGGTCGCAGGCCACCAGCGTCCCCAGGGCGGGCGGGCGGGCGGGCGGGCGGGCGACGGGGACCCGCAGTGCGGCGCCGGGGCCTCGCCCCCCTCGGTCCTGCCGGAGACCAGCCAGACAGCGCGCTCGCTGCTGCGGGGAGAGATGGCTCATTAGGGAATCGCATTCCTTTAGAACCAGGAAGTTAGGATCCTGTTGCTCGAGTGTGTGTGTTTGGAATGCTGCTCCCCTTTCCCCTTACACTTGACAGACTTGAGCAAGTTCGACTTTGAAATAGTTAAGAAATAAAAATCAAATGTGAAGACTCCTGGGAGCCGGCCAGCAACCTCTTAACCACCTGCTTCTCAGTGGTGTATAATAGAGCATTAAGTTTGTTTCAGAGTTTAGGTCATTGCATATTGTGACTTTCAGTGAATTTAATCCTGTGTCTCTCTCCCCCCACCCCAATTTTTTTTGGTGTAAGGTGGCCTTGAATTTGGACTCACTCGGTATGTGAGAAAACTACCCGTAGAAAATTATCTCAATCTGACTTCCATTCGAGACCTTCTCACTGGCCGAGGAATACTTTGTCTTAATCATAAACTGAAACTTTGAAGTTTTATGTAACAGAATAAAACTAGAGCTTCCCGTGGCTACAGTGGAATTAGATTGTAGCACACAGTTGAGTAAGGGAGTTTTTAGTAGAGGCAGTAGCAAATGCAAGTGTTTCTTTTAGGGCGTTTAGCTACTCCTTTTCAAATTGAGTCGAATGTTTAAAATGCATTTGCGATTTGTTTTGAGTTAACCTTTGCTAGACCACAAGAGAGAAGAATGATGCTCACTTTTTTGGTGGTCTGATAGTATATTATGTGCAATTTCCATACTCCCTCAACTTGATTGGCTCCCCTTATTTATAGTCAAGGTTAATTGATGGAACTTGAAATGGTTGTGGTTTTTTGAAAGTTTATTTTTTCATTTAGTACATTTCCCTTAAAACTTGCATTAGTTAGAAATATATTTCATCTTGTATTTTGGATACTAATGCGACTTGAGTTGACTTATTTATATGACTAAAAATGGCATGGCTTCGTAGTCATTAGAAGTTCTCCTGAGTACGCCTTTAATCTCAGCACTAGGGAGGCAGAGGCAGGTGGATCTCTTGAGTTCGAGACCAGCCTGGTCTACAGAGTGAGTGCCAGGGCTTAACAGAGAAACCCTGTCTGGAAAAACCAAAAAATAAAAAGAGAAGAAGTTAGTTATCCTCTAGGTGACTGAGTTTCTCAGTCTGTAGGAGCCTCAGAAGACTAATGTAACACGAGCATGTTGATGTTGGCTGTTTTGCTATTTTTATTGTTACTCAATTGCTATCTTTGATATTCTACCTTTTAGCTGTCAACTTTTAATTTATTGGTAGTGTTTTTCCCCCTTGATCACATCTCTCACATAGAAAACAGGTTCTGAGGCAGAATGTTAATTTGGAGAAAAGAGCTATACTATATTTGAGTAAGATCCAGAGAGAAAATAGATGATTATATGGGGGTTGAAGTTTGCTAGATTCATTATACCACATTCTGTAGAAGAGTAGCTGAAATTAAGTAGCAGCAGTTTCATATTTAATGTTCTGGGGGTTTGCCCATTTTGTTAAAACACAAACAAACAAACCCAAAAACTTTGAGGTTTAACGAATTGAACTTATGTGGCTTACCTAAATATGCACACAACATGACAAAGATTGCTTGAAGTCAGCAAATAGATATTTCATTTAACCACCTGTTTTCATGAAGAAGTCTTAGAAAGTTATCTAAACGTAATTCTGAAATGCTAAGTGAGAGTTTGGACATAATTGTTAACGGTGATTAGGATGAACAGCGCTGTCAAGTAGCTGTGTCTGTTCAGGTTTGCAACAAGATTTACAAACTCTTTAGACTTGGCTGGTGTTAACCAGCTAAGAAGTGGCTCACACTCCTCTCACTGTCATTTTTATGTCACGGGGCATTCATACTGCTGTCAGAATATGCACTAGGATTATACTGTAGCTCTTTCACTTTTAGTGAGGTGATGGCCTTTGAGGTTGGGAAAGTGCTATACTGGTTAGTTCCTGTAAGTCCCATTTGTTTTTACATTAGAGTTAAAGGCGGAGTTTACATGTACTTTTCTAACACCTGTAGTGTTCTTGTAGCTACTTAGGGTTTAAGGTATATTGCTTTCTTAATTTCAGATTGGTAGAAGCAGAAAAATTGTAGTGTCCTTTTGAAATTTCTACCATTAAACCATTTCAACCATTTTTTAATGAGAGGAAGAAAAATGCAGGCGTTGAAGCTGGGCCTCCCAAGTGTTGGGGTCAAAGGCATGCGTCACCATTGCCCAGCCCTCATATTCTTTTTTGTATGTGAAGAAATATTCTGTTGTTGCTTGTTTTTGTTTTTTTCTGTGAAAGTTAATTTTAGAGTGTACAGTGAGTGAGTTCATTACTATTTGATGGTTAAATTCATGAGACTTCAGTTTAATTTAAATGTTTTGCTCTAATTTATTTGGCAGTACATAGGAGTAAACCCTGGTACTTGGTTTATGCTAGGCACTTTACCACTGATCTAAACCCCTGGCCCTCTTTTAAATTTTTTTATAAAAATTGTTTTATTGAAGTTAAGAATTCTACTAAGTTGTTCCCTGGCCTTGAACTTGCTACCCACCTGTTTTAGCCTTACAGCAGCTGGGAATACAAGCCTGTACCTCCAGGCCAGCTAGTTTGTCCTTAAGTGTTAGACTTGTTGAGGTCTTTGGAGCTGCTGTTCCCTGTAGTTACCTTAATTAGAAATGAATTTTCTTATTAGGCCATGGAATTGGAATAGTAAGCCTCTAGATTCCCTTAAGAAAAGGAAGGGGCCTTGTGAGGTGTCTGAGCTGCTAAAGACACTTGCTATCAAGCCTGCTGACCTGAGTTCAGTCCCCATAACCCATGTGGTAGAAGAGAGCCAATTTCTGCAAGTTGTCTTCTGACCTCTACACACTATAAATACATGAATGTGAAAACCAGAAGAGAAGGGAGATAAATTTCAAGTTGGAAACATTTCCCCTTAGTGTTGTGCCTTACAGGCGGCTTTATTTCCCCATGTGCACATGGCGTCCTTAGGAGTAGGGGAAACTATTAGCTGTGCTTCCTTCCTTTCCATTCCTTGCTCTCTCCTCCCCCATGCCTCTTGTCTCTGTGCCTTTATACGGTCTGTCTTTGCACCGCTTTTCTGTGGAAGCTGTCGTGACCCCTGTTTTAATCAGGAAGGATTTGCATAGGAGTGCTGCTGCTGATTGTGTGATCTTTCCCTTGCGTGCCATCCCTGCCACCTCAGTCTCTGAGACCTCGGCATTTGAAAATGTTTAGGACTTTATACAGATGGAAAACATTCTGCCTTATTATTTTTTAGAGGGAGCTTAATGATCACTGATATAAGACTTAGTTGTCATTGAAAATAATCCTTTCATCTTCCTTAAAGCTTGTTTATCAGGATGGTTCTTAATTGCTTGATCAAAATAAAATCATCCTCTATTTACACAAACTGTCTTCATCATCTCTATCCAGAGTCTGCCTTTCAGACACATTCTGCTTGCTTGGCCCTTCCTAGAAACTTATCAGGGCGTGCTCACTGTAGCCCCACTGCTTGTGGCTTCATTCCCTGCTCACTTTCTAGGCCTTCCTCCATGGTGTGCTGTCTTAGTAGTTTCTTTGCCTTTTTTTTTCCCCCCCTACAAATCTCTGCTTAGTCCCTTTTTTGTTTTGTTTTGTTTTTTTGAGACAGGGTTTCTCTGTCCAGGCTGGCCTTGAATGCATAGAGATCCCCCTGCCTCTGCCTCTTGAGTGCTGGGATTACAGGTCTGCAACCTGCCTGGCTTTGCTTAGTTCCTTAATACTGTTAAGATTGCTCTTGAGGACTCGTTGCCTCCGTTTCTAAGTTTAACTGAGTGTTTCTCACTCGCTGCATCCTATAGAGTATGCAGTTAACCCAGGGATATTTCTTATGAGGAAGATCTCTTTTATGTTTAATACTTTTTTCCCCCCGCTTTAAGGCCTAGTGTGATGAGGGATAAAGCATGGCTAAGGGCATCTTCCACTTGTGTGAAAGAAAGTGTTGACAATGTCTGTTAACAAAAGTGGACAACTGAAAAGGATATATTGCGGAGCTTCTTCTAGTTTATAAAGTTACTTTTACAATGTTTTAGCTGACTTTTCATAGCTGTATTTAATGGAGAAAGTGGCTTAGGCACAATAATTTAACCTTACATTTCACTGTCTTTCAGTCTTTCCATAGACCTCTTTTTTTCTTTCTGTATTTT
The DNA here is from genome assembly GCF_903995435.1 of Acomys russatus. Classification (NCBI taxonomy): domain Eukaryota; kingdom Metazoa; phylum Chordata; class Mammalia; order Rodentia; family Muridae; genus Acomys; species Acomys russatus. The sequence goes on from NC_067145.1 coordinate 63,493,555, forward strand.
GCTTTAAAATTAAATTCTATTAACAAAACCCAAAGCAACGATGGTATTTCTAGTGTATTTTTAATGTGATATTCTATTTAAAGTCATGTACACTGACATTCAGATACTGGTGACAGCTATGCTTTTCCTTGTTAGTTACAGTTGTCGTGTGTTATGTCATGTTTGCCCTAGGCTTGCTTTCATTTCCTTTCTGTATTTTTCCTTTGCATTACTCTTGGCACTGTAACATGCCATATACATTATTTATTTGTGGTCTGTTGTCTGTACTCTAACTCCATGACATATACAGGGCATTTTGTCTATTTTATTCATTAGTATGAACCCAGACACCAGGACAGTATCAGGCACATAATGTGCCATAAATGATTTGTTTGCAATTTTTTGTTTATTTATTTGTGGTGCTGGGAATTAATATTTTTCCCAGACAAGTGCTCTAGAGTTGTACCTGTAGCTCCCTGAGAAATTTAATAAACCCCAGCCTTGTGATGGTGAATAAAGCAAATATCCGGTCTTCATTTGGGTGCAAGGTACACAACCACTTAACCCAGTATAAAAGTACAATGGTCAGTAGGTCAGAGATGTGGCTCTAGAGGGAAGTTATGAGAAAAGACAGGAGATGAAAGTAGCCTTTTCAGCAAAGAGAATGATGCTGCAGTGACTCTGAGGTGGGTGGGAACAAAGAACTTATGACAAATTAATGTAGAAACAGCTTAATGAGGCGAAGGAACTGAAAGAAGTAGGTGGGAATTGGCCTTGGGGCCTAGGATGTCCCTGTGTAGGTTGAGGAAACATCAGGAAACACTTGGAGGTTTTTAAGTGGTGAATTACACGATTAGAATTGCCTTTTAAAAATAATTGTTCGGAGCTGGTGAGCTGAGCAGGTTAAAGGTGCTTGCCACCAAGCCTGACAAACTGTTCAATTGATCCCCAGATCCCACATGGTTGAAAGAGAGAACCAATTCCTGGAGGTTGCCCTCTTATTGCCACATGCACGCCATGGCATGTGCCCATACACATACATAAATAAAGATAATAAATAAAATCAAAACATTTAAGAAAATACTTGTTCTGCTTTATGGAAAGTGATAGGGAAGAGGCAGAAATGAGTGCACTGACAATGAATTTTACTTAGTGGCAAGGAGCAGATTATTCTTCCTTTACTTTATGATTTTCTTGGTCACAGTTGAAAAGACCCACTTCCAGTCTACACGAAGGGTAGCTTGCTTAGATTCCTTTAGTTTGTATGCTGCAAAATCATACATGTTTAAAAAGTAGCTGAAAAATATGCCTTGGGTCTGCTATCATTTGTCAGTTGTTTAAAAGTATATTGTTAGTTCTGATTTTATCAGGGCAAACTAATTAACATTCTTTTTTTTAGTAACATCTCTGGAAAATGGAAGCATTTTTTTGTTGTTGTTGTTGTTTTCATATTTCAGAAAGCTTTATATTTTTATTGTGGGTTGATCATACTACAGGATGCAAACCCCTTAGCCCACTTGATGTGAAGTTACAGGCAGCTTCAGAGATTGTTACTCTTTGTGCACAGTTTCAACATTCATATTATTTTATTTTATTTTTGGTTTTTCGAGACACGGTTTCTCTGTGTAGCCTTGGCTGTCCTAGACTCACTTTTGTACACCAGGTGGGCCTCGAACTCACATCGCTCTACCTGCCTCTGCCTCCCGAGTGCTGGGATCAACATTCATTTTAAAACAATACTTGTACAACCTTTCTGTAGGCTGGGTGTGGTGACACACCTGTAATCCTAGTTCTTGAGAGGGGGAGGCAGAACGAGCAAGAAGGCTTCAAGCTTTGGGTTACATGAGACCCTGTCCCCAGAGCCGGGAGGGCCCAGACTGACACTTTTTTGAGCCCTCCTTTCTCTTTTTTTTTTATTACACTGTATCCTAATGTTTCATTGTTGAGATTTGTATCTTGTAAGGTGTCTTCATTCACTTCAATTGTATTTCTCTGCTTTAGTTAGTAACAGTAGCTAGTAAAAAAGTATTCTCAGTTTTATTTTTGGTTTTTCTTTGTGTAGCCTTGGCTGTCCTAGCTCTCACTTTGTAGATCAAGGCTGGCCTCAAATTCACAGTAATCCACCAGCCTCTGCCTCCTGAGTGCTTAAACTAAAGGTGTGCGCCACCACTGCCGGCTTCTCAGTTGTTTTTAAACCAGAGTTTGCAAAGGGAAAATTTTGGTCTTATTGGAGAACAATGGTACTTCTTCCTAATGGCTTCCAAGGCATCAGAAGATGGGGTGCAGTCCATCGTCTTAACCACTCAGCTGTGACTGTGTGACCAATAACTTTTAAGAGTAGACTTAAAGCCGGGGGTGGCGCACTCAGGAGGCAGAGGCAGGTGGATTGCTGTGAGTTCAAGGCCAGCCTGGTCTACAAAGTGAGTCCAGGACAGCCAAGGCTACACAGAGAAACCTTGTCTTGAAAAACAAACAAACAAAAAGAGTAGACTTAAGCCAGTTTGCTATTAAATATTCAGAAAAGTAAAATCCTTTTAAAAATGCTTTTAGGAGGTAAAAGTATTTAAAAGACAATCTATAGTACTTCAGTTAGTGTGTCAGGAATTCTGCTTATGTGGGTGCTTGGCTTTATTCTCAGCTCAGACTGCGTGCCATGTTCATTAAGTCCTGCTACCTGAGTGGCTGCCGCCCTACTTCCCCAGTTATTGTCACCATGCCAGATGCAAATCAGTGTCGCCCTTTAACAGGTCATTTGGGGTGCAGACCAGCTGTGCATATGAGTAGTTGGTGAGTCAGCTTCTTTGCTCCTTCAGAGAGGGAGAGCCATGAGGAAGACCAAAGGGCAAAATGCAGGAAGCTGGGTGCCCAGTGCTTAGTGTGTGTTCTGCACTTTTTCACAGTGCTTATGTTTTTCTGTAACTTCGATGAACTTAAATCTCTTCTGCTGAAAATATTCTTCAAGACTGGCTAATTTAAGGTAAATTAAATCGAAACACAAAAAAGATTAGAGGTAGAAACTAAAATTGCCCAAACCAAAACTGCCAGAAGTACTCAGGCTTATAGAATTTAAATCTCCATGACATGGAAAATTTAAATTGCGTCTACAGAGTGCCTTCCAATTCAGAGTGATGGTGTTTTAGTAGGTTTCAGCCAAACTTAGGGAGACTCTTGTAGCATACTGTGTCTTTCAAGTTCAAAATATTCAAAGTACTTTTCTTTCTTTCTTTCCTCCTCTTCTTCCTCCTCCTCCTTCTTTTTGGTTTTTCAAGACAGGGTCTCTCTGTGTAGCGTTGGCTGTCCTAGACTCACTTGGTAGACCAGGCTGGCCTCGAACTCACAGTGATCCGCCTGCCTCTGCCTCCTGAGTGCTGGGATTAAAGGCGTGCGCCACCACGCCCGGCCCAAAAGTACTTTTTATTGTGTTGGGTTATAACATATAGTACGTACTTTTCATGAAACATATGATCCGTTGAACACTCTAAATTATGTCAGCTCAATTTTAATGGGGATAGGGAAGGAGGGAAAGAAAATGCTAGATCCCCAGCTTTCAATTGGTGTGAAAGTAGGATTAGATAAGTTTATTTTAAAGACTAGTTACCACATGTTTACTATTAATGTAACATTATTAAGTCACATTAATAAGTTATATTCCAGGTTCCTAAGTTTCTATTAATGTCATTGTTACCTGTCTGGAATTACCAGGTGCTTACATAGTGTTAGGTGAGAACTAATACCACCGTGACGTAGCAGAGTCAGCCTCGGAGATTTCCAGTTTTGGTCTATACTCTTGTGTTAGTTGAGATTCGATAACTAGTTATCAACTGTCAGAAAAGCAGTATCTCATCATAGGTTTTTAGAGCTGAAGGCCCTAAGTACTCCACAGAAGTTGTACGTTTGTTGGTTAGACATGCAGTTAGCTGGTTAGTGACAGAGTTATGACTGTAACTCAGCTCTTTCCCAGGATCTGGATGTGCTCTGCCTCTTCCTGGTGTGGACCCACCCTAGGCTCATTGCACTCGTAGTTGCGGACTCAGCCCAAACACATGCAAACCTGTAAAACCAACCTAGACATTGGTAAAAACATTAGCCTTATTTCTGTTGCAGAATTTTAAAAGAAACATTTTAACTTTAAAGTGGACTTTTTTTTTTTTTTAAGATTTATTTGGATTATTTTTTATATGTGTGTAGTAGGTGAGGAGGGTAGGTGCCTGAAGGAGACCAGAGGCATTGGATCTACCAGAAATTGAGATTATAGGCTACAGGCAATTGTGAGCAGTCTCATATGGGTGCTGAGTGTGGAACTCAGGTTCTTTGAAAGATCAGTACACACTGTTAGTCTTTTTGGGGTTTGTTTTTGTTTTTTCTAGACAGGATTTCTCTCTGTAGCCTTGGGTTGGCTCTCTTGGACTCAATTTGCAGACCAGGCTGGCCTCTAACTCCCTGAGTGCTGGGATTATAGGTGTGTGCCACCACTGCCTGGCTCACGCTCTTCATCTTTTTTTTTTTTTAAACAATTATTTTTATGTAGATGAGTTGCTCTACCTACATGTACACCAGCATACTAGAAGAGGGCGTCAGATCAAATTATAGATGGTTGTGAGCCACCATATAGTCTCTAGGAATTGAACTCAAGACCTCTGGAAGAGTAGTGCTTTTAACCACTGAGCCATCTCTCCAGCTCCCTCACACTCTTAATCACCATCTTTCCAACCCTAAAAGCAGATTCTCTAGAAGCTCTTTAAAAAATGAAGTAGTGTTATTATTTGTTGCTTAAGATGGGGTTATGTTCTGAAATACAGTTAGGCTATTTATTGTGACTATTGAATACCTTAGAATACTTAGCACAAACAGATTGGATAGACTAGTCAATTCATATAACCTTTTGGTGTAGTCAAGATTTACAGTGAGAGATGTGCTGTCTACACAACATGGCATGCTGTTTTATAGTAAGATTTTTTTAAGTAAATGTTAATGTTCAAATAATAAAAGTTTAGTAAAAAAAAACTAATAAGGATCATTTCTGAGCACTATCAAGTATTATCTGTGCATTATTCCATGTGTTTTTATACACCTGGTAGTGCAGTAGGTTTGTTTATATCAATATTGCTACAACAGTGAGTAACATGTTGCAACCAGATATTAGATTTTTCGCAACAGCTACCGCAACAGTAGGCCATTGGAATTCTTAAATTTATTGTGCATCCGGGCTGGGGTGCGCTAGTGGCAGGGTCTGTGCATGTGAGTATAGGTGCTCACAGAGGCCAGAAGGAGGGTGTGGGATCCCTGGAGCAGGAGTTGTAGAGAGCTGTGATCCTCTTGCTGTGAGTGCTGGGAATCAAACTCAGTTCTCTGAAAGAGCATCAAGTGCTCTAAGTCACTGAGATTATTTCTTCAGCCCGTCCCCAGAAGTTTTAGTTCCATTATAATGTATAGGGCCACCATTATGTTTGCATTATCCTTAACTTAAATAGTATAGAATACATGACTGTATTCAAGGAAAATTAAGGATTTTGTCATTCTAGAATATTCGGCAACTTTGATTCAGATAGGGAGGTAGTACTACATGTTGGGATTAGCATCCACCAATTTATATAATATAAGCAGACTGGATTATACTAATTCACCTTTTTTGTTTATTTGTTTGTTTTTGAGACAGTGTTTCTTGTATAACCGTCTTGGGGTCCTGGAACTTTGTAGACCAGGCTGGCTTCAAACGCACAGAGATCTGCCTGTCTCTGCCTCTCAAGTGCTGGGATAAAAGGTGTGCGCCACCACGCTTGGCTGTAGTTCACTTTTAAGAAAGAGTAACTCAAGAGAAATTAATATAAATAACATGTTTTTCTTACTAAAGCATTCATACAGTTGTTTATTTTTAGTATCCTTGGTGTTAACTATGTACAGGTTCAAAAGTATGATGTCATATTTTGCATTTTGTATGTGTGGCTTTTGTTGCTTTTAAAGACAGGCTTTCACTCTGTAGCTCTATGCTGGCCTTGTGCTCAGAGATCCCTCTGCTTCTGCCTCCCCAGTGCTGGAATTAAAGATGTGTGTCGTTATACCCAGTATCCATGGCTTTTTTTAAAAAAAAGAGACTCAAACTAGAGGGAAAGTGATTTTTTTGGAAAGCTTTCATGTGTGTTTTGCTGTGTTTAAGCAAAACAACTGGTGTGTGTCAGGATCTCAGTTTAACAATAGTTTCCCCAGGAAACAGCTCAAATTCCAGCTGTGTGCTGCTTGTCTTAAGGTTCTCAAAATTGAAGCTATTGACTGTCTATTTTCAGGACACCTGTTTTAGAGTCTGGGGACTCTGAGGCCAGAGGACAGTTTGCTTGCACTATCCACTACAGGAAAGACAGAAAATGGTATTGTTTCTAGTTTCATGCTTTTGAGCCCATAATGACAATACTCAACCCTTGTAAAAAGCTGGTGTTGTTTCAACACCTTCGATTTGGATGACACAGCAGTGTGTGTCTGGGGGCTTACCCTAGATGTGCAGGCTTTAGCCAGGTGGGGTAATAAATACCCACGTCTGTACTAGCACTCAGGAAGAACAGGCTAGTGTGCCCTACATAGCAAGACCGTCTTAAAAAGAGAAGGACATTAAAGGGTCTAATGAGAAAGTTTTAATGTTTTCACTGAAGCTGGAGGCATAACACACTGGATAATACTGAACAAGTTCATTTAGTTTACTAAAAAGCAGTGCTGTTGGGAAGCTTTCTGAGAACCCAGGCTGGCTTGTGGTCCTCACGGCTGAGCTCAGGTCCACTTACATGGTGGGCTAGCGGTCACTGAGCCACGCCCTCCCAGCCATTGGAACTACAAACACTGCTTCTGTTACTCTGCTTGCTCAAAATCTATTGCGTGAGGCATATTATCTACTGAAAAGGGAGTGTAATCCTAACTGGCCTGAGTTATAACTCACTTTATGAAATAGCGATGGCTGGAGACAGATCTTTTACAGTACTAAGCCAAAGGGAGATTTGATTCTGAGTTTATTTTGGAACTTTGGTTCTTTTTCAAAATATTGTATCACTTGTGTACATATAAGAGGATGTTCACTATGTTTTAACGATACCATTTACACTGTTATTTTGGGAAACTTTAAAGTGTCTGCAATTGTAATCCTTAATACTTGAAGACTGTTGTTTTGTACTGTGGCTTTGTAAATAGTTTGGTATTTCAGAGTTTCTGAGTCTGGCTGTTGTCTCTCCAGCAATAGTCATGACAAGGTGTCTTAAGCACGTTGTGTACCAGGCACTGTGCTGCCTCCATGTTCTGAGAAGTCCCCACAGTGCTGTTGGTGAGAAAACCCAGATGAATGAGGGTGTTGTGCCTGGTGAGAAGGAGGCCAGCTCCAGGCAGTGCCCATCATACCTCTGACCCCACTGCCTAGTCGGCCCCTTTAGCCTTTGTTCACTGTGAAGATGTCCTAAGAATCTGAAGTAGTAATTTGGTTGAGAGATGATTTTTCTGGAGAATTTAGTGACAATTGGAATATAGAAGTGAAGCATACTTAAGAAAAGGCTAAAATGTATTTGCAGGTTTCTGGCTCAAGTATTGGTCATTTATATGAAATATCGTTTCCAGTGAGATAAGCTTTGAGCAGATTTTTATTTTTATTTTTTTAATTTTATTTTATTAATTTATTCTTATTACATCTCAACGGCTATCCCATCCCTTGTATCCTCCCATTCCTCCCTCCCTCCCATTTTCCCCTTACTCCCCTCCCCTATGACTGGGACTGAGGAGGACTTCCTCCCCTTTTATATTTGAGCAGATTTTTAAAACAGTATTTTTACCTGCTCCTCCCATACAAATAGTTGCTTCAGTATGTGTTTGCCACTAAGAGACTTCTTTAGTGGCTTGTTTTTAATATTAAGTTAATTTTTAATGTCACTCTTTGATATGTAACTCATAGACCACAGTGTACCCTTGTATGCATACACACAAATCTAGAGACTAAAATGAAAATTTTGTTCAAAGTAATTTTACTCTAACTTACAAATACTGTCTTTTTGTGTGTAACCCATTATTTGAATGAAGGTTTTACTTGGAATCATCTCATTTTCTATACTTTCTGTTTTAATTACTAGGCAGTTCTTCTTGCACTTACTGCCCCAAAGAAGAATTATTAGACACACACTTACGGGTTTCTCAGGTCCTGTGTTAGGAGCACAGTGGTGAGCAAGGCGGGCAGGCTGGCACAGGTGTCCTTTCCCTGTGACAACATTTTGGAGTTGGTGGGATAATCATAATTTGATGTGCCATATTCCAGGATAGAAAAGATTACTAACTTAGGTTTTGTTGGGAGGCAGAAAAGTAATATTCAAATACCCGTGTATATTTCATCCCGAAGGCAGGTTAGAGAGTTTGAACTGGACTGGGGCGGCCCATGCTTTAGGAAGAACACTTGCCTGGTGGAGTCCTAGGTGCAGGGAGACTCGGAAGTTAGGATAGTTTCAGAGAGTCCAGCTTTCCGAAGATTGAGTAACAGTTGGAATTTAGAAATGAACCTTATTTGAGAAAAGACTCATTGCAGGTTTTTAATTGGGTAGTTTACATATCCTTGAAAAGGAGGTTATCAGTTTTTATGTTTTAAAAGAGCAGTGGGGTTAGTGAGTTTATTTTAAACAATTGATGTATAGGAGTCTGCCAGATCATAAAAATGTCACTGCCTGTTGATTAGATAGCTCCTTTGAAACTTAGCAGAAGGTTGTGAACCAGCCTTCTGGGAAGTGAGCACAGGGCATGCATGACTCCAGGAACAGAGGTAAAAGCTCTGGAGCCACACAGTTCCTGGTTGCATTCACTAGACTGGGTGCTCTTCCTGTGAAATCTTCGGCACCTGCAGAATGCTCTGCCCTGTGGCTGGTAGGCTCCTCTTTGGCAGGTGTCTTTGCTCTGAGTAATCTGTTTACCAAAGCCTCATAACCCTATTCACATCGATGCTTCTGTTAGTGAAGTTACATAATTCGATTTCTGTAAACAAATACTGTATTTTAGAAATCAGAATAGTCAAAGAATTTTGAATGTTTTCACTCACTAAGAAATGATAAATGTTTGTAATGGAGAGGCTAGGAGATAGCACAGACAGAGCTCACATAAAGAAAAGTTGGGGGCTGGAGAAGAGCTGACTCAGGAGATAAAAGCACTTGCTGCTCTTGCAGAAGACCTGGGTTCTATTCCCAGTGCTCACACACCATCCATAATGCCAGCTCCAGGGCATCAGCAGGCATGTACTTGGTATACATACATGCATACAGGCTAACCGTCAATATGTACAAAATAAAAAGTAGAAAAAGAAAAACTGGATGTATAGTGGTGTGCTGTTAAGTCCAGATCTGGGGAGGTAGTGACAAGAGGATCTGTGGGTTCACTGTCCGGTCAGCCTGACCTAGTTGGCAGTCCCTTTCTTGAAGGAAGTACCTTCTAAGGCATTTCTGAGGGTGACATGAAAGGTTGTGTCCACATACACAGGAGAATAATCCTTCTACAAGCATTGCATATTTAGATTGTTTTAAATGTGTATTAGATATGCTTTAAAGAAACAGCGACAGCATTAGATGATATGTTATGGCTTATGTGAGAAAGAAGAACAGGAGTAGAGTGTGGGAGGCTGAAGACCAAAGGGAGCACACACAAGTTCAAGTTAAGTATGAGGTTCTGTAATTACCGATTTGCTTTTGCAGTTCCTTTCAATTGCACAGGATACAGAGCTTCTTACCTTGCTTAGCACATAGGAAGACCATTTCAGGGTGGTTGAAAAAGAGTGTCTGTAGAAGCAGAAGCACCAGGCCAGAGGGAAGAAGGCAGTGCAGAGTTGCCATCGGGCTGCACTGTGCTGCTGGGAGATCTGTCCAGTAGTACAGCAGCAGGGAGACTGTTAATGCCTGGTGAGGCTGGAGACAGGAGCAGGCTGGGAAAGCATATGTTAGACTGGCTCCAGGGAGCAAGGTCATGAGGGCATCCATTCAGGGCTGACTTTGTTCTTTTGCAGTTTTCTTTTCTCCCATACCTCTAATGTCACACCTCTTCTGTCTTTTGAGTCAAGATTGGGTTACTTTAAAAAAAAAAAAAGTGACTTCTTTTTATATGCGTGAGTGTTTTTTCCTGAGCATATTGTGTGCCTGGTGCCTTAGGTGTGATGTTTTTGTTTTTGTTTTTCAGGAGCAATACAGGGTTATAATTGCTAGGATATCTTTTCATTTCACTGAAGTATTAATATAGATACCATATTTTATCTACATATTTTTATGTGTTCACAAAATATTTAAATTTGAGAAAGAAAACTGCATATTTATTTTTTGTTTTGTTTTCGAGACAAGGTTTCACTGTGTAGCCTTCCTTGCCTGTCTTGGACTTTGTAGACCAGGCTGGCCTCGAACTCATATCGATCCACCTGCCTATGCCTCCCGAGTGCTGAGATTAAAGGCATGCGCCACCACGCCCGGCTATTCATATGTTTCTTAAAGTAAAATGTTTCATCACCATTTATAATGCTGTTAAATGAGTTACTCAGTTTTTTGTTTATTCAGTTATTCAGCCTTGTGTTGTTACTCATGCTGCCTTTGGGTACGAGGGCTCAAAGTAACCCTCCTGCCTCTCCCAGATAGTTGGGACTGCCGCTGTGTCCTCTAGTACTCAGCTCATTGGATTTTAGTTTGTTGTTTGGTTTGGTTTGGTTTTGGCTTTTTGAGACAGGGTTTTTCAGTAGTCTTAGCTGTCCTGGAACTGTCTGTAGTCCAGGCTGGCCAACAACTCAAGAGAGCCATGTGCTTCCACTTCCCAAGTGCTAGGATTACAGGCATGCACCTGGCTTGGCTTTTAGTTAAGGAAGGTGATTGCATGTTCATGTAACAAGACTTGAGGAAATACAATAAGGGCTGCAGTGTAGGGCTATAAAGAAGACAAGTTGCCATTTCTGTAACTCCATCTGCTTGGTCATCAGCAAATAACTGTTCCCTTCTCCAGAGTTCCATGGCCTGCTGGGTTTCAGTGCCCTTCACTACACATTAAAGATACTCTTGCTTTGTTTGGGTTTACTGACTGATTAGTACAGATTAGAAGTATTTTTATTTCCAAAATGAAGTTTTGATTGACCATTCTATTCTAGAAAACTGGACCATTTTAGTTTTTGGAGCAATTGCTCTTCCTTAGGATAAAAAAAGTAAAAATACTGTCTGTCTTGGGTATAAAGTTGTTTTTTTTTTTTGTTGTTGTTTTTAAACTAATCACTTAATGTGTTACATAAAAAGTGCAGATAAATGTTCCAGAAATTGTACTCCCTCATCAGAGTCAGAAACCTGTATATAAGTGCACTCTTACTGTATATAAGTACACTCTTACTGTGTATAAGCGCACCCTTACTGTATGTAAGCGCACCCTTACTGCATGTAAGCGCACCCTTACTGCATGTAAGCGCACCCTTACTGCATGTAAGCGCACCCTTACTGTATGTAAGCGCACCCTTACTGCATGTAAGCGCACCCTTACTGCATGTAAGCGCACCCTTACTGTATGTAAGCGCACCCTCACTGCATGTAAGCGCACCCTTACTGTATATAAGCGCACCCTTACTGTATATAAGTGCACTCTTACTGACATCAGCACTCCATCGATTCCAGGATTGTTTGGCCGATCTACCTGGCTAGGTGGATGTCCCTTACTGCTCCCCCTTTGAAAGTTGTATGTTGAAGAAAATGACTTTGGCAGTAGAGGAGGACTCATCCTTGGAGGAGGGTCTCTGAGTAGCTGTGTTCTTTTGTTAGAACCTCCAAACAAGCTTTGAGAAATCAGAAAGCTCGGGTTTTAGGTGTGGTCTCAGCTCCATTGGCAGGAATAGGTAGTGCCTGTGAGCAGAGCAGTTTACAGTGTCTCCAGCTGTCTAAACCTAAAACCTCCATCTTCACTGTTTTCTATGTGTTTTATTGAGACTCTTTTATATACATTGGGATGGGTAATAGAATGTGATCTGCAGTCTTTGAAGACAGAGAGTGGGGTGAACAGAGATTTTCCCCATTCAGCAATTAAGTGATGATGGTAGATATCTGAGGTTTGATGGTCGGTGGCCGCTGATTGTAAATTCCTTGAAGTAAGCATATGCTGATATCACTGTCTTCTTCATCAGAACTCTTTTTTTTTTTTTTTTTTTTTTTTCAAATTAAGTGGGTGAAGTTTTTGTGGGGAATACTCAGTGGCCTCAAGGAAATGATCGGGGTCTACTCAAAAGATAGTTGATAAAGCTGCCCAGTTAAGAGGTGCATGTATACAGTTTCTAGGGCACAAGCAGAAAAATTGGAGTCAGGCAGCCCTGTGGTTTGTCAGGACAGTTGCAGCACATGTGGAATGTTGACAAGGTATTCTTTTCTTTTCTTTGGGTTCTGTATGTATTTATTTTGTTTGGTATATTTGAGACATGGTCTAGCTGTGTAGGTCCAGACCACCTTCTAACTTGGGGTACTTGTATCTCCACCTCCTAAGTACTAGGATTAGAGGTGTACACCACCCTGTGTCCATCTTCTGTAAAGAGATGACTTGAGTAGTAAGCACATGAGTTGAATTGCAATAGCATTGACATCAAATGAGCAGGACCGAGCAACAGAGGCCTCAAAGCCAGGATGGAAGAAGACACAGACAAGCCCGGCATGGTTGACTTAGTAATGGGCATGGTGGCTACTGATTGCTAGGTGAGACATGGCAAGCCCTGAGACATTAACCCTAGGAAACAGTTCTTTAAGAATAAATTATCAATAAACAGCCACCACCACAACAAATGTAAGTCAGAATGTATTCTAAACAGGCTGAGTTGAGAAACAGCTAACTCTTCATGTGGGGTTTCTTTAACATTTTGACTTAAACCCTTTTCCTCTCTTATATGTTTTCCCAATTTAGGTTAAACAAAATAATTCTGTTTATTGTCTTAAACCCTGCAGAGACTCCAAATGTAGGGTATAGCATTTCCTGATAGTGGTGTTTCCCTGATGACCAAGGAAGAAGCAGCCAAGCCTGCATTTTAGGAAGCTAATCCTAATAGGGCTGTCCCCTTTTCTGCCTGGCTTCTCCTCTTGTGAAATTGTGTAAAGAGTTTGTAGAAACAACTTCTGGTTATTGGGAGAGGGCACAGCAGAAGCGAGAAGTTGCTCTGGGGGTAGAAGGGCTATGTTTGCCTGCATGCTGCAGCTTTTTGGAAGTAAAATTACAGGGCCATTTAAATTCCATTACAGCCACATGCAAAGTGAGAGCTAGGACTCACTCCCATTTCCAAGTCCTTCATGTTATTGTTTTAGGTTTCCTACTTATAAACCAATGCTGGAATGGTGATTTGAAGTTTGTCAGTGTGTTAATGTGTAAGATAACATCTTCCCTTGCAGAGGCTTACCTAATGATATGACTCAGATTCCCAAAGGTTTTTTTGTTTGTTTTATATTAATAAGAATGCCAGCTCAAAATGTTTTCAAACATGTGTCCTCTATAAAACTTTGTGAATGAAAACGAGGACATGATAGCTCCTAGATATAGTTGAGGAGAAAGTTTTATTGTAGATCTGAGAGAGAGAATAGCCGGAGACATCTGGAAGGGTCCAGACTGAACTGGGCCATGAGAGAAGTGGGGCAGGAGGACCAAGAGGCCCAGAGCGGAGGACCAAGAGCTCCAGAGAGTGTGTAGCCAAATGGCTGAGCTGTATAGGAGTCAGAAGCTGGGGAAAGAGAGGCCCAGCCTCTGGGTGGAGATGCTTAGGGTGGGGGTAGGGTGAGAAGTCCTGGGAGGAACCACAGGCACTGAGTGAGACTTGTCCCAGAGTTCTTTGGGACTTGTCAATTAGTATGTCATAAAAGCAGTCATAACTTTTAAAATGTGTGTATGTGTGATCAGTACATAGTTCTAATTAGATTTTTATTAGTTTAACATTTAAAAATACAATTTTATAGCTGAGCATAGTGGTGCACGCCTTTAATCCCAGTACTCAGGAGGCAGAGGCAGGTGGATTGTTGTGAGTTCAAGGCAAGCCTGGTCTACAAAGTGAGCCCAGGACAGTCAAGGATACACACAGAAACCCTGTCTTGAAAACAACAACAACAACAAATTATTATATTTCTTGAAAATGGATACCTTTTCAGTCAGATTTTGCTAATTGTATCTAGTATCTGATTTTATCACTCCTTTCCCTCAGCACAAATAACTCAAACTATATATTTTTTTTAATCACAATTTTCCCACCATTGGCTTTTTCAATAGAAGCATAGATGTACATGCATAGAAGGAAATTTAAAATAATCAATCTTGAAGTTTATTGGCAGCATCTGCTTAGAAGTACAGCAGTGCTGGGTGCCAGTGTCAATGTACAGTTAAACAAGCACTGTACTGAGATTGGATTCATTCTTTTCCTTTGCTAGTGCCTTTGAGTAACACTGTAACACAGTAACTTACTGTAAGAACACTCACTGAAGAGGCTGTTACAGAGATACTGAGTCTGAGAAACAAAGAGCTAGAGTAGCAACCTTATTGGAGATAACAGTCTTTTGCTCTGTAAGTATTTCCATTATTGAAGATGAAATTCTGTGTGTAATCTGGGTGAGGTGAAAGAGAGAAGCAGAGTTGCCTCCCCTGAGGAACTTGGCAATTATTTTTGTTTGTGTGTGAAACTGGAATATGCGTTTTAGGTGTGTGAGAGTGATACTGACAGCTAGGCGAGAATATGATCTAGACACGCCAGCTCCTATGCTGTCTTGCTTCTGTACACCTCTCTAGAAATAGAAAAATTAATGTTGCTAAGAAATAGCTTTTTTTCCGGCCCTAAAATGCCGCAATTGTGTTTTAATAACTTGTTACAGATGCTTTGACAAATTTTTCCCCCTAGTGAATTTATTTAGTTTCAAAGAGGTCAAAGTCTAGTAGGTAAACTGTCTCACTTACAAATACATTAGGACATTAACAGTAAAAACAATTTGACTTTTAAAATCGATTCCCCAGGGATACAAACAGTACTTAGGACAGATCTTAAATTGTGAATATCTGTTTTTCTTATTCAAGGAAAACTGTTTACTTACCTAGTAGAAAATTCACTTACCGGTTTCTTAACTTGAAAAATGTGTGTGTGTGCATACATGCACACATGGTGTGTGAAGTGAGGACAGCTCTCTGGAGCCCATTCTTTGTGCCACCATGTAACACCTCAGGCTCAAGTGAAAATCGTCAGCCCTGTGCTAAAAGCACCTGCACTCTCTGAGCCATCTTGCTTGGCCCTTCACTTACCTATTTTTCTCTTTTGCTAAAGTTTTAAAAATTACGTTGGAGTTCTTGGAGCGTGTGCCTGTATGGTGGCATCTTGTACTTACCCTTGTGTTCCATCCCTTAACTGGTTGGTCCAGTCATGAGATGGCGAAGAGACCCTGGACTTTGACACAATGACTTAAGTATAAAGTCATTGTGTGAATGCTGATGGTGAGCTCTTACTTGGCGAACACTGTATTCAGCCAATTGTGTTTGAGTGATACTGAAAGAAGCATCAGAGGGCTGGGCTGTACTGCTATGTCCTTGCTATGGTGTGTATTTCTGTACAGGGTGCAAAAAATGAAATTTTAATCACATACTGTTAGTCTCTTTCTTTCTACTTTCTTTTGGTTTTTAAATAATTGCAAAGTTATGTGAATTTGTAAAAAAAAAATCTAGTTAAATCTTTACTGTCTATCATTTTATATCATGCTTTTTTTTTTTTTGCTTTGCAGGTATTGTTGATTTTTTTGTTTGTTTGTTTGTTTGTTTGTTCTTCAAGACAGAGTTTCTCTAAGTAGCCATGGCTATCTTCGAATTCACTCTGTAGACCAGGCTGGTTTTGAACTCACAGAGATCCACCTGCCTCTACCTCCCCAGTGCTGAGATTAAAGGCGTGCGCCATCACTGCCCCGTTTTGTCAATTTTGAAATAGTTACAATTATTGTACTAGTTTCTGCTTTTCTGTAGTCAAGTGTCTTATTTCCGTTTATGACCAAAGCCAACACAATTATTGCTCATAAAATGGTTTACATGCTTTCTTTTATTTCATCAGGACACACTTTAAGTATAAATAAATGTGATATATTAAGTATCAGTAATATATCTAAGTTATATGTGTGTGCTTATTTTTTCTTATTAGATTTAAATACACAAAGGTAAAGAGGACAATATCATGACCCTCACTCAGCTGACCTGTTCTAGCTGGTTTCAACAGCCACTAATCTGCCATCTTTGAAGCTTTAACAAAAATCAAAAATTAAAAGAAAAACAAATTCCAGATTGTATTACTTTTCCCATTCCTGTGACAAACTGCCTAATAAGAAGTAATTAAAGGAAAGGAGGATTTCCTGGCTCTCAGTTTGGGGCCATACATTCCATCTTGGCAGGAAAGACACTAGATAGAGCAGGACCAGGAAGTGGATCAGTGATAAGCATCCAAGTTCAGGAAGCAGAGAGGGAGCTGAGCAGAGGGCTGAGCTGTAAGATCCAAGACCATGCCCAGTGACAAATTTCCTCAGCAAGGCTCCGCCTCCTGAGGGTAGCACAGCCTTTCAAAATGATGCCAGCCAGCTGGGGACTAAGGGTTGTTACAAACGTGAGTCTGTGGGGGACATTTCACATTCAAACCACAACATGGATGTATATATATATTTCACTCCACAAGCTATTTATATATGCATGTATTTGTAGGGTAAGTCCTTACTGTAGTCACAATTGGTCTTGAGTTCATGGGCTTGGGGGACATTCCCAACTTGGCCTACCAAGTATCTGGGCCTGTAAGGGTGTGTCAGTATGCTCCATGAATAAAGAATTTTGGTTTGTGCCTCTATTAGACAAAGCCATTTCAAATGAACAGAACTGAAACGTCTTGATTGAATTCAATAAGATCACTATCATTCTGTAATATTCTTTTTATCCATGTAATGTTTTTTTTTTTCTGTATCCCAAATGAAAATTTAAATTCAATTTGACTCAAAAATCCAAACAGTTCACATTAAACCAGGTTATTTGGGTGAAAGCTTTCGTAGTTTGTATATTTTTTCTTCCATTATAAAATGTGTTGAAATTTATATAGAAATGGGGTATCTTTCTTGCTCCACATTTTGGATTTAGCTGATGGCTTTGTCTTATTTAACATGAATCTTCTCCGTATTGTCTTTAAATTGGGAGTCAGATCTAGAGGTTTGATTACATACAGTTTTATTTTTGCAAAAATGGTTCATAGGTGGTATTGGCATGTAAGTGGCCTGCTTCTAGGTTGCTTAGTAACCTATCATGTCATTGCCTGCCACCACCATGTAACTGGCCACCTTGTCACTCTCTTACTTCGTCTCTTTCTCTAGGCTTCCCCTCATGGCCCACTCAGGCCCTAACTCCACTCCCTTTGCCTTCCCTCAATAAATCTCTCCATATCAGAGCTAATGTGTGCCATCTCATTTTTAATGATAACACAATGGTTGGGCTACAGTAGGTAGCCAGCAAACCTCAGGCAGGGCATCTTCCTGTTGCTGCTTCCTCACCTAGCTTTCTATGTGAATGCTAGGCACCCACACTCAGTTCCTCATACTCAGTGCTAATCAGTACTTTGTTGACTGAACTGTCCCAATCCTCACTACCACTCAGAGAAGAAAGTAAAGTCCTGTATTAGCAACAAAACCAAATGGAACAAGGTAGAGAAACACAGTTAAAATTAATTAAAGCCCAAAATGGTTGTAGAACAGAAAGTGGCAAAAATAATGTGGTGTGTGCTGTGGAGCCCAGTTAAAGGCTAGCCGGGTAAATGGGCTAGAGAGGTGGCTGCGGAAGCCTGGCTAAAGTAAATGGAAGAGAGTTTAAAAAGTTCACCCAGCAATGAAAATAAGAAAAGGATTAGATAAATATTAGTGGCGGGGGGAGAGGCACAAAAGCTCTTAAACTCAAAATACTATTCTGAGTGTAGTAAATGGCCTGTAGGAGTGGCTTTTCTCTGGGTTCTCCATGGTGGGTGGGGTGTCATTTCAGTTTGGAGACTTTCTTACAATTTATGTGGGTGCCAGGCACGTGCTAGACAAGTGCGTCTGTCACTGCAGTCTTCACGTTAGTAGCTTCTACACTTTGTGTATCAGGAGCCTATGATGGCCACGTTTAGCTTTGTAGCCTGTGAGCTGGACAGGTTCTCCCTCCCCCGGGTCCCCCAAATTGTACACTCTGAGGCTGACTCTGAAGTGCTTTGGCAATCCGGTAGACCTCTGGAGTGTCAGGGCTCAGTTTGTGTAGCCGCAGACCCTACGGTGGATCTGT
The DNA here is from genome assembly GCF_903995435.1 of Acomys russatus. Taxonomy (NCBI): domain Eukaryota; kingdom Metazoa; phylum Chordata; class Mammalia; order Rodentia; family Muridae; genus Acomys; species Acomys russatus. Next base: position 63,511,807 of record NC_067145.1, read on the forward strand.
ATCTCCAGTGTTGACCCATCCCCTGCCCTCAGGCTTGAGGCTACCAGGTTTGGGTGGGACTGCCTTGCCTTCTCCCTGATTACACACTGGAGCCCGGCACTGCTTCCTTTTGCTGAGGCATCCTCCTGCCGTAGCATACTTTTCAGCTGTCCTGTGCCTCCCTCTGTGCTTCCTTATGTTCTTTTACTCCAGTTCTTTGAAATAGTGTTCCTTGTTGCTCTGACTCTTGTCCTTCACTGCAGCTCGAGACACAGCCCCCACTCCACCATCATCTCTAGCACTCTCACATAACTGCACCTGCCCTTCAGAACTGACCTCACTGTGCTGGGGCGATAGCTCCCTTGATGCACAAGCGTGAGGACCTGAGTGTCACTCTTAGGCATTCCACTACGAAGCTGGACGTGACCCTTCACATCTATAACACCAGCACTGTGGGAGCCATAGACAGGAGGATCGCTGAGGCTTGGCTGCCACCCTGCCTCCAAATTCAAAGGTAGAAGACGAAGAGGGATGGAGCAGGCCACCTGGTGTGTGTGCCTGCACACACGTGCATAAATATCTACACACTTAAAACACAGTCACCCTCCCTCTAGCGTCTTCACTATTTGGGGTTGGGGTGGGGAAGTGCTAAGTCTTTCTTTGCTCAGGTGATTCAGAATAATCTACATGACTTTTATAAAGTGTTTTAGGCCTGGGGATGTAGCTGAGGTAGTTGAGTGCACAAAGTCCTGGGTTCAGCTCCTAGCACAGCATAAAGTGGGCATGTTGGGGCATGCCTGCCATCCTAGCATCTAGAAAATGAAGGCAGTAGGACCAGAAGTCTAAAGTCATGTGAGTACATAGGCAAGATCAAGGCCAGTCTTATGAGCTCTCCCACTGTGGTAGGTTGATGGCCCCAGTCTTATGCCATGCCCAGCAGAGAGCATTCCAAAAACATTTTTATCCTTTCTTTAGGTTCTTACAGTCTTTAAACTGTCTTCCATGATGTTCCCTGAGCCTTGGGGTAGGTGATTGTAGATGTCCCATTTGTGGCTGAGGATGCAGCAGTTGCTGATCTCTTTGACCAGTTGTGAGTCACTGTAGTTACTGCTGCGCACTGCAGCTGAAGTTTCTCAGGCCAAAGTTGACAGCCTTTAGAAGGGAAAATGATGAGCAGCATATCATGTCTGTTTAGCAGAACAAAGGCCTCTGACCGCCATAGTCCAGCTTTTTATTCAAGTTTAGTGAGACCAAAAGTAAATTCCCCCTGTGTAGTGGGTCTCAATACCAATCAGAATGAAGTTGGTTACCCCCACACAACCCATTTTACTAGTGGGACATACCTTAACTGGCAGGTTGATAATATACTATGCAAGACCCACTGCAGCAAATGGCTGTTGGTAACAGTTCTCACCCAGTGCCTGCGTGGCCCCATCTTGTCAAGTGTAGCCCTCGGGGAGGACACTTTTTGGTTTGTTTGGTATCTCTAAGATCTGCAACAAGATGATGTGGTGCCTTCATCATCATGTGGTGGTTTCCTGTATTGCTATTCTCAGGTCTTCTTTACCAGCACCTTGGTGTGTGTGTGGGGGGCGGGGTCATCTAATAAACTATGGCTTCTGCGAGTTAGATTATCTACCCGTGCAGAGTACCTTAGCTCAACCTCTTATTTTTAAATTAGCTTACCAATGTGTCCTTAAGGCATTTCATAGATCCTTAGTTTGGCAGGCCTTCCTCCAACTCCTTCCTCTGTTTCCTTATTTCCTTTTTTTCTTTCCCCTTCCATATTCCTTCTTTCTCTCTTTGCTTCCATTTTGGTTTTTTGAGACAGGATTTCTCTATGTAGCCCTGGCTGTCCTGGAACTTGCTCTGTAGACTAGGCTGGCTTTGGACTCACAAGAGATCTGCCTCCTTAGTGCTGGGAGTGAAGGTGGGAGCCGTAGCACCGGGCCTTTATTCCCTCCCCCCCTATTCCCTTCTTATACCTATCTCTCCCCTAGTGCTCTCCTCCACCCTCATAGCACATGTGTTCTGACACTGCCCTCTTCCTGAAATTGCTTGCTAGTTAAATTTCGTTTATCTTTTGAGGCCGGATTTCATCATCATGCAGCCTCAGCTGGCCCGGGGCTTGCTCTGTACACCAGGCAGGCCCGGGGCTTGCTCTGTACACCAGGCTGGCCCGGGGCTTGCTCTGTACACCAGGCTGGCCCGGAGCTTGCTCTGTACACCAGGCTGGCCCGGGGCTTGCTCTGTACACCAGGCTGGCCCGGGGCTTGCTCTGTACACCAGGCTGGCCTCTCAGATCTGCCATTCTCTGCCTCCCGAATGCTGGGATTAAAGATCTATGCTATCATGCCTAGCTCAGATTTTTTTTTTTTTTGATTATCAAATAATTTCAGTTATAAGAATGTTGATAATTAGAACCAGGTTTTTGAGAATAGGGAGAAGCATTATAAAGATGAAAAACCCTCACCATCCTTAGCAGTTGGAAAAATGCACCTAAGGCAGCTCACATCTATAACTCCATTTCTGGAGGATCTAATGCCGTCTGGCTTTCACGGGCACTAAGCACAAACATACACATGGCCAAACACTCATACACATAAAATTAAAGAATAAAAAGAAAGACAGCAGATGACAACAATTGATTGTTGGTTGCTGTTAAGGATATGGGGAAAGAGTCCGTGGAAATGTGAACATGTGTATCTATTATGGAAAATCCTTAAAATTTTACAATTAAGTGTAACCTGGTAGCTGTACTTGAGTCTATACACCTGAAGAACATCCATGTTCATTGCTGCACTACTCTTAATAGTCAGGAAGTAGAGCCAGCCTACATGGCTGCTAATAAATAGCCTGCCTAGAAAATATGGTGCACAATAGGATTTTACGCATGAAATCAAAACATTTGTAGGAAAATGAAAAAATCTAAAAGTTATGTTAATTGTAATAAACCACATTCAAAGACAAACTCACACTTTCTCTCCTATGGAACCTACATTTAAAATTTTCAATTTGATCCTCCATCCCTTTTCCCTTCACTCTCTATGTTTATGAACATGTATTTATGTATGTGTATGACAGTCACAAAACTAGAAATTTCAAGGATCATGAGAGGAGATAAAGAGCTCCTATGGAGATGGGAAATAGGAAAATGGAATACAAGTAATGAAGCATTATTTGGGGCTAACTAGGAGAAGAAAGAGAACTGAGCTAGAAGGCACTGGACGTGGGGGAGCACAGTGGGAGAGGGGGATGAATGAAAACAAGGTGTAACGAGCTGTGTGAGGATGCTGTAAAGAAGCCCATTACTTTGTATCCTAACTGAAAATAGTAGTAAGTGAAAAACAAGTTCCATCTTCATTTCCTCCTCTCCCCCTTTAATTTCTTGGCCTTCTGGTAATTGTTTTCAGAAATGACTAAAAAGGTATCTGGCCTATATTGACCTCTGTATCTTATTTGTGAGGCATTAAAGAAGAAACACCTTCAACTCAGAACTGAATGCTTAGGAGTCCTCACAATAATAGTCGTAAAGTTGTCTCATTCTAAGTCTTTTTTGGGGGGAGGGGTGGGTTTCTCTGTGTAGTCTTGGCTGTTCTGGACTCGCTTTGTACACCAGCCTGGGCTTGAACTCATACGGATCCGCCTGCCCTGCCTCCCTGAGTGTTAGGATCACAGGCATGTGCTACCGCACCCAGCCCTTTTAAGTCATTTTTTAAAATTAGATGAGGTAGTATATGTGAATTTTATTGCCTGATGCTATTTAGAGGGCGTTTCCTAAATGTTCTAGTGTTTATACAGCTGTACTCAGATATTTTCAGTTTCTTTCTAATGAAATCATTTCTTTGCAGTTATTGTTTAATGTAGCTCTGGATGGCTTGGAACTTGATAGGTAGACCAGACTAGTTGACTTCTTGATTCACTTGCCCTTGCTTCTAGAGTGCTGGGATTAAGGGTATGTGCTACCACGCCTCACCCACAGCTGTTGTTCTTGATCAAGATAAGTCAATGAGGTCGTTCAAAAACTATGAAGATACAAATTTTGGATTCATAGCAAAATTTTTGTAATTTTGGAATTGATGGATTCTGTAGTTCTCTAGTTTGTTAATATGTACTTACCTAAAGTATACTTGGTAAGATGGTTCTTGTAGTCAGTCATCTCACATGTGTACATCAAGAAATGTGAAATCTACTTTCATAGCAGACTTCTGTGTAGAGTAATTGATAGCCCTGTGCTACATTAGGCCAGGAGACCTCGTCATCCTAAATCACTGCACTGTTGTGTTCTTTGACCTGTGGCTTCCTATCTTTCCTTCCCAGTCCCAGAAAATTACCATACCGCGCGCGCGCGCGCGGGTGTGTGTGTGTGTGTGTGTGTGTGTGTGTGTGTGTGTGTAGATTGTATTGGTAAAAGAATTTATACAGTACCCAACTTCCATTTATTGCCTGATTTATTTTCCTTAACATCTCCTAGGTTTATGTGTTCAGCAGATAACAAGATTTATTCTAAGTCTGAACAGTCGTATTCCTAACCCTTTTTCCTTAATCCATCAGTGGTTCTCTTATTTCTGTCTGTGCCTTGGCTGGTGTGAGTGATGCTGCAGTGAACTTGGGCTATCTTCATGAGGAACTTACTTCATTTCCTTTGGATGTATACCAGAAAACTGAATTGCTGGATCATGTGTAGTGTAGTAATTCTATTTATAAACTTTTGAGAAATTTCAGTAATGGCTGCACAGGTCCTTTCAGCAGTGTTCCCTGTTCTCCACACCCATGCCAACACTTGTCACTTGTCTCTTTTATCACCATCCTAACAGGTGCATGTTGGTATCTTTTTGTGTTTTTAATTAGCTTTTCCCAAGTGATTACTGAGGTTATATGAATGTCTTAGTATGTGTGTTTGTCATTTTCCATGGGGGTGACGGGGTGACGGGTGCTTGCATTCTTTGGCCAGTTTTGAAATTAGCTTATTTGATTTTTACTCTTGAGCTATGAATATCCCTTGTGCCTTAGTAATTAATTAACCCCTTAATTTTAGGTTTTAAGATGAATTCCTGGGCTTTTCTGTGTTAGCACATGGTTTCTGAGTTTTCTGAAATTGCTTTCACCCATTTGGTCTAAGGGAGAAACTTGCTAGGACTCAGTGAATAACATGAGTGTTCTGGACAGATGTTTCTAAACTACTTGGAATCCAGAAGGGTAAACAAATATTCGGAAAGACTCAAGCATTTTCAGACTTAGTAATTTTACCTTACGACTCAGTCATAACGCTAGGTGTAGTAGTAGCTTACACTTGTGATCCCTGAGTTGGGGAAGCTGAGGCTGGAGAATTGCAGTGAGTTGGAGGCAACTTGGGCTCCTCCTATAATGAGTTCCAGGCTAGCTTAGGTGATAGAATTAGACCAACCCAAAAATAAAGCAACAAAAACTGGTGCTTCGCAACTGACCCTTTCACTCTGTCATTTTCCAGCGTCCTGAGGTTAGCATTATACTTCTCCAGTGGAGCCCATGACTTCTGACCAGGACGCTAAAGTTGTGGCTGAACCGCAGGCACAGCGAGTCCAGGAGGGCAAGGACAGCTCCCATCTGGTAGGTGCTGTTGGAAGGGAGGTCCATAGCCACGTGTCCATTCATTTTCTGACAAAAAGGAAACTCTACATTGTATTTAATAAGAGATTCAAAACTGTAACAATACAGTTTCTTAGAGCACTATGTCAAGTAATGACAGTCTTACAGAGGCAAAAGAAGTTCTTACTCGTCCAGTATTCCTGGGCGAGTCTTCAGAGAGAAAGGCCTGGGGACTTGCTAAGTCTTAGAACAGAAGCGACGTGGACAGCCATAGAGAAGCATAACTACAAAGGACAGTGTGGTTTGATGGTGTTAGTGGGCAGCCTAGCAAGGCCTGTTGATGTTGGTCTTGACATCTGTGTGGGACAGTCCTCCAGCTTTCTGGAGTGAGGGCCTTGTGACCTATTTTCAAAGAAAATTCGGCTTGTTTTATGGTATAATTGAGAAAGTAGTAAAAGTAATTTTTGTTTCTGTTTCTGTTCTGCTGCTCTCTCAAATAGCAAGCTATTAATATTTCACACTGAACTGTGTTCATCTGAAAAAACATCTGCAGCTTTCTTAGCAGAAACTAGGTGATACAGAAAACAATCGCCTATAACTTTAGATACTTAAAGCTTTGTATCAAGAAAATGGAGTTTGGAGTCAGCAAGTGAGTAAAAGCAGTTGTCACACAAACCTGCCAGTCTGAATTTGATTCCCATACTCCACAGTTGGAAGGAGAGAACCAATTTGTGGAAGTTGTTCTTTGACTTCCATGTGTACACTGTGTCACCCCCACCCACACTCACATATATGTTGTACATATGTACATCTAACACACACAAACAATAATGAAACACTGCATGAGAGCACGGCCTGGAGACATGGCTCAGCAACTAAAGAGCACTTGTTGCTCTTACAAAGGATCCAGGTTTGGTTCCCAGCACCCACATAGTGACTGGCAACCATCTATAACTCCAGGTCTAAGGGGCCTGACCCCTCTTCTGATCTCCGTGGGTACCAGGCGGACACTGGGCCCACAGACATGCATGCTGCAAACACTCATGCACATAAAATAGCTTTAAATCTAAATATCTTATTAACATAGCAACCATTATAGTAAATTATATCTAAAGAGTTAGGATTTTATTATACAATTTTAATCCTGGACTGGAGAGATGGCTCAGTGTTTTGTTTTTTTGAGATAGGGTTTCTTTGTGTAGACTTGGCTGTCCTGGACTTTGTAGACCAGGCTGACCTTGAACTCACAGGGATCCACCTGCTTCTGCTTCCTGAGTACTGGGATTAAAGGTCTGTGCCACCACCCCTGGTTGAGAGATGGCTCAGTGTTTAAGGGTACTTCTTGCTCTTGCAGAGGTCAGTCCCAGTACCCATGCTGGGTAGCTCGTAGCCTTTTGTAACTGCAGCTTCAGGCCATCCTGTGGCCCCTGAGGGCACCTGCAAACAAGTTTAAATACATACACACACACATACATATAAATAACAAATCTTTAAATTTTTTTAATCCTGTCAAACAATATTTAAAGTTTCTAAGTGGTATTGGAAAAGTAACTTTTTAAAATTACCCTAGTTGAAATTACCAGAAATTTTGCTTGTAATGTTTAGTTAGAACTTCAAAAATTACACATTTTAAGGCATATACATTTAAGGCATATCTGAATATAATTGTTTATACATTTTTTGCTATGTAAATACATGCATTATTTTCAGTGGGTTTGGTTCTACTTAATTACTATGGTTTGAAATTATGTTTTATTTATGTTTTAATAATGAATTGTTTGGTGTTTTTAATTTTACAGATGAATGGTCCTATATCGCAAACCACTTCTCAAACAAGTTCCATCCCAGCTTTGACTCAGGTAATTTATTTTTGAAATTTATCACAGATTGTCTAGCTATAGCCAAGACTACCAAATATGGCATTTTACCAAATATATATTGTGAAAAGTTAGAAAAATGTAGATATTTCTTAAAAGGAGGACCCATTTGGCACTGTGCCTTTGAGTGTGTTAAATGTTGATATTGTCTCTTTCACAATAGAAGTGTCAGATATTTTAATTTATTCTTAAGAATAGAATTCATGACAATGTTTTCAGTCAGTCTGTTACATGTGTATATATGATTAGCTTTATATTTTGATAATTATTTTTTAGAGTATGCAAGTCAAATTCTAAGTAATAAAAGAATAATGAAGCAGGCTAAATATATAGATCATTGGTAGAGGATTTACCTCCATGTAGGGAGGGATCCTTAGTACTATATAAACTGGGCGTGGTGGGCCGTGCTTGTCATTCTAGCTTGGGAAGCAAGAAACAAGAGTTCAGGGTCTTTTTTTCTACAGAGCAAATTTGAAGCTAGTCTTAGATTCATGAGATACTTTTATTTTTTTAAGAAAAAGGATAAGGCAGTGGGAATATATTGTTTTAAGTCTTGGTTTTTGCATGTAGATGTGGGAAGTACAGCTATAATAGTGCAAATTTAGTTTATCTTTTAAGTTATCTTACAACTCAGCTCGAAATGGTGGCACATGCCTGTAATCCCAGGCAGAGGCAGGGGGATTTTTGTGAGTTCAAGGCCAACCTGGCCTACAAAGCAAGTCCTGGACAGCCAAGGCTACACAGAGAGGGTTGAAGTATTAAATTTGCATTACATTTCTCTGCATGGACTGACAAGGAAAATGTTGAAACTGGAGTATTTCAGAAACTGGAAGGGAAGTAGCAGAGAGAGTGAAGAAGTGGAAGTTTTGGGTTAAGATAGAAAGGGAATGAATAGGAACCAACTGATTTGACAGAAGGGAGCAAGGTCATCAGTTATGCCCTGAACAAGCACAGCTCCCAGGGTGATGTAAGTGGAAGCCAGGTTGCAGTTGGCAGACTCGAGAGTAATGGACACAGCGTACACAGCAGCTTTCTGCCTGAGATCTTGGTGGCAAGAAGATAGCACAGAAAGGGACCAGAAGGGCTTTGAACGTATTTCAAATGAAGACATAGCTACTGTGGGCCATTGTGATGGATCTATTTAAAAAACAAGATCTGATCACTGAAATTCGACAACAAGATTATTTGTTAGAGCCACAGATTCGCTAGAAGGAAACAATCACTGTTAGAAGCACAGTGGGACTCAGCTCCTAAGTCCTATTGCCTTCTCTGCAGCCAGATTGCCCAAGTGTTGTTAGAGTAACTGCTTTGGCCTCAGAGGCATTTTCTGTTGTAATGATTTTCTTGCATTCACCACAAATGAACAGAGATGCTGTTTGAGAGAGGGGTGTACGGACAAGCAGGGTTAGCACTTGCTTTTCCTGGGGAGCGCCGTGTCTTTTCTAATCGTTATATGGGAATTTGATTCTTCTTATGCACTAACTATAGACAGCTTGAACTATGTCAGAATGACTCTAAGCTTTTCATTACATTCAGTTATTCTTTGCATGTGCACACACGTGTGCAGAACTCACACCACATGGTGTGGAGGTCGGAGGACAGCTTGGGAGTCAGTCCCCTCCTTTCACAGTGTTGGTCCCAGAGATCAAACTTGGACTCTCAGGCTTGGCAGTGAGGCCTTTTACCCACTATGCCATTGTACTGGCCTAGTCAGAAAGAATCTTTCAAAACTACTTAAAGATAACAAGATCAGAGAACTAAACCAAAGGAACTGTCTTGGGGATATAGCTTAGTGGAGAGTGCTTGCTTGGCATGTGCAAGGCTGTGGCTTAACTTTCAGCCCCACCCCCAGCCCCGCAGCCCCATTGACAAACTAGGCCTCTTGCTGACATTGTTTCTGAGTGCATGCTAGATTACCTACTACATGTCTGCATGTTGAGTCAGTTGCTTACAGTCATGAAACAGCCATTACTTGCCATTTGTTTGTTAATGACAACTGCCCTCTTTTAACACAGTGTCTTTCAGGTTAAACTTTTTTTTTTTTAAAGCAGTTTTTAATGCTTTTAGGAGTTGTTTTGTTTTGTTTTATTTAAGACAGGGCTTTTCTGTGTAGGCTTGGCTGCCCTGGACTTGCTTTGTGGACCAGGCTGGCCTTGAACCCACAGTGATCTGCCTGCCTCTTCTTCCCTGAGTGCTGGGATTACAGGCGTGCTCCACCACATCCAGCTTAGGAGAATTCTTATAAGGGTACCAACGTATGATTTTTTTTCCCCTTAATTTCAATTTTCATATATTTGTAAAGAGAATAGTATTTGCATCCCAGTGTAGGCATCATGAACCTGAGCGATTATTCTCAGGCTCGTTTGGCTGTTTATGTCTCAGTCCTACCCATATAACACTCTAGAAATTCATAGACACAGAACTGTGGTCTCTGCAGTACTGTAAGGCAAATAGTGGACAGTTTGGTACTTCACCACCAACGTTTCAAATTGTGCTTCTTTATCATTCTATTGTTTTGCCTGACAAAATTAGCATGATTCCTTAATATGAAGAAAGTCTCTAAACTAGAAAATGAGATTAAATTTTTAAGTAGCTGTAAAATGTAGAAATTTTATTTATTTTTAGTGTGTGTGTGTGTGTGTGTGTACATGCATGCAGTGTGTCTGTGCCATGTAGAACATATGGAGGTCATGCATTCCTTCCAGGCATTGAACTCAAGTTGTCAAGCTTGCACGGCAAACACCCTTAGCTCTCCGTGTCGCCTTGCAGTCTCACAGTTATCAATGTTACAGGGTTAGTTCCTGGTTTTATTTTCTTTACAGGCACTTTACAAGCTAACTTCTTTGGTGCTGTTGTCTTATAAAATATAATCCAAGAGATAGTGAACACTGAAAAAAAGACCAGATGTTTGAAATTTCTTGCAGCTGTGCTAATAACTGTAGTTGTTAAACTCACATACATGTTTCTGCCCCGCTGCCCTGCCGCCCCTCCCCTGCTGCCCTCCCCTGCCGCCCCTCCCCTGCTGCCCTCCCCTGCCGCCCCTCCCCTGCTGCCCTCCTCTGCTGCTCTCCCCTGCCACCCCTCCCCTGCTACCCCTCCCCTGCCGGCCCTGCCCTGCGGCCCTCCCCTGCTGCCCTCCCCTGCCACCCCTCCCCCGCTACCCCTCCCCTGCTGCCCTCCCCTGCCGCCCCTCCCCTGCTGCCCTCCCCTGCTACCCCTCCCCTGCCGCCCCTCCCCTGCTTGCCCTCCCCTGCCGCCCCTCCCCTGCTGCCCTCCCCTGCTGCTCTCCCCTGCCACCCCTCCCCTGCTACCCCTCCCCTGCCGCCCCTTCCCTGCTTGCCCTCCCCTGCTACCCCTCCCGTGCTGCCCCTCCCCTGCTGCCCTCCCCTGCCACCCCTCCCCTGCCGCCCCTTCCCTGCTTGCCCTCCCCTGCTGCCCCTCTCCTGCTGCCCTTCCCTGCTCCTCCACCCTCATGCTTAGATCCATGTACCATTTGGATTTCAGCACAAGGAGTCTGATGAATGTCAGGCAAGACTCTTTTGTCATTAGGATTTAGATTTGAGTGGCAGGAACATGTGACTGCTGTGCAAGGAGTTATTTTTGGTATCCGGTTGTTGGCTTGATAGCAAGTTAGAGTGAGCCACACTTGTAGAGGCTCAGAGAAGGACGAGCACTGTGATGTGAGTTTCAAACTTTCGATATGGGCTGTTGCTTCAGCAAAGAACTCAGTAGTGACAGTGACAATGAGAAAATTGGCCTGTTAGAAAAATGTGTGGAAGAGAAGAAACCGGAGAACAAGATAAGTAAAACTTTATCTTCATTATTTGATACCCTTGAAGGTGAGGAGCTTCACAGTGTTGAACATGGACCAAGCCGAGCAGCCACTGGTCTTACTGTGTGGACTAGAGTTTTTACAAGGTCTGGGCGCAAACAGGATCATAGATCAAAGCAGTCACTGAATTCTAATTCCTCTGCCACGTATGAGTTTTTTCATGGGTCTGAAAATGTAGACAAGGGTGACAAGAATTTAGATACTGTTGCCACTGAGCAGAATTCTGAGGTTGTTTGTGACCCACTGTGTGTGAGTAGTGATAGCCAGGCTTACTCTGAAGATGACCTGTCTTTCTCATATATGTCCATGCCTTCTGACCAGCAGGAGAAGACGTTTGTAAGTGATCATCTGCAGAGTTACCTGGCCACTTGTGAAAACTCTTTAATAGAAAAAGAAAAAGTGCTAAATGTTCAAACCAGTAGTTTTAATGAGAATAACTCTGTAAATGTGTCTGCTGGAGAGTTGCAAAATAAAAGCCATATTTGTGTTGGTGACAAACAGTGTAAGAATTCGAGGGAGAACACATTTTATAGTATTTGTGCTATAGATCTGGAGTGTGTGAACATGGAAGAAGAACTGTACACTCCCATGCATGGAGCAGCTGCAGAAGAATGCCGTTCAGCTGCTGCTTACGAAGCTTTGCAAATGGCTGGGCCCTCAGCACACAAGGAAGAACGTGTTACCTCAGATGCCAGGCAGAGGGCAGGAGAGTTAAGGCTGCAGCAGGAAAAGCTGTTATCCCGGGATGTCTTAGGCCCACGAGAAACAAAGGAAGTACTTAGTGAGAAAAGTGAATGCAGTTCTGATCTTGTGGACCACGATCCATCTGATGAAGCACACACCCAAGACCTGCCAGCTGAGTCTCTAAGGGCAGAAGTTTATGCCAAATTCCCTAAAGATCACACAGAACATAGTACATTACATAATCCTGGCCTACTCCCCGGATTAAATATTAACCTAGGCAGTGAGTCATTCAAACGCACATGTACTGTATCTGAAGGGAGAGAGAGCAGTGCTTTGAGAGTAGGAAGCCAGATGAAGAATTCACTTGATAATTTAACAAATGACATTTCCTATGTTGATGAGAATAGTGTACCTGAGGCTATAACAGTTAGTGGTGCTCAAAGTTTAGACCAAATGGTAATGGAAAGAAAGCCTGACTCTGAAAAGCCACTAGAAGGTGATGATTACTTCCACGGCACATCAGGTAGGATCCTTTCCTTTGGTCTAGATAAGATTAATTTAAGTCCCAAAAGGTTAGCTTCAGAGAGTGTAGGCAGTGAGTATCATCCAGTTCATGCTAACTTCAGAGAAGTTGCCTGGAACAAAGTTAACAGTGCTAACCCTGTACCCCAGCAGGGCCCAGTGCTGATGAAGGAGCAGCACCTGGGGGACAGCGCTCTGCAAACTGCAGGTATGCAGCTGGCAAACAGAGGCGAGCTGTTCTTGTGTTCTGAAGATAATTCCACTTATCAAGATGAGGGTGGTAGGATGAGCATTTTAGAGACTGAGAGCCCTGGAGAGAGGGAGTTGAAAAGCTGGCATCAGGCAGACCTCTGTATAGGTAGTAGGGCAGACAGGGCTCAAACAGAGACTGATGACGTGACTCGAGTGGAGCGTGAACCAGACATGGAGGGGGCGGTCCAGAAGACACACCTCCTGAAGCTTGCTCTTTCACAAAGAAAGCCAAGTGACAAGTTTCATGATCACTCCAGACCTCATCAGGAGAACATAACACCCGCTGCAGGCATTCCCACCTGCACTCACACTGAAGCAAGGGAACCAGGCCTGCACCATAAAACAGGAGATAAAGTGCACATGAAGAGTCTAGTTGGTGTATTACACAACCAATCTAGTGGGCCCTTTATACTAGAGAATGCTGAAAAGGAACCACAGAAAGCTAATTATAGAGAGATTAGTGAGGAGAACATAGGAAATGCCAAGTCAGATGCTAAAACAATCTTTCAGTGGGAAACGAGTGTTCTTAGCAAGGTCGTGCCCAGTGGGAATGTGGGAACTTGTATTGGTTCTGACACAGCAGCATATCCTGATTGTGAAACCAGTCTAATTGAAAACGATTACAGAACCGACGGAGGGAATAAATGCCCAGATCTTACTGTTGTACCACCTTTTAACCACAGTTCAGTGTCACCTGAAGAGAAGGAGTGGGTTAATAGTGACAAAAGCCCAGAACTTCATCTCATTAACTCTGAATCAATTAAAGAAGTTTCTAATGCCGTTGGTAATAATGCATCAGAATCGAGCAAACGAAAACTAACATGCAAAGAAGAGAAAGAGAAACTTTGTTTGGATAAAGACAGTATTGGCCCTATCAGCACTGACTGCGTAGGCCCGTGTAGGACAAAAAGAAGAAATGCCAAATCCACTGCTAAAGGAGCCACTTTAAGTGGGGAGATGCATTTTTCAGAAAACTTTGAGATAACGTTTAAGAAAATAGCATCATGTGACACCTCCAGGGAATGCTCCTTATTGAGTGATGCCAACTCTGCTCAAGTGGATGCGCCTACAGCTGCCCCTGGCAGTGCTCCCCAGGAAACCCCTGCCATCCCAGCTGACAGCAAAGGACATGCAGTGCCAAGTGGTGACCTTGTTGCATCACCCACAGAGGACATCCTAAATGTATTTGAAAATCATTCAGAAACGGATTGGCACGGGATCCCCGAAACATTCTATGTTCATTGTTTGAATGAATTTTCCTATTACCCAAAGGGTGGGCTAGCAACTCGGGCACTTTTGGAAGGACTGGCAGGTGGGTGTGGCAGATATCAAGTGGGCTGTCTCTGGGCTAACACAGCCACAGAAAACATGACAGAAGATGCACAAATGTTTAATGAGGATTTACACAGTAAGCCCCAGTACTTAGAAAATACTTCATTTTCCTTGGAACAGACCCCTTATCAGCTACCAGTGTTGGCAGATGGTGTTGTCTGGGAATGGCAACATAGCGGCGGACAGTTAGTGAGTATGCTTTATCCGTGCTTGTTGTGTTGTGCTATGGCAGTTTTTCCCTTTTGATTGTGCTTATGGATATCAGTAAATTCTAGGTTGTAGGCAATCTGGAAGCTTTTGTAAGACTGTGAATGCATCAATTTAACCTTTTTCAAATGAGAAATGTGGATTACTAACGGATATTTAAGTCAGAGTGTGTGTATAAGTTGTTGGTGCTAAAGCATGCCCCCCTAATTACCCCCGCCCCAGCATTGTGCAGACCTCTTCTTATGGATGTTGTGTGTCTCTTACCCTTCTGAGAGAGGCTCTTGTCACATGGCAGTGTGATGTGTTTCAGCAAGTATTTGAAGTCACCTACAGCATGTCACAATTGGCAGAACACAAATGCATTTCAGGTGTGTTTTCTATTTGTATTATGTCTAAGGCAGAAAAATCTACTACTTGTAACTGGCCCTAAATCTTTAGTTTCAGTAAAAAATCACTCATGTCCTGACCTCAGGTTTGGAAGAGCTTTGCCGCTGATCTTGGGTAGCTAACTTGAGCATCTTTCTAGAAGTGCTTTAATGAATGCACATAGTATTCAGTAACAGGAAGCCAGTGTTGCTAAGCATACAGACGCATCGAAATGTTAGTAATGAAAAGACATGTACTTATCACTGTATGTGCAGGGGATTGGTTCCCAGATTCTATGGATGCCACAGTCATCCTCCTGCATACTTGATGACATTCTAAAATACTTGAAATATCTAGTAGTATGTAAGAGCTATGGAAATAATTGTTAAACTGTCTTGTTGAAGGAAATAACAGGGGGAAAAAAGGTGTTTAGCAATGCAGAATATCCCTCCAAATAGTTTTGATCTGTGACTTGTTTAATCTGTGGGTATGAAACCCATAGATACAAGTGGCTGACTTGAAATGGGGAATTTTTTTTCTTTATTCAGCCAATAGTTTATTTGTAGTAATTTTTATGGATCAGTAAGAAAAACTATTTGTAACAGGAAGGAGCTAGATTTCACTCAGATATTAAAGAGAGCGACTTAAAATGGGAATGATCTAGTGCTATGATTGAAGAAAGTGCCCATCAGTCTTGTCACACCTGCCTTTTCTCCATCCCCTCCTTGTTATGGACCTTTTATTTAAGTGTACACGGTCAGTAGTTACTATCAATTGCTAACTGTTGGTACATCTATGCAAAGCGCAGACTGAGTGCTGTCATTATCCTTATGGCTTTAAGTAAGGTGCATGCTGTTTTAAACTGGTTTTTCAACTAAGGGACAATGTCCAAGCAGAATACTGATTTCTTTTATTACCATGTTTGGTGGTGTTACCTTAATTTTCAAAACTTATTTTCAAAGTCGTTACAGACATTTTTAAACTATCCTTATTTTGAGAGCTGTGTCTCTGCAGATGAAGGGCCAAGGGTCTATAACATTGGCGTAGCTCAGAAGTCAGGGCAGCTTCAGGAATACACACTTGCCTAAGGCGTTCCCACCCCGTTGTCTATAATTTTTGGTTTCCCGCATTTACTCCCTTCCACACCCCTACCCTCAGCTCCTCTGGTACCTGTTCAGCAGCCTGTCGGCGAGATCATTCTGTCTTGCATCTATAAAATACACACTGTGATGCAGCACTATTTTTTAATAGAGCACAGTGTTTTGGAGGTACAGAGCATTAGGACTTGCAGGTGCCTCATCCTTCAAAGAGAAGCAGTGTTGACTTTTTAATGTGCAATCACTTAGAATGTGGCACCTAAAGGCAGCTTGCATCTGGCTTTAGTAATTTACCAACCTATAAATTTTCAGAGAAAAAAAATCTGGCTCATAGAGCCAGTAAATGAAACTAGGATTCTTGATAATCCTTTACAAGTTTCATATACCTATAAGCAAAACCCATGTTTTAAATAAATAGCAGGTTGGGTTTTGTTTAATAAAAATATTTTCCTGTTGACTTTTGAGAAGGCAGCTCTTGAGTGTTGTTTGCCTATATAGGGGTGCAGTTTTCTGATTACCGTCATGACCATTGCTCGATTACTTAACCTTTCTCTGTCTTGGTTTTCTTGTGAAATGCCGGTAGTGACTGCTGCCTGTTAAGCTTGTTCTGGTTGGAGAAGGCATGTAGGATATAGTGAGCTCTCTGCTGTTGGTGTGCCATTAGGGCTTGGAGGTCTTCATGCGTCATCCCTTTTGTCACTTTTCTCTCTGAATCCTATTTAGCTGCTCAAATTTGTGTAGCTTTCCTGGTTTCTGGTTTGGACATAGTCACTTAAATAATGGTTTCTTTCTTTCCTTTTTATAAACATTTCTCATTTTAGATTTATTTATGTCATTAAGTACACGAGTGTTTGCCTGCATGTAGCTGTGTACTATGTGTACCATGTGCACACCTGCTCCTGGCGCAGGTCAGAAGAGGGATCCAGCCCCCTGGACTGGAGGAAGAGGTTGTGAACTACCATGTGGGTACTGGGAACCAAACTCTGGTCCTTTGCAAGAGCAGCAAGCGCTCTTAACCGCTGTGCCATTTCTCAGCCCCACCCCCAGCTTCTCAGCCCCACCCCCAGCTTTGTGTTTTGCCTGAATGTATGTCTGCGCCATGTTTGTGTAGTGCCTGAGGAGGCCAGAAGAGGGCGAGAGCTGCAGTTTGATGTGGTTTTTAGCTGCCATGCGAGTACTGAGAATCAAGCCTGGATCGTCTGGAAGAGGGGCCTAGATTTAGCCACTGAGCCATCACTTCAGTACCCAAGATGCAATAATTTCTCAACAGTAGTGTCATAGTCCTATATGAACTAAAACTCAGTCATTTCGTGGAAAAGTCTATGTTTTTTCTGTGCTATTACTTTAAGTGTTCATTCAGTATATTTCCCAAGCACCTTTCTGTTAACGTTCTGAATGCTGCTGGTTATTAGCAACACAGTGGTAAGCAAAATGTGTTTGGAAGACTGGCACTGCCATGCTGTAGTAACTCTTGGGGTTGCTTGCAGGCACTTGACACACAGGAGGCCGTGTAATCTGTTTTTATAAACTACAGACCATGTATTGTTCATGCTGGTCAGCTGGAAACAGCACTAAAATGAAAAAGATTCGTGTGAGTTGGTATTAGTAATTTAAACCATGTATAGTATGTGTATGTGACAGAATTTGTTAATATATTGAATGAAACTGAAATAGAAAAACTTGATTTTGTATTTTGGGATACTGGAAAGAGAACCGGGCCTAATCCCAAAAGTGAGAGAGAAAAGTTATGTTATAGAGAATAATAATAATAGTTATAATTAAATTAAAACAGAACACCTGCATGGTGGTGATGCACACCTCTGATCCCGCACTGGGGAGGCAGAAGCAGGTGGGTCTTTGTGAGTTCAAGGCCAGCCTGGTCTACAGAGTAAGTTGTGGGACAGCCAAGGCTACACAGAAACCCTATCTAGAAAAAAGGAAAAAAAAAAAAAAAAGAAAAACAGAACAGACTCTTTGGAGGATTCTGATGATAGTTTCCTGAATCCAAACTCATGAAAATTGTATTCATTAAATATGTGGGTGTTTTTGTTTTTGTTTTTGTTTTTCAAAAAATGCAATGTGTACCTAAGTAAAGTTGTTAAAACTCTCTGTGTGGGGTGGGGTCACACTTACCTGTGTTCCTATAGAAACTTTGAATATTTGTTTTATATGGATTTTTTTTTAATTCAAGGATTTTTTTTTATTACAGGTTTTTATTCACTTTTCAGGCATGATACTAACATACCCCCTCAGCTGCTGAGCAAGCATCTGTAGCTTGTACACTGGCAGAATGGGCCAAAAGCTTGTCTTGTGACCCATTTTGAAAATAAAGTATCTTGAATTTTAAACACAAAACCAAACCTCTGTGTATGTGTGTATGTGTGTTTAACCAGCAGTATCTCAGTTCCTTTTAGCTTTGTGGGTGTTTTTGCACCAACCATTGTGTTCTGATTACTTAGCACAGTACTTGCATAGCCATGTTTGTGAGCATGTAGAATGTACTTGTTCTGTGGGTGCGAGAGAGAGAGGAGCTGAGAGGAGCCTTTGCAGAGGAGCCAAACACCGAAGATGAATTGGGCATTTAGTTGTAATTAAAGAATTGGTATTTCTTGCTTACACTTACTTGGAGGGAAAAAATCTGGCTTTTTTGGAAATACTTACCAAAGGAAATAATTCCAAATGGGTGCTTGCTTAGGCATCTGTTTTGTGGGCATGGTGTTGTAGTGACTTCCCAGTGAGTGGAAGTAGCAGAAGGTCAGCGTTGCTTTGAGAGGATGAGCATGGATACTGTATGACACTTGTATTGTCAGAAACAACATCAGGGTTTTCACTGGCAGCTTCCCTTAGCTGAGAATGTGGATCAGTCTACCTGTTTATACTTATAAATCTCCATGCTTCCTTAATGTAGCTCATTAAAGGTACTTCATGTGATACGGAGTGCAGACCCCTGGAACAACAGAGCCTGCCTGTTCTCAGCTTAGAACACTAGTTTGAGGCACACGCAGGACTGGGACCCCTTGTCCCTTCGTGAAGAGGCTTTACTTCAGGGTACCATGGCTGGTGGTGCTCTTGAAAAGGCTAGTGGGTTGTTGGAAAAGTGCAATGGCAGGGTGGGGTTAGTATTTGGGAAATAACTGCTACTGGGGTGTTTTATTTTCCATTGGATTGGAGAAAAACTCAGGGTTTGTAAATAGAAGAAAGCCAGGTTGGGGTTTGGTTGGGGTTTTGTTTGTCTGTTCCCTCGTAACAGGGAAAAACAAAATGGAAATGGAGAGTATTCACTTATTAGGGGAATGTTGTAACCTGTAAAGTGCATGAGCAAAGACCCCAAAGGAGATGAAAGGGCATGCTAGACAGGCTGGGCAGCTGGCGTGTCTGGAATTGAGTAAGGCCTAAGAGGTGGTGACCCTGTAAGAGTATTTGCTCTGGTCCTTTGAGCTGGACAATCTTTGGGTGAGGTCTCCAGCATCTGAGCAGAGGATGGATGCTATTATTGTCATTGTAACCAGTGAGCTAATGACTTAATGAGTGCCCAGTGTGTGCCAGGCATCCTGATAAGTGTTCTATGCCAGTGACTTAGTCATTTTTATCATCATCATGCTTATCATCATCATCTGAGTCTTTTTCTTTTTAAAATTAAAGTACTTGTTTAAAAAAAAAGGCAGCATGCAGATGTAAGCAGACCCTAGGTCTATAAACCACAATGCACCTTCTATACAGTTAAAATAGCTTCACATTGGATTTTACACTTTCACTACTAAATATACTTTAATGCAATTATCCACCACCAAACCCTGAAATTTTCCTGGTTACTTTTAAAAAGTGGCAAAAAGTCATTTCCAGGTGATGTTTGTTGAGCTGAGTAACTGCACAGCTGTCTGTAGGGTGCAGGACTCAAGCCCTGGCGGCATTAGCCCAGGTGAGATCCCTAGACTAGAAGTGTCAGCATCACTTGCAGCCCGCTGTAGTAGCCCTGGGGAGTCATTCTGAAGCTGCCAAGGTGATGGGAGGCTCTCAGGAATGGGAGCAAGTGGCTCTGCTGAGAGTGTGAGGTGTTTTCCTCCCTTATGCTACTCTGGCTTTCTTCTGTGCTTCAGGAGCCTTGGCTGCTGGGAGGAGCGTTGAAATTTTTCCATCTACATTGTATTTAATTTGTAAATCTATAAATTGGGATTTGCGTTAGGTCAGACAGGAAACCACTGCTTATACAGTTGTGAGGCTGTCGCTTGCAATGTGTAGTAAGCCCTATACTTAGAAGAAACTGTGAGGGGGATGGGTGGAGTTCTGACTGCATCAGCGTGGTTTCTTTTTGAGCCTCCTTTCGATCCCCAAAGGCTGTGTGTGTGTGTGTGTGTGTGTGTGTGTGTGTGTGTGAGAGAGAGAGAGAGAGAGAGAGAGAGAGAGAGAGAGAGAAGTGAGGCAGGCCTTTTAAGCCAAAATTCTCTTAATATTAGTGCTTGTTTTTTACTATAAACTAACAAAACAGTATGTGTTGAACTTAGGGTGCAAATACATATATGTGAATTTTTTTTCTAGGTCCCAGCAACTAAGGTTTCAGAGCTAAACCCTAATGCAAAAGTATGGGGGACTCCTATGTTACATTTGGAAGCAAGTAGTGCAGCTGTTGGTGTGAACGCCGCGTGGGATGAGGCCCCCGGCCATCCTGAAGACTGCAACCAGCAGGGTGAGTGGGGAGCCTGGTCTTGACTTGGAGGCCTTTGCCTTCCTTAACGTTTTAATCTGTCTTCTCCGCTCACACTTGTGTCCTGCTTTGTGATTGTATTTAGAGCCTTGGGAGCTTTTGTAATTCAACTAACAACTTTGAGTAACTGCCAGTGTAAGCTTTATTTTAAGGGAAAGTGATTCTTCTAACATGGCATCTTGGGATAAAATTGCAATTTATAGGATTGGATGCCATTGGCGATGGTGACAAAAGTCATGAGAATGCAGCACCACCAGACTTACAGGAGGCAGACCAGACAGACATGAGCACTCTGGCTCTGGATCACTCAGAATATGAACCTCTGCCTGAAAATAATGATACGGGTAAGCCTACTTTATGAATTTGTTTTCATTTAGAGTATGGGATTTTAGTTTCTTAGTCTTTGTTTAAATAATGTCCTTTAATGTTCCTTGAAACTGGTGGATTCAGAAATGAGACCATGGAGGGAAGATGTGCTGGAGAATA
Source organism: Acomys russatus (assembly GCF_903995435.1). Classification (NCBI taxonomy): domain Eukaryota; kingdom Metazoa; phylum Chordata; class Mammalia; order Rodentia; family Muridae; genus Acomys; species Acomys russatus. Next base: position 63,532,711 of record NC_067145.1, read on the forward strand.
AGGCAGCTTCTGAGACAAAGGGCATTGAGCTGTGAGACGCACAAGGCTGTTCACAGGGTCAAGTGTTGAGAGGGACCGAGATGGAGAATTAGTGTTGGAATTGAGGTTAAGACAGGTTGGGTGGGCTGAGTGTTGCTAGAGATAGAATAAAGTTTGGATAAAGGCATTTGAAGCCTCATTGCAGAGTCTTGGAAGACAGAAAGATTTCGACTATGTCTGTCCCCTTTGTTAGTGCAGTGAGTGACAAGACGAAAGTAAGAAATTTGGGGAAGTAAACCTAAATACATTTTTCCCTATTTTATTTTTGTTTTTTACTGTTGCAGTGTGTAGTTGCCTCAGGTTTAAGGCAAGTCCTGGCTTGTGAGTCTTCATTGCTGGCTGTCGGCACCTGGAAGTGTAGGGAGTACTCTCTCAGTGAGCAGGAAATGTAGGGAGCACTCTCTCAGGGAGCAGGACGTGGAGTTGGCAGGCAGGAGGGTACCAGGTCTGCTGTGTGAGACACCACTTAGTGTAGGACTCTCAAATGGGACAAGATTAAGTCTTGTCACTTAAGGGAGAAAGGTGTTTATAAATACTCGATCTGCTTTAAACTGTGACAAATGAATAAGGTAAGGATTTATAAAGGAAAAAAATCAAACCATGTTGCTTTCCGGTGAATATGAATTAGCTATCTTGGATTTAAATGATTTAAGCCCCCGTATAAGCAAGGGCTCACCAGCATGTAGCACTTTGATTTGATCAGCTCCTCCTCATTAACCTAACACTAACTGGATAATAATTGGGAAATGACAAGATGTTGGGATAAACTAGAGGGATGGTGAAGTTGACTTTTTGATGTCAAAACAAGGGAATACCATTTAAAGTAGATTTCAAAAAAGAGTAACAGGCACTTTGTATACAAGTGTTGGGGATCCTGATAGTAAAATCAAAGGGATCAAAAATAATCTAAAGTTTAGGTTGCAAACGATACAAAATAGTATCAGAAAATAAAATAACATGTTAAAATGTTTGGAAATTGTAAATTCAAAAGAACTTGGTTCTTTGTAAAAGGGGTATTTAAGCTATTTTTTGGAAGGGGAAAAAAAAAAAAACAAAAAACAGAGACTTTAATTCTCTGTAGTAGCCAGCATGTGTGCTGATGTGAAATGCTTATAGGTACTGGGAAAGCGATTTCTTACCTTCAGTTTTGTTTTTGGTGTGATCTGCAAAACCCAGTCAGTTTGTAAAATGCTAACATAGGCACTGGATTTGATCCCCAACACTGTGGAATGAAACCAGATGAAGAGGAGGGTGAGGAAGGAGGAAATGTGAAGGCACTCGCCACCGCAGAGTGTTAGCGTTTCCTGAGCACAGTCGGCTGCTCTACCCTAGTAGAGCTCACGGGGATTTAAGCCTGACTCTCCATAACGAGTAACGGTCTCAAGCATCTTTATTTTCTTAAGATGTTATTCTTTATTATTCTTTGACAGTTTAATACATGTATGTACTGAAATTTGAGTCATTTTCACCCCAGTCGTCCCCCCCCCAAACTGAGGTCTTACTCATTGATTTTAATATTTTAATTAAGGTCACTTTTGTGACTGTGAATTGAGGCGGCTTGTCAGTGGTGTATCGCTTGCAGCCCCTCTCCCAGCACCTATGAACAGTGAGGGCTTCATGAGTTTCTCTCCACCGTTCATAATGAATGAAACAATAACAGGGTCAATTTTGTGCAGGTCACCACAGCTGCACTGAGGTCAGTACAGTGCCACTTCATGTGCCAGCAACACTGGCAGCACTCTCCGTCTTCTGTTATGTTACCTGAGCCTTGGATGCAGTAATACAGATGTCCCATTAAAGGGTGCTTTTAACTTCATAGAAAAATGGAGCAGAAAGTCCAGTACACAGTTTCCATACATGCCCCCCATAGACTTGTGCAGCCTCCCCCACCGTCACCACCACTCCCCAGCGTGCTGTGTTTGTTTTTTGTTTTTCCTTTTTTTTTATTAATTTATTCTTGTTACATCTCAATGTTTATCCCATCCCTTGTATCCTCCCATTCCTCCCCCCCCCCCCCCATTTTCCCATTATTCCCCTCCCCTATGACTGTTCCTGAGGGGGACCTCCTCCCCCTGTATATGCTCATAGGGTATCAAGTCTCTTCTTGGCAGCCGGCTATCCTTCCTCTGAGTGCCACCAGGTCTCCCCCTCCAGGGGACATGGTCAAATGTGAGGCACCAGAGTACGTGAGAAAGTCATATCCCACTCTCCACTCAACTGTGGAGAATGTTCTGACCATTGGCTAGATCTGGGTAGGGGCTTAAAGTTTACCACCTGTATTGTCCTTGGCTGGTGCCTTAGTTTGAGCGGGACCCCTGGGCCCAAATCTGCCTATCATAATGTTCTACTTGTAGGTTTCTAGGACCCTCTGGATCCTTCTACTTCAGTGTGGTGTGTTTTACAACCAGTGAGCATGTGTGGAAACATCAATATCACCCAGAGTTCCTGGTTTATAGTTTATATGAGGCTTACTCTTGATGTTGTACATAATGCCCTTTATCAGTCTGTAACATCGTGGATATTCCCACTGCCAAAGCAGTCAGCTGTGCTTTCTGTTAACTCCTCCTCCCCAGTTTGTTTGTTTGTTTGTTTGTTTGTTTTGTTTTTAGAGGGTGGTTTTGTTTTGTTTGCCTTTGTAGGTTTGCCCTTTTCAGGTTATCAAAGAGGAAGCAAGCCTTTTCTGCTTGACCTCTTAGGCTTGGTAATATGCATTTGTGGCCCTCTCCATGTCCTCACATGGCTTAACTGCTAGTTTAGCCTGAATAATTCTAGCAAAGCACAGTTTATCCAGTCATTTGCTGAAAGATACTTGGTTGCCTTTGGGTCTTGACAGTAATTAATAAAACGATAGTGAACATTAGTATGCAAGTTTTTGTGTAGACATAAGAGATTTTGAGTCCTTTGGCTAAACATCAAGGAGTATGATTATTGTATTACATGGTAAAGTATGTTTAGTCTGTAAGGAACAACCAGCTGTCTGTGGTGCAGTATTTTAGCCTCGTGTTTTGTTGCTTTGTTGTTAGGCATGTATGTATTAGTCCTTGTTATATCTTCATGGAGATTTGGCCACATCATTAAAGCAGTTAACATGCTATGTCTCCCCCCCCCCCCATATTTTTCAAGATGAGGTGTTATACTGGCTTGGAGCTCAGTCTTCTAACTTCATTTCCCAAGTGCTGGCATTTCAGAAATGCCATCATGCTCAACTTTTCCTATTGGTTTTGTTTGTTTGTTTTTTCTGCATTATGAAATTTATCATTTTGTGTATGTATGTGCATGCTTGCTTGCTGGGAATAGGATCCATCGCCTTGTAAGTACTAGGCATATGTTCCTTATTGACCCAGACCCTCAGCCCCTTACTTACTATATTTTAATGTACAGGTCAGTGGCACTGAATACTGTTGTATAACCATCGCTGTTATGTGTCCTTAAATTCTTTGCATCTTATAAAAAGCTGAAACTTTATAGCCACTGAAATAACTGCCCATTTCCCCTTTCCTAACCCTTGACAGGCACCAATTCTCCTTTCTGTTCTGTGAATTTGCCTCCTTTAGGAACCCTATAACATGGAACTAGACAGCATATATGTTTTTGTAAATGGCTTATTTACTTAATGCCATAATGTCCTTAAGGGTTATCTATATTGTACCATATGTCAGAATCTGCTTTCTTTTCGGGGCTGAATAGTAACACTTCACTATATCTCGTTGTTTGTCTAGTCACTTGGAGTTGCTCCCATCTTTTAGGCACTGTGAGTAATGCTGCTGGTTCTGCATTGCTGATCCCTTACCAAATAGGATTTGCAGACACTTTTTCCCATTTTTGTGGGTTGTCTGACTTAGTTGATAGTTGATGTACAAAAGTGTCTTGTTTTTGTTTTTGTTTTGTTTTTGAGACAAGGTTTCTCTGTGTAGCCTTCCTGTCTTGCACTTGCTTTGTAGACTAGGCTGGCCTTGAACTCACAGAGATCTGCCTGCTTCTGCTTCCCTGAGGGCTGGGATTAAAAGCATGCACCACTGCACCCAGCAAAGTGTCTAATTTTTATAAAGTGCTGTTTGTCTGTTTTTTCTTTTATAATCTGGGGTTTGCTGCGGCATCTGCAATATGGTAGAGTCCAGTATTCTGAAGCTTTTAATTTATGCTTTGCTTTCATCTATGAGTTTTATGATTCTGATTTTACCTATATATAAGGCTATGCTGTCCTCATGATTCTTTTTTGTCTGGTTGTTAAGAATCTTAATTTTTATTTCTGTGTATATGCACATGGACATGTGTGTAGGTAGAGGCCAGAAGAGGCCATTGGAGTCCCAGGAGTTACAGGCAGTTGTGGGCTGCCTGATATGGATGCTGGGAACTGAACTCTGTTCCTCTGTGAGAGTAGCCTGTACGTTTAGCATCTGAGCCATCACTGAAGCCCACCTCCACACCCTTTCATTCTTTGCTCATAGAGATCCTCAGTTTCTCCAGCACTCTGGAAAAGATTGCCTTTCTCCTTTCAGTGGCCTTAGCCTCTTGTTAAAGATCATTTGATTACACACATGAAGATTTATATCTAGGTCTTTTTTCTATTTTTGTGTAGTATTCTGTCATTATGCCAGTATTACCTCGACAGTGTAGCAGAGGCAGGAGAAAGAGGATAGCATTTCAACAACTTACGCGCTGCCATATGCCAGAAATAAAATCAACCTTATTCATGTGGTATACCATACATAAACTAATTTCAAATGATTATGAACAAAAACCATAGAACCTTAAACAGTAAAACTAATAAAAGAAAACTTGCTTAATATTACATTAAGATTTCTTATGTACAGCCTCTAAAGGAAGACTAATAAGAGAAAAATTCAAAATTTGATTATATAAGCATTTTAAATGATCATTTCAAACGGTGTCAGTATCTATAAATCGCATCTGGTGAGGACTTGCATCCAACAAAACTCAGTGAAACCACCCAGTAAGAACATGAACAAATAGACACAGCAACACTGAAAATCTCTGTGTACCCAAGGGTTCGTGAGCTTCCAGTTCCACATGTGAGGCTCCAAGAACTAACAAGTCTGAAATACCCTCAACTCTAGGAAAAGGAGTATGGTCACAGCATAGCTACAGAAGGGGACAGAGAGGTGAACCCCCAGCAGAGAGCTCTGTCTTTCGGAGCCATTGCCACAGTAGGGAACCTGAAACTACGAAGCTCTGTGACTGTGGAGTTTACCTCCAAGAGCTTGCTCAGGGCCTCCCAGTGACTGTTCAGAGACAGTTCTTGGGCTTCTGGTAAAAGGAAGTGGGAAAGACCCATTGTCATGTACTCCAGAGTACACTGTCCTCCTTGACAACAGTTGCCCTCAGAAGGGGGGGCCACACCCCACATCTAACCCTCTCTCTTCTCACCTTACAGTGATGTATTTACCACAAGTTTGATTGAGTAGTGACAGAATCCACCTAATGTGGTTTTTCCTGTGCAGGATCCTGTCTAGAACACCACATTACCCTTAGTCATTATGCTGCTTTGGGCTCCTCACTCTTAACAGTTCTTAGACTTCCTTTGTTTGTGATAATCTTAATGGTTTTGAGGAGGAGCAGCCACGTGTTCTGTGGTACTCCATGTCTATATTATGGAGTAGGGAGAAGTCCACAAGGATAAAGCATCGTTTTCATGATGAAACTTCGCATGATTGCCTTGACGGCCTGCTGAAGTCTCGTTAGTTCTTAACTGTTCTGTAGTTATGATGGGGGGGGCAGGGGGGATGGCTTGTACATGCTGAGTAAAACTGTTGCTTTGTTTATTTTTTGTTATTGTTATTTTAAAAAGAAAATAACCTCACACCTTGTACTATATGTTGCTGGTGGTAGTCATCTGGAGCCTCACTGCTGTCACTCGGCCCAGCAGCCTGTGCTCGGGTGAGCACTCTTCTCTTACTGTCACAACCCTAGCTTCTTAGATGCACTCTCTGACTGTCTGCACAGTCACGAGCATCCTGCACTGCTAAATCAGTCTCCATATACAGCACATCTGTGTCCTCCAGCTAGGTCCTTCAGAACAGTGTTTTGCGCTACCTGTCCCCATGTCCTGGCCACCTGACCAGTCCCTCCTGAATCTGTTTAAGGCAGATAGTTGTCCTTACAGTACGACAGTTGCATTTATCAGCTTTTTAAAGACCCCATTCTGGTCAGCCCTATTTAGGGGGTGGGAGGGTTCTCCTTTTTTTTCTCTTTTTGTGGTACTGGTGATTGAACCTCAGGCTCCTAACATGCTCTGCAGCACTCTGCCCGTGAACTGTATCTCACCCACTTTTTAAAGTACCTATTCTCTCTCTCTTTCTCTCTCTCTCTCTCTCTCTCTCTCTCTCTCTCTCTCTCTCTGTGTGTGTGTGTGTGTGTGTGTCTGTCTGTCTGTCTGTCTGTCTGTCTGTCTGTCTGTTCCTCAGGAACTACACTGGTCTCTCGGATCCGGGGCTCACTAATTAGGCTGAGTCGTTGGCTGACAAGCTTCAAGGATCTACCTGCCTCTGCCTCAGCCCCACTCTGAGCCAGTGTTGGGGTCATAAGTGTGTAACATAAGTGTGTAGCATCGCCCTCAGCTTAGTTACATGGATGCAGGGACTCAAGTCCTCATAGGCCTGCACAGCAAGCACATACCAACTAAGCTACCTCCCCAGCCCCTTGTGCAGTTTATGGTTGGTGATTCCTTCACCCCAGTAAATGATTTTCTTCTCTCACTCCCAGCCCCCGTCTACTTCACATTTTCCTGATAGTCTTCAACAGATGTGTCTCTGGCCACTGGCTTTTCTACTGCTTCAGAGCAGAGGGTTGTCATGCCCTTGGGCAAAGTGACACGCCTTTTGTCTTCCTCTGTTGGCTTTAGTGCCCTATGGTTTGAGTCCTGAATGGTGGTCTGCCCTCAGCGATTGTGTTAGCCTCTTGAACATGCTACTATTACTTCATAGTTTGTCTGTATTAGGGAACCATGGTGATCTTTCCAAAATGTTACCCCCAAATTGGTTCCCAGTCACATTCAAATTAAAAATTGAACAGCCTCCTTGATGAGACTCATCCATGCATCATTCAGTGACTTTCTTTTTTACTGAAGCCCTTCACTCTGCAGTTAGGCCAGCCTCCTCACTGTCTGTCGGCCCCGCCTCTCAGGGCCTCTGGAACTTACCTCTACTTTCCTCATGCACTGTTTGGCCCTTATTGGCTCAGACGGCGCTCCCACGTGGGGCAGCGGCTGCTCTGGCCCCTTGCCAGGCTGCTTCCCTCTGGCTCACTTGAGCCTCACTGTGCTGGCAGTGGCTTCTTTAGCTGTGTGTTGCCTGCCCTTCTCACTGGAATGCTGGCCTCCTGAGAGCAGGGCCTTGCTTGCTTTAGGCTGAATTCACAGTTCCTAAACAAGTAAAAGTCTCTTCAGTGTGGACATAGAACGAGAGCTGAAATGAGATAACCAGGGTAAGGAAGTGTGCAGATCAGCATTGGCACGTCTCACTTTCACTTTCAAGTCTCACAGGTTTGTGTGTTTTGTTCCCGGGTTATTTTAGCTGTTTTGTTTCTTTTTGCTAGTGAAGATTTTGTGAAAGCACAGTGTAACACTGCTGTGAGCTGTCTGTTCTGTGTTTGTTCTAAGTTCCCCACCTTGTCTTTCTTTTTCATACTCTTTAACCCTGACTTTTAGAATACAAGTGTCTTTGCGTTCCCCTGGCTGACTTATGTGTGAACACTCTTCAGTGTTCCAATACCTTTCAAATCAGTGACATTAAATACTACTTCCTAGGGTGTCCTGACTACTAAGGGTGGCAGGGGCTTTCAGCCCAGACTTCACTCTGCTAGAGGACATCGCCTCACCTGCTGCTGTCTGGCTGTACACACATAAGTAACCTGCAGTGCCTGAGCAGTGTCCTCTGGATGTAGAGGAGCTTTTATGCCCTAGGACTCTGATTTTTATGCTTCCATTTGGGGTGGATTGGTTTCATCTGTATTTATCTTTTTGTTGTTGTTGTTCTCATTCTTTCCTTTATCTTTATTTTACTGTTAGAGTCAGTGTTCTTGTTTGTTATCTGAAAATCTTTTTTGAAGTAAGGCAAAACACCAAGGAAGCCCGTGCCTACTATTTTGTGTTGGCAAAGTTACTGCTAACCTTTGTTAGTAATGAAATTTAATCATTGTTTTCTCACCTACTGTTTTTTGTTTTAGGGGAAGTGATTTTGTCTTGTTTTGCCTTTCATGGTTTACTGTTTTCTAGCAGGTAAAATAGCGCTTTTCATATTATTGTGCAGATATATGCAGGCAAAAACACTGAAATGCCCTACTGTATTACCTGATTGGTAAATTTGAAGCCATTTTTTTTTTCTGAGTTGTTTATTACTTCTATGTAGGAGGAAATGAGTCTCAACCAGAAAGCCAGGAAGACCCTCGGGAAGTTCTTAAAAAAACATTGGAGTTCTGCTTGTCTAGGTAAGGCTATTAGTGACGTTTCTAATGCCTGGTATCTCCTGAATTACACATTGGCTATTGGCTACAGATGTGATTTTTTTTCATAGTAGTATGTTTATAAATAACATAAATAAATTGCTAGTAGTGACCCTCAGGCCGGGAATCCCCAGAGTTTGTCTCAGATCCACCTTGGTGATGATTGTCTGGACTGTTGTTTCACTATGGATTCCTGCTTATGCACAACATAGCATGGTCAGTCTGCCATAGCACCTTCCAATAAATGGCCAAACACTGCTTTAGTGGAGTGTTTTATTTATATGGTGCTCACATTTACATTCATGTTTGGCGTAGTTTCCCTTAAATGACATTTTGTTGAAAAAATGTAGACATGTGGATGGGTTTGAGGTAACTGGCCACAAATGAAGTTTGCTGTAGCTCTGGGGACTCCACTGCGTCTGATGAGGGTTCCACAAAGACAAGCGGGCTTGTTTAAGATAAAGGAACAATGTCTGAGCCTTCTTCCTTCCTCTCATCACAGCTTAGTACATTACTGAGTTTTAGCAAATGACATGGTGTAAAAATAAGACACTTGTACAAAATTTGCAAAGCCCTGTTCCTTGCCATTCACAACCCTTGGTGTGTGGCCCTCCCGTAGCTACAAGTGTCACCATCTGAGATAAGGGACAGATGAGCAGAGCTCCTCTCAGGGGAGTCAGTTTCTTCAACTGAATGCTGACTGTTTGCTCTTCTCCGAGAGATACTGTCAGACACTATAAGAAGGTCTGTGTCACCCATTACTGTATTTAGTTTTGTGGTGGTTTTGAGACTTTGTGTGTTATATTTCATATGGTCTTTTCCCAGAGAATTCACCAGAAACATTTTCTTTGGTCCAAATGCCAGGAAGTCGTGCATCTTGTCCTGACTGCTGGTTGTATGGTTTTCCTTCTACCCTGGTAGAAGGTGCTGATCCTGTTTCCTTCTTGTTAACTGTGGCTGTCGAGGAGCCAGAACCTGCAGTACCCCTAATGTGTGTCCAGACTTCACAGTGCACTGGGGTGCTGGTTTTCTCCTGATTTGTTTGTTTGTTTGTTTGTTTGTTTTTGTTTTTTGTATTTCTTCTAGCCTTTTCACTCATTTATCTGGATTTTCTTCTTGCAAAAAAAAAAAAAGTGTACATTTCAAATAAATTGCTCAAACACTGTCCAATACAAGATGAGCTATAACTGCATCCAGCTTTTTGTTCTTTTGGTTTTTTTTAAACAGGATTTTTCTGTGTAGCCTTGGCTATCCTGGAACTTGCTGTGTAAACCAGGCTGGCCTCCAACTTAGAGATCCACGTACATCTGCTTCCTGACAGCTGAGATTAAAGGCGTGTGCCGCCATTCCTGGCTATAACTGCATTTTAAAAGAATTAATCCGCTGGCTAATTTTGATTGTATCAATTGAACAAATATCAAATGGACTCAGTTCTCATTCCAGAACTGTCCCACACCACACCATACCTTGTGTAAATTGGTATTACTAGAGGTGAAACTTTTTAAAAAGAACTATCAGCTAAAAGAGTTTGCTTTCTTTCAACAGGGAGAATCTTGCTAGCGACATGTACCTTATATCACAGATGGACAGTGATCAGTATGTGCCAATTACAACAGTAGCTAACCTTGACCATATCAAGAAACTCAGCACTGACGTGGATTTGATTGTTGAAGTGCTAAGATGTAAGTAGATGACAATTTGAAGGGAGAAGATCGCTGTCTTCACATTACCTGTTGCGTTGTGAGCCTTCTTTACACCAGCAGGCCTCAGACAGGGCTTGTGGGCAAACTAGATACTCTCTGGAGGTCTATAACAGGAGCATTGATTGAATCTATAGTGAAAAGTCAAAAAGATTATGGGCTAACTGAAAGAGAAGAAGAATCTTTTGATTAGAAAATTTTAAAGACAGCTGCTAAATTAATGAAAACCAAAATAAGTAATAACATTTATAAAGTAAAATACATTTGTTTAGCTACTAAAAGAGTTCTTTCCAACTTGTTGCTTAAGCTTTGATGAAGTATTGTACTTTTTCCTTAGAACAATATTGAATAAAGTTGTTTCTCAGAAACTTGACACATACAGTGAATATTTGCTACATAGTAAATGGCACTTCAGGAGATATAAGTCTTTTAAAAGTGTTACCTTTTATTTCCGCACCTTCTCTAGTTTATTTTCTTAAAAGTTAGAAAGTAGCTCTGCCTTTGAAGTGGTTGGCATTAGGATGCTGTATTTGAAGGTTTTAGCCAGTTAGCGTGGAGCGTGGGTCTGTGGGTGAGGCACCACAGTGAGGCTCAGGCTCCTCTGCCCCTCCCAAAGCTTCGCTGGCCTTGGGATGCTTTCTGTACATTCTTTGCTGTGATGTTTTCATTTCCTTTTAAATCAGATTTTTATTATTTAAAAAACCACTTTTTGTACTCAAGCTACAAATCCCAGATAGTAATATTCCCTGTTCCCTCCCTTGAGAATGATGTGTGTGTGGTCCAGCTATAGTGGCAGTTCACAAGGAATGTGGTGTGCTGTATTCCACACATGCTGGGACGTCCGTATTGTTTACAGACGTTTGAATGATTAGATATTGCTGCGTCTGAATTAAAGCCTTATTTTTCCTACCAGTCAGCATTTTTGTAGGTAGATGTCTATGTCGTTTAGTTCCTATTCATTGATAAGACAGTCATTTCAAACATTTTACTGTGTGCATTGGACTTAGTAGTAATATTAAAAGATTGATATCTTCGTTTAGAACTTAATTAGACTTAAAAGACTTTTTAAAAATTTATATGTGCATATATATATGTGTGTGTGTGTGTATATAGTGCTGTGTGTATTTGTTTGCTTGTGTGGTACTTGTGTATTTATGTGGGAGTATGTACCATCGTGTGTGCACATGGAGGTCATGTGGACTTTTGGAATTTTTATTTTTTTTTATTTTCAATGAATTTTAGGGATTGAACTGGAGTCACTGGGCTTGAGCAGGTAGCACCTTTACCTCATTGAGTCACTTGCCACCCTTTTAATTGTATTTTCTAGTCACAAATAAGATTTCTCATTTTTCTATCCCTATACAAAAAGCTAAAGAACTGGCAAACATAATTATCAATAGGACTTTGAAGCAGATCATATATATATTCTCCCCACCCCAGGGCAATAGTTTACTTTCCAGGATTACCTTTTAGAATACAGACTTGGGGGGCGGGTGTAGTTGGGTTTGGTTCCATTGGATCTAGTTAAAAGATCAGTATTTGTCTATATGCTATTACACTAAATCTGTACCACTGACCAAAGTTGTCAGTTTTCACTGTGGAAAGGAGGAAACCATTAATACTGTGTCTGCTGCTTCTAGTATTTGATCTGTTTGGTCACCTCATTGTGTGCATGTTTGGTAGCTCTTGTAGGACCTTTTAAATTTATATATTCCTTCAGTTTGAAAATTTGACAAACAAGATGGGTTTATCAAACTGGTAGTCTGTTTTGGCTTCAAACATTTAATATTTGGCCAATGATACAACTTTTTCCCGTGTGTTTGGTAGTGAGTGGTTCACATTCTGTTTATTTTATATATATAATGTGTGTTTTATCATTTATTTATTTATTTATTTTCTCTTCACAGCTTTACCTTTAGTCCAAGTGGATGAGAAGGGAGAGAAAGTAAGGCCAAACCAGAACCGGTGCATAGTAATACTGCGTGAGATACCCGAGTCTACCCCTGTGGAAGTAAGTGCTTCCTCTGCTTGTGCTGCTTGACATGTTCCTGAGGTGTCTTTGTTGGCAATTGTTTATATATGTATTTCATCTGTTTTTGATGGGGATTATTTAAGAAAAACACAGAAAAGCCTTTCCTCAGGATATACATGCTGATAGAGTGCGACTCACTTGTGGGGGAAATAAATGTCATACCTTTTGGTCTCAGGATTCCTTTACACATTTAAATTTTTAAAAAATAATAGGATTTGTATGTTTCAGTAGCTAGAAATCAAAAATGAAATAGATTAGATATGTAATGGGCGAGGAGAGTACATGGTGTGGCTCTTTATTATTTTACTGTTTGTTTTTGTTTGTGTGTGTTATTTTGTTGTACTTGTTTTGTTTGGGCTTGTGGCATTTTGTTTGGATTTTTGCCTCACTTGATACAACTCTCTTTTTGGTTAGTTGATTCGTTGTTTGAGTTTTGATTTTCTTTCTTTCTTTCTTTCTTTCTTTTAAAGATTTATTTATTATGTATACAGTGCGTATTAGATCACATTATAGACGACTGTGAGCCACTATGGTTGCTGGGAATTGAACTCTGGAAGAGCAGCCAATGCTTTTAATTGCTGAGCCATCTCTACAGTTTTGGTTTTCTAGAGGCCGGATTTCACTATGTAGTCCAGGCTGGCCTTTAACTCATGATCCTCCTGCCTCAGACTCCTGAATGCCTGCACTGTAGGTGTGAGCCATGATGACTGGCCCTAATATTTACCATTCTAGTGCTTTCAGGCACGTCTAGCCTGCACGCAGCCTGGGATAACTAAGAGTGCCATCCGAAATAACTGTAAACTTAGATAACACGTGATGGGTGCTGTGTGCTTCTTGTGTAAGTCACTTGCACGAGTCCTTAAACATGACTTTGTTGAATATATCGCTTTGTTGCATGTCTAAAGGTTGAACAAGCCTAAATCTAGCCTTTCTGTCAGGTTCCTTTTTTTTTCCCCCCTCCTGATTGCTTTGAGATATCTTGTGGTGCAAATCTATTGGTGCTGAAAACAATTTTTTTTCAACTTTAGTATATTTGAGAGAATACCGATTGCTTATTAAAATTTTGTTGTTGTTGTTTGTTTGTTTTTGTTTTTTGGTTGGTTGGTTGGTTTGGGTTTGGTGGGGGTGTGGTTGGTAAAGTTTCTGGATTGACAGAGAGTGCTCCCCCACCCCCAGATCCTAGTTTCTGTATTTTAAACACATTGTTCTCTTCTGGTCTGCATGGTTTCTGCTGGGGGGAAAATCTCCCAGTTATTTTCTTTGTTCCTCTATATTATATGTCTTTTTTCTCTGGCTCTTGAGAAATTGTCTCGTTGGTTCAAGCAGCTTGATTGCGGGTTGCCTTCTGGCAAAGCTTTGAAGTTGATCACTCTGTGTCTCTGTCCCTCGTTCTCAGGCGTCCTGTCTCTGAGCACTGGAGATGGGCACTCAGTTCCTGTTCTGGTGTCATTGTTTGTATTATTTTAGGGATGATCTTACTGATCTTTCTTATTTTAGGCCAGCCTTTTCTAGTTCCTTATATGATTATTACTTCACTAGACACTGAGTGGTTTTGACTTGTAGTAAATACTCTGAAGTGCAGCTAAGCTCCTTGGTGGTGTGTACACGTGTCATCCTGGCTACTCAAGACTAAAGCAGAAGGGGCCAAGCCCAGGAGCCAAACAGCAAGATGACCCACTCAAAAAGGGGGAGGGGGCAAAAAACTACATGTGAAGCAGTTCAGAGCAGCCTTCACACAGGCTCCTTCCTGTTCACTTGCACACCTGTTCTCTGAGTGAAGGATTTCTCACTCTGGCTGCCCACTGAGCTGGCCTGAGGGTTATATTCTACCTGACCATCCCAGTTGTTTTGTTTCTGGCCAGTGACCTAGAGAGAACCCTCCATAAAGCTCTGGAGACTTGCCCATCCTGCGACCCAGAAACCCTAGGCTGGGTGCTCTTGGCCCACTCTTTGTTTTCTCAGGGGAGGCTCTTCTATCCTGCTAATGACAGGTGTCTAAAAAGCCTTTACAGAACATGTTTTATCTTTTTACTTTTGACTTGTGCCATTTGGGACTGTAAATCTAGTTCAACTTGGCCAGAAGCAAAAAAGTTCAGGTAATATTTTTGGTTTTCAAATTATCTTTTAAAATGAAATTCTGTATTTATCAGCATGCTAATAAAATACCATGTTTTCTTCCTCTTCCTTTCCCTCCCCTTCCTTTTCTTTCCCCTCTGTCTCCTCCCCTGCCCCTCCCCCTTTCCTGCTCTTTCCCTTCCCCTCCCCTTTCTTTCTCTTTCCCATCTCACCTCCCACTTCCCCCCACTCCCATCCCCCCTCCCCCACCCCCACGTCCTTCTCTTCTTCTGTTAAAGATTCCTGTACCCCAGCCTGGCCCAGTCTCTGCGTAGCTGGGGATGATCTTGAGTGCCACAATGCTTAGTTGATATGGTATTGGGAATCAAACCGAGGGCTTCTTATGGGCTAGGCAAGGCTTGCTTCCAAGTGAGCTATATCCCAGCCCCTACTGTTCATATCACTTCCAGTTCCTTGTGAGTAGGGAAAGCTGCCAGTCTTCTCTGTGGCGTGTGATCCTGTGTCTACTCCCTGCAGGCTATCTGAAAAAGGGTTACAAGTACATCATAGCACGAGAGGATAAGTTCTCCTCCTAATTTGATAAAGACAAAATTTTGCCTATGAGGACTAAATTCTAATTTCTCTGTTTCCTATAGGAAGTAGAAGCACTATTTAAAGGAGATAATTTACCAAAATTTATAAACTGTGAATTTGCCTATAATGATAATTGGTTTATTACCTTTGAAACAGAAGCTGATGCACAGCAGGTAAGTACGCTCCTCCACCAACCTGCTAAGTCTGTAGTTTACCCATGTGTACCATCAGTGTGTAACAGCACCGTGTTAAGTGCAGTAAAACTGAGTTCTGGGAACCTATGGGTTTGTGTTTGTAGCACTACTGAAAGCGTGTCACATGTCACATCACTTAAGTGTATTGTGAAGAAGCAGTCTTGGAAAATCAGATCTGCCTCATATATGGGAAGAGAAAACTTATGTTTGTAAAGTAGGGAAATTTGCACCTAACCCAAACCTGTGAGGGGTATCCATTGTGTGGCAAGGAGCTTTCAAAAGTATTGAGAACTTTTGTGCTCTTAGAGGAGGGTCTGATTTAGGGGAAACATATTAACAAGTATGAAATGCTAAACAGTACAAATAGAGGGTCAGAAGGAAAAACACAGAAACCTAAAATACAAGAAGGGTAGAGGCACTGTGCTGTGTGGCTTTGGACTGCCTGGTGGGACAAACGGGTGAGCATAGGTGAAGCTGAGGAGCCTACACATGAAGTACGGCTTGATAAAGACGTGATGTGCAGATGGACGTGGGCCTACATAGCTGTCATGGGACAAATATTTCAATCTTGTTTTCTTTCCTTTTAAGCACTTCCTTTGCTACATTACACAATCACAGTTTCAAATTGGGACTAATAAAAAGGAGGCACTATTCCTTTTTGTTTCTAAATCAAGAATTTTAGCTTGTAGTTTTGGGGTGCTCCTATAATATTTATTAATACTTATAAAAGTGTATTTTAACATTGTACAATAATTTGGGGTACAGGTACTATAACAAGAATATTTTTAGGGATCTGTGAATGAAAGTGGGTCAGGAATCACTCTTAGATCCTGTCTGCTATATTCATCCATACATATCACTATTTGAGCTCTAGATAGAGTTAACTTACAAAATTAACTAAATGGTGCTTTGGATGGTTTTACCCATAGGCTTACAAATACCTTCGAGAAGAAGTCAGAACTTTTCAAGGAAAGCCAATTAAGGTAAGCAAGACCATTGCTTATAGCTTCTTTTTTTATCTGATCAGTATTCTTAAATGTTTTAATTGGAACTTAAATGTCTCCAAACAGGCACGGATAAAAGCAAAGGCAATAGCGATAAACACATTTCTGCCAAAGAATGGATTTAGGCCTCTGGACATGAACCTTTACACACAGCAGCGCTATGCTGCGTCGTTCTACCTGCCTCCCGTGTACAGTCCCCAGCAGCAGTTCCCTCTGTACAGCCTGATCGCCCCCCAGACATGGTCAGCAGCACACAGTTATCTCGACCCACCCTTGGTAAGCCTTTTTCTTTCCTTTTTAAATATACTTGACAGATTTACGTTTTAGTTATTGTACCAGGAACTTTGAAAGTTTCAATCCTGCTGTAATAAGAGAGCCATGTGCCTATAATCTGCCTAGTGTCCAGACCTCAGGGTTAGGGTATGGGTTTTTAATTTAATTAGGCAATAAAAATAGAGTTCTGTGCAACAAAAAACTGCAATTCTGTGATCCTTGCCCCCTCCCTCCAGCATTCCCTTTCTAGGACAAAGTACAGCAAAGTCTTGGAACTGGTGTCCTTAACAGAGGGGCATGGCATGAGGAGTTGTGTTGTAGAGGAAGAGGAAGTTCAGTGGATTCCTAGCAGTCGAGGAAAGCAGAATACATGCTGTCTGTCTCACAGAACTCTGTTTTAGTTCTCACACCCACCTTGGGGTTGGATAACAAGATTAACTTTATTGGCCTTTGTTAAGGTCTGTGGTTGTTTCATAAGTTTGTAGTAGTGTGGTCACTTTTCTTCAGCTTGGTGCTACAGTGCCAGGGAACGTGGGTTCCAGTTTTGGATCATTGATGTAGTAAGGTAGAGCATAAATAAGAAAACCAACCTGTGTGTTGAGTTTCTGGAGAGTACAGTCGAGGTCACAAAGGTAGGGCGAGGTCATGTCTGTGGTGCTGATTTAGAGGTAACGAAAGGTTGAAGAGTAGGAAGCATAGAAAGTGATGGTCAGAAAGCAGAAATGACGTTGTTAACTCTGGAAGAGAGAAAGTGTGTTCAGGAGGTGCTCAGGGTCAGGTGTCTGGGTGCCAGCCCCCTGTCATGTAGAGGCAGTACTCACTGGCAGGGAAGCAGGGCAGGCGTGGAAAAGAAGGAACTTGAGACAGAGTTGTTCAGACTTGTTCTGTTAAACACTGAGATACAAAGATAAGTGTCTGTAAGAAAATGAGTGTCTAGGAGCGGAGACTGCAAAACCAGATATAAGTAAAGAGCAGCATTAAACTGACAGCAGGGATTGCTGAGCCGCTGTGTGTCCCTCAATTGGGTTTTCATGTGAACTTATGAGAAGAATCAAAGAAAGGAAGCTCCGAGGATCGATTGTGTGCGAGAAATCACCAGGGTGTTACAGATCAACTTTTATTCTGAATAGAGCAGATGGCTGTGCACAGGGGTAGTAAGTTGTTCTTATGAGAGTCTTATGACTTGGATCTTGTAGGAAGAAATCTAGAACATTTGCCTTAAGAATGGAAGATACTCCATTTTTTCAAGGGTACCTCTCTAGCCATGTACAAGACAGGTAGACTCAGAAAGGAATTAGAGGAGCTGCTTGAACAGGCCTGTAACACCTCCCTCCTAGCACTACTGCAGTAGAAAATGTTTACTATACTAGTTTCTAAGATTCAAAATTATGGGTCAGGGCGTGGTGGCGCACGCCTGTAATCCCAGCACTCGGGAGGCAGTGGCAGGCACTGTGAGTTCGAGGCCAGCCTGGTCTACAAAGTGAGTCTAGGACAGCCAAGGCTACACAGAGAAACCCTGTCTCGAAAAACCAAAACCAACCAAACAAAAAGATTCAAAATTATGTCTGTCTCCAAAACTTTGAGATGACCAGAGGAAAATAGGTGGAGACACAGGCGTAGACAAAGATGTTTGTGTCGTAGAACCTCAGTGGCTCAGGATACAATAGCAACATGGCCATATCGCGTTCTGTTCTGCCTAAAGCTTTGTGCACAGAGAAGAAGCAGTTGCCATAGTAGAGACAGCCTGTACTGGGAGAGAACCTTTACCATATTCACCCAATAAAGGCTTAATATCCAAATACACAAAGAACTGAGAAGTTACACGTTAGAAGAACAAATAAGTAAATGGAAGTCAGTCAGACAGCTTTAAAAGTGGAGCCAATAAGCAGCACGTGCACAAGGTGGGTAGCGCAAATTTGAGCCTCAAAGAAGGAGATAACTGACTTTGTGAAGGTTTCCTATGACCTTCACATGTGTGCTGTGACACATATATCCCTACATATAAATTATACCTCTCACACAATGAAACATATAAGAAGACATACACAGGACCAGTTTATATGTAAATGAAAAGTTGTTCAACTTTCTTAGCCTGAAATAGATGCAATTAAAAACTACACTGAGATTCCACCTGTCATCATGGAGATAAATAGTATGCTGACATGCCAGTGAGGATGCAGGGGAAGGGATTCTTTGTGTGCTGTGCTGGGAATCTAACTTAGTTCAGCCATTATGGAAATCGGCAAAAAAATAAAAGTTGAACTGTCACAGAATCCAGTCACACCACTCGTGGCATGCATCCAGTGTGATAAAAATCCACAGACAGGACAGATAGCCACACACCCATGTTCGTTGTGGCATTGCCTATCAAAGGAGATAGATAGATACAATGGAGGCCCATATGTTCAACCGTAAAGAAGAACAAAATCACATCATTTGCAAGAAAATAAATAGGCCATTTATCACATTAAGCAAAATAATGCTAGACTCAGACAAGTGACACATGTGTTTTCTCATACATGTGGAATATAAAGGTCTTTTTTTATTAATTAATTTATTCAGATTACATCTCAATTGTTCTCCCATCACATGTATCCTCCCATTCCTCCCTTCCTCCTGCTTTCATCCTATTCCCCTCCCCTAGGTCTAAGACCGAGGGGGACCTCCTCCCCCACTATATGATCATAGGCTATCAAGTCTCATCTTGGTAGCCTGCTTATTCTTTCTCTGAGTGCCACCAGGCCTCTCCATCAAGGGGAGGTGGTCAAATATGGGACACCAGAGTTCATGTCAGAGTCAGTGCCTGCTCTCCACACAACTGTGGAGAATGTCCTGACCATTGGCTCAATCTGAGTAGGGGTTCAATGTTTACTGATTGTATTGTCCTTGGTTGGAAGGTCTTTTTTTTTTTTTTTTTTTTAAAGACATGAAAACATAAGCAATTCTAGTTTGGAGGGAGGGACCATCATGGGACGGTGGGCAAGGTGGGTACGATTGAGTGCATTGTGTACATGGATGAGATGCACAGTGAAGCCCTTTACGTTGCACGTGTAATATAGGCTGGTAGGAACTGAAAGAAAAGCTAACGCCCGGCTCTTTTGAGTGAATTTTAATGGGAAGGAAATATACTTTTAAAAACAGTACACTTTGTATGTGCACAGACCCTTGAATATGTAGTCCCTTTCTTTCCCAGAAGCACCAGAAGAAGTCTGTAGAGGAACTGTGTCCATTAACTTCTTCCTGTGAGTGTTCCTTCCCGCATGCAGCTCAGGCCTGCCGTGGGTTACTCTGTCATCCTTGTCACTCCTAGTCTAGATGTCTCCCTTCTAGGTCTTTTTCTGAGATGTGTATTATGTAAAATTATGAGTTTAAACTAATGTTTTGTTCTTACAAGTTTTATTTTTGTTTTCTTGAGACAGGATTTTACTGTGTAGCCCTGAAACTCACTCTGTAGACCAGGCTGGCCTGGAACTCAGAGATCTGCCTGCTTCTGCCTCTGCCTCTGCCTCTGCCTCTGCCTCTGCTTCTGCTGGGATTACAGGCATGTGCCGCCACCACCAGGCTGGTTTTAAAGTCTCCAAAACTTAGGTCTGAATTAAGTGGCTCTTCTAGTGTGTTGTATTTTTTTCCCTTAATTTTTAAGTTAGCCAACAAGGTGTAATGGGTTTTGCTGTTGTACTTTTGGTGCATGTGTCTTGTTAGGCTTGATTCTCTTTCATTCTCTTCTCCCCTGCTCTGGCTTGTTCCCTTCCTCAGATAGTCTCACCCACTTCATGTTAGTGTGTTATCTCTCTTTTTCCCTCTTAAAGCCCTTCCTCCCTCTCAGTATCTCCCTTCTAGTTTTATGATCTCTTCCCTGCATCTACCTATACTACCTCCAAGTAGAAAGAAAACATACAGAGCTGAGCATAATGGTACATGCCTTTAATCCCAGCATTCAGGTAGGCAGAGTCAGATGAATCTCTGTGAGTTCAAGGTCAGCCTGGTCTACAAAGCGAGTCCAGTAAAGCCAAGGCTGTACAGAGAAACCTTGTCTCCAAAAAAAGGAGGAGGAGGAGGAAGGAAGAAAACACACAGTATCTTTCTAAGTTTGGCTTGCTTCACTTAATAGGATAGTTCGTTTGCTGGCTGTTGTGAAGAAAGCACCAGTGAACGTGAATGTGTAATACCCAAGACCTATAATAGTTGGTTCATGTGGTGGCTCTGTTTTTAGTTTTTGAGAAACTGGTTTCTATAATGTAGAGTTACACCATCCATATTCTCACTAGTAGCTAATTAGGGTTCCTCTATCTACCTGCCCTCGCCAGCATTTTCCTTTCTTCATATCTTGGTGATGGCCTTTCTGCCCTGGGTAAGAGAGAATCTCTGTTGTTGTATTGCCCTGGTGGCTGAGGCTGCTGGCTGCTTTTCAAGCACATACTGGCTTGCATTTCCTTTGAGAACTGAGCGTTCAGTTCATTAGCCCGCTTATTAGGTGGATGATTTGGGGTTTGGTATTTAATTTTAGATTTCTTCAAATATTCTGGATATTAATCCCCTCTCTGTTGTATAATTGAGAAATATTTTTTTGCTTTGGTTTGGTTTGGTTTTTTGAGGCAGGCTTTCCCTGTGTAGTCCTGGCTGTCCTGGACTTAATTTGTAGATCAGGTTGGCCTCGAACTCACAGAGATCCATCTGACTCTGCCTTCTTGAGTGCTGGGATTACAGGTGTGTGCCACCATGCCTAGCTGGGAAAGATTTGTTTAAAGCAGTGTAATTCTTATGGACTGTGGAGTTTGTCAAATAGTGGACCCTCCTTGATGAATGTTAAGTGTTTTTGTTTTGTCACTTTAATTTTTTAGTCAAGGAATGATACATTAGCTCTAATAGCTATATTACGTTCATGTGTCTGGTTTCCAGTTGGCACTAAAGAGAATTGCTTGGGTTGTGCCACCCTTTTCCCTTTTATCTTTTTCAACTGTGTTTACTTTTTTTTTAGTTTAGTTTAGTGAAAATTCATGGTTGGAACTGGAAGGTCCCAGACAACTAAATGCCTTGGAAGTAATGTCATTTATTTGGAAAATATTTGAAACTACGTGCCCCAGAGGCTAGAAAATGGTGCCCATGTGCCACAGGGAGAGTGTGGCGTTGGTTTTATCCCTCCACCTTTATGTGGGTTCCAGGGATTGAACCCAGGTCATGAGACTTGGCAGTGAGTACCTTTGCCACCTGAGCCGGGTTTTTGAGTTGAGGTTTTTCTATGTCCTACCTGTCTTGGAGTTGCGCGTGCTCGCGCTCGCGCGCGCGCGCGCGCGCGCTCTCTCTCTCTCTCTCTCTCTCTCTCTCTCTCTCTCTCTCTCTCTCTCTCTCTCTCTCTTTCTCTCTCCCCCTCCCTCCCTCCCCTTTCTTTCTCCCCCCATGTCTCCTCTCACTCCCCCTCTCTCTCTGGACTAAGCTGGCCTCGAACTCACAGAGCTCTGTCTGCCTCTCCCTTCTGAGTGCTGGGATTAAAAGCATGATCCGCCACCACCCAGCTTGCCCATCTTTTTTATTTTTTTAAAGATTTATTTATTTATTAAATACACAATGTTCTGCCTGCACGCCAGAAAAGGGCATTAAATGACATTATAGATGGTTGTGAGCTACCATGTGGTTGCTGGGATTTGAACTCGGGACCTCTGGAAGAGCAGTCAGTGCTCTTAACCTCAGAGCCATCTCTCTAGCCCCACCCATCCTTTTAAAAAAGAACTGTTTCAACGCTGTAGACCAGACTGGCTCTACCTCACAAGTGCTAGGATTAAAAGTGTGCCACCTTGGCTGGCAACACCTAGTTTTATACAAGTGTATGATTTTGTGTGTATCTGTGTAGAGTGATCCCTCTGCCACCCAAGGATTGAGTGGTTGGTACTTAAAGTCCTATATTTAAGCTTTTAAATGTTTTTTAAAAATACATTTGCCTCATATCTTAAGGCCATTATGGCCTGTTGTAATTTTCTTCTGTTCCCCACCCCCCTTTTAAAACAGGGTTTCTTTTTGTTTGTTTGTTTTAGGTTTTTGGGTTTTTTGAGACAGGGTTTCTCTATGTAGCCTTGGCTGTCCTGGACTCAAATTGTAGACCAGCCTGGCCTTGAACTCACATCTATCTGCCTGCTTCTGCCTCCTGAGTGCTGGGATTAAAGGCGTGCGCCACCACTGTGTAGCCTTAGCTGTCCTGGAACTCAATCTGTAGACTAGGCTGGCCTCAAACTCAGAACTCAGATATCAGCCTGCCTCTGCGGATTAAAGGCCTGCCTGACCCTATATTCTTGTGTATATATGCTTTTTAGATTAGTACTTGGAAAAATTATAGTCTAAAAATAGGATGATGTTTAAAGGAGTCTACAATGAAAGTAAACCCTTCAAATGGGTTGAGGGGAGAAGAAATACGCACGCTTAGGAGCAATAAGAACGTGAGAATCCTGCAGCTGGGCACATGGTGAATTTTGCTGAGGTTACTCAGAATAGAGATCATCCCCATCTTGCCACGTTGGAGGTAGTGGTACTTACTAGTTGTCGTGACTTAGTTTAAGCAGTTGAACGTCATCAGGCAGTGCCTGAACACAGAACTCCATGTGACCGGGGCAAGGTTGTATCCTAGGGCTGTTCTCATTGGATTATTATAAATATTAATTAAGATGATCTGGAGAAAATTTTTAGCACTAGCCATGGCTTGAGTTCTCAGTAAACGTTACCTTTAGTAACAATGCAACTTTTTCCTTACCCTGCAGTTATTTTTAAGCATAAAATGGAATTAACACCTGGCAAGAGGAAGACATGATCTGGTTTACCCAAGATACAACAGTGTAAATCCAGTGTCTCATGTTTTTACATGCTTTTTTTTTTTCCTTGTTGTTGTTGTTGATGAATCCAGGTAACTCCATTTCCAAGTACTGGATTTATAAATGGGTTTACATCTCCGACCTTCAAACCTGCCACGTCTCCTCTGACATCACTCAGACAATATCCTCCTAGAAGCAGGCAAGTTCCAAGGGTGCTTTCAATGTTCATGAGCTTCATGTTGCGCTGTTCCAGGTTATCTGTAATGAGAGATCTGTGTAACCACTAATTATGCTCATCAGAGGTGGAACTACCTGAAACTTAGAACTGTACTCTATATGAAGACTAAACCCTAGAGCTGGCTGTAGTAAGGAAATGGTTCTCTTCAGAGAAGGCTTTTGGGGCAACTTTGACCATGTATTTATTAAGTAGGAAGCAGGTCTTGACATACATGTTCCACATTAGCATGCTCATTCTGCCCTCCTTGATTGCTTTATAACTCAGCATATACAAAACATCTCATTTGCAGGAATCCTAGTAAGTCTCATCTGCGCCATGCGATTCCTAGTACAGAGAGAGGGCCTGGGCTGCTAGAAAGTCCTTCAATATTTAACTTCACTGCAGATCGATTAATTAATGGTGTCCGGAGCCCACAGACGAGGCAAGCAGGGCAAACTAGAACACGAATACAAAACCCTTCAGCTTATGCCAAGAGAGAGATTGGAACTGGGCGTGTGGAGCCAAGTAGTCTTGAATCCTCTCCTGGTTTAGGGAGAGGAAGGTAAGTTTCTCCCATATTTTGTCAAGCAGATATTATGTGCCTATCATGAACTACTAATATTTTAAATTTCAATTTAGATGTTTGATAATCATATCCTAATTCACTTGAGAAAAATCAAATAGAAGGCTGTAGAAGGTTTCCCTTGACTCCTCAAAATAGCCAGTTCTAGAGCAGATACTTCAGTGCTTGCTTCCTATTTTTTTACTTAAAAGCATGACATTTTCTTTCATAAAACTCAGGCTAGCATTTAGAAGCTGTACTAGCCTCTGCTCTTCCTGTTTGCAGTTAGTCCTGGCCCTCTCGGTGGCTGCCCTCAACAGATGGCCTCCAGGGTGCCCCACATGGAGCTCAGCTGGAGAGTGCATGCCCAGCATAAACACGGTCCTGGGTTTAGTGCCTAGTGCTCTGCAAATAACAATAAACTAGGACCGAGCAGGCAGTGGGATGTAGAGACAAGTGCAGGCAGGTGACTGTCTAAAGTCCATTTCTTGTAAATTTACTTAAAAACAAAAAGTTGCTCTTGTGAAGCAGTTCCTGTTGTTGAGTAAGTAGTTCTTAGCGTCTTGGTGTTTGTTGTCATTACCTAGAGTGTTTTCCATACATTGAGAATGTCAACTGCTGTGCTGGCTTCTCTCCTGCCACTTAGACTGCCTCTAAAGATGTGAGATTAGAAAAGACGTAGGTGATCTTAGGGTTGGCGCCCTACCCAGTATTGACTAGGCTAGTTGCTAATGTCATGAAACCAGCCAGGAAAATCCTGATTTTCCTCTGACAAATGCTGAGCAAGAACTTATCTAAGCTTTTTCTTTTAACCTACTTTGAAAAGTTTAAGTGGGGGCGGGGGAGAGAAAGAAAGGTCTTAAAATTCCCATACATAAGTAATACAGCATGGTTAGTGACAAATTGAAACTCAAACTGTTGCTTCCTCTTTCTTGATACAGACACAGAGCAAAGGCACACCTCTGAGGTACAGCAGGGTGGGGTCTAGACCACCACAGTAAAGCTGGTGTCATGGCAAAGTGAGCCACACAGAGTTTTGTTTCAGTGTGCCGAGTGATTCGGAGTGCTGAAGGTTAGGGTAGGTGTGCAGGGCCAAGAATACAACACTGCCGTCTTTTGTTCTTTTGTTTTACAAAGCATATGCTGCCGTTAATTTTACCCACACAATGTGTGTATTGGGGGCCAGAACTCTCACCCCTGCTGCCGCCTAATCGCCCAGATATGGCCTCAACCTTTTGTTGTCCCTCCATCACCACTGGCAAGGCCTGGGTCAGCAGTAGTTTATTTCAAGACACCGTATTTTCTCTCTCTAATCTGTAGGAAGCAGCTCCCTCAGCCACTGAAGGGCGGGTAGGGTCATATTCAGGAAGCTCTCGAAGTTCTCTGAGCCCGGTTCTCACCCTGTTTCCCCTCCTCTGAAATGGCTTCCTCCACCGAAGCCCAAACTCTGTTGACTCTTCCCGCCGATCATCAGTGTTTAGCAGCACCGGAAGTGCCAGGTCCTTTCCAGAAGGGTTTGGTTGACTTTACCTGTCAGAGGGATCACTGTTGTCTATGAAATGTAGTTTCCCGTTTTGTTTTGGGGTAAGCAGGCTTCATGTATCATGTTATCAACTTTGGGCCTTGCTCTTCAAGCCCCATGTCCCTCACTTTTGGGAACAGTGTCTCTCATTGAACTGAAGCTCACTACATAGGCCAGGCTGGTTGACTCTAGGGTTCTCCTTGTCCCGAATACCCCAATACCAGGACTGTAAACATACCTACCTGGCATTTTTATTTTTGAGAGTCTGTGCTGTCTCTCTAACGTTCTTATGTGTGTACAAACATGCATGTGTCGAGGCCAGAAACAATGCCAGACATCTTCATCTATTACTCTGCACCTTGATTTTTGAAACAGGGTCTCTCACTGAGCCTAGAGGTGACAATTTGGTATACTTTGCTGGCCAGTGAGCTGCAGGGATCTGCCTGCTGTTCCTTGTGCATGCTGGGGTTACAGGTGCAGCATTACACCTGGCTTGTATGTACCATAGAGCTTCAAACTCAGGCCCTCTTGCTTGCCTGACAGCCATTTATAAGCAGCACCCCTAGTCCAATGCCTGGCTTCTTAAAATGTAGCTTCTGAGGCTCAGACTCGGGTCTTCATTCTTGGGCAGCAAGCATTTATGACTGACCATTTACCCAGCCCCTATGAAATGTATTTATTAAACACTAAGGTCTAAAAGTTGAAGTTATTTTTGACCCATGACTGCAGAATGCTTGCTGTGTTAATTTTTCTAAACATGTTATAAATCTTGTGTATTTCCATCGGAGCTCTTGGACAGCCTGATGCATTGGCAACAAACAGCCATCTGAAGTGGATCTTGTCCATTGAATAACACATTGTCAACACTCGCCTAAAGCATTCAGTAACCAAATTATATTAGTCACCAGCCACCTTAGTCCCTGGTGGAGAGTCAGCGGCCATTAAAGCTTCAGTGCTGCACAGTGACTTCTGCAGCTGTTAAGGCCTAGATTGTGTTTCCTTTCAATGGAAAACTATTTGACTTAGTTGAACCATTCTTGTGGGTCATGGTAGCTGGCTCTTCTGGCTGCTCACTACATCCTCTGCCTCGACACCTGCTACTTCATCTGTGCTCTGCTATAACAGAGATATTTCCTTCCTGCATGTCACCTGCCAACCTCTGCAGCATCTACAGCTTCATTTCCTCTTTCAGCCCCCAGAGGATTAAAAAGAGGGAGCCTTCCTATCCAGCAGACTCGGTCCTCTAGGAATATTGTGGCTAATTTGGCCCTGTGTTTGGATGTGTCCTCTGTTAGCAGGAAGGCCATTGGCTCTCTTATTGCCCGTGCATTCACTGGCTGATGGTGTGGCAGGTACCTAGCTACTTTCTGCACTCATGTGTCTTTTTCACTCAGTGTAATCATTTGTAGATTTTAAAGAGAAAGACTCTTGCTTTTACTTCAGCACCTGGAAGGCGTTGTACAATTCATTTCAATACTGTCACATCCTAGAGAACAAGGGCATATGAAGCTGGTCAGTTAAATTTCAGACCATATATTCACCTATACAGTCACCATCTTACATAGGTGAAGCTCATGACATCCCAGAACAACTGTGGTAGTAACCTCAAAACTCAGACTACCGAAACGTCCACAAGAAAGTTTGAGATATTGCAGTGATTTTTAAAAAGTGTGGCACAGAGACACAGAGTGAGTAAATGACAGGAGAAATAGCATGGAAACGCTTGCTTGGCTGAGGCTGCCCCTTGGGAAAGTCCATAACCACGAAGGACAACAATGGGATAAGTAGGGGGTGTCTTTTGCTTTCAGGGTGTTTTGAGAGTGTAGCTTGAAGACAAATTTGAAAGCAGCAACTCCCACAGGCCCCGTGGTTTAGGAGAACTAACACCTGCCTGTGAGCCAC
The DNA here is from genome assembly GCF_903995435.1 of Acomys russatus. Classification (NCBI taxonomy): domain Eukaryota; kingdom Metazoa; phylum Chordata; class Mammalia; order Rodentia; family Muridae; genus Acomys; species Acomys russatus. The sequence continues at coordinate 63,560,062 of NC_067145.1, forward strand.
CAAAGAGAAGAGCTACACCGGCCATTTTTATAGCAAACGGGTTATTGGGGACTGAAAAGTCAAAAGGGAACATTGAATAACAGCGCAGTGACACCAACCCAAGGACTATGGTTGGGTTCTTAAAGGCTAGAATCTTGAGAGAAGGGAGCCTGGACCGCAGACACTGGAGAAAGATTGTAAGCGGAAGGGTAAGTTCCTGTGTTCTTCCAGCACTTGCTAATGAAAGTTTCACAAAGCTTCCTGACAGAGGCAGAAGAGTGTCTGCAGGATCCCAAAGGTAGAGCTGAGACTAGAGAATGCCTTGTTAGCCAGGATGCTCTGGCTTGCTGACGTCGTCCCTGTTAGTCTCCCAACGGTGTCTGAACTTTCAGGGAGCCACTGAAACAGGGATATGCTTTTACCAGACAGAAATAGGCTTCACACTAATGGAGACTCTCCCTGTATTCTCAGCAAAGGAGTCGTGTTTCCACTTAATCTGTGACCTAAGTGACGACGTAACACTTCAGAGAGAAGCTTATAAGTACACTTAGCTAACACGCTCTACGTGCACATGCTGAGCCATGAGTGTATGTAGCTTTCGGTTCTTGTTTCTGAACCATGGACTGATGGAACCAGGAGTAGTGCATCCTTCTTTCTGCATCATATGTTCTGTGTCCAGAGGGTGTCCTCAGAGGCAGGACGGCAGTCTAGATCCTCCTTCCTGAAGGACCTAACCAACCACAGACTTCGCATGTCCCCTTCCACTGCTCTTCCCTGAGGTCTTGTTTCCTGTTCATTTTCCTGTTGCTCTGAAGCGCTAAGAGGTTCCCATAGAGTCTCCAAGGCTGCCCTTGTGCCTTCCCAGATAGGATAGGAAACCTCAGCTGCCGGCCAGTGGTCTTGACTTTGTCAGTAGAAGTTCTTAGTTCACAGAGCAGAGGCATGCCATGTGGGCCCAAACATGCGAGCTCCCAGCATTCCTGTACACACTGCATGGCGCCTGTGTCTCTGTCAGAACAGGGCATGCACTGTGCGCAGCAGTCCTGCGGCTGTCCTCCCTCTAGAATCACTGTCGGAGTGATGGGCACTGGTAACATGTTCCAGGATGTCCTGTCACTACATGGGATTACTGCACCCAGTAGGTTCTTAGTGGGCCACTGAGGCGCTCTGAAGGCAGTGATGCATTTCATAAGAGACTACAGGCTGGCAGGGAGGCACCGTTGTCAAGTGTCATTGCTGTGGGTGCACAGGCACCTACACAGAAGCCACGCCACTGTGGAGTCTTGAGGCAGCGACCGTAACACAGGTGCTCAGTGTGCGCTCCATATCAGCACTTGTTACCTCCCTCATCCACATGGCCAGAGGCGCGCTCACTGTGGGACCCTGGGACCCATTCCTACAGGTTACTGCTGATGCCCAGCATTATGGCACAGTACCTCATCTGTGCTCAGGAGTTTAGCCCCTACAAGGCCAACTCAGCAAAAAGGCAGGCTCTGTTTCCTTCAGGAGAATGGGTTTTTACTACAGACACCTGGATCCACTCCAGAATAAAAAAAGTTTGTAGCTAGAGGGTCTTCAGAGCATTCCTCAAGCATAGTGTTCTAATAAGAACCTTTTAGGCAATTATTAATTTTCTATAAATAAATTAAACATTCTCTTAAGTTTATATAATAAATCTCCTTTGGGGAGTCTGTACAGTTAAAACAATAGGAGGGATAAATAAGAAAAATGAACTTACAAGTTGAGGCTCATGGGGGTTTGTTAGACCACAGACCCAGCATGCTGTAAATACTGGTGCAGTGGCTCACTGTATGCTGCAGGGCCTTTCTGCTCACGGGCTGGCTGCTGTTGATAGGAAGGCAAGCTTAGGTTTAGGGACATGTTAGGCTTTTGCAATAAGGGTAATTATAGTTTTTTACTCGTGTTTTGAATAGTTCACCTATATAGTTTGGTGTCAGATTTTTGTGTTGTATATCTTGTCATTCCAGCTGAGGGGCCATTTAAACATTCAAATCTTAAAAATTCTAAGTAGGTGGTAGATAAGTTGTTGTAATAACTACTTTTCTATTATCTTTTTTGACATCCTAATGACTTACTCTCGGCCTTTGGATTTTGCTATTTATACTTTTGTTTAAGACCGTAAGACCATCTTGTTATATGACCCAGGCTGACTATCTTCCTGCCTCGGCTGCCCCAATACTAGAACTGCAGGCATGTGCTATGAAACTTGGGCTCTGATTGTCCTTTTAAAGCTGACTTTTAGAATCAAAATTTATTGGTGAAAGACTGCCTAAGTTACTGCATGCTACTTTGAACACGTTAACAAAGCATAAGCTTGGCAAACTTTCCAAGTGAGAAGAAAAAATAGTAGTCTTTTACTTTCTTCTCTTAGGAAAAATTCCTTTGGCTACCGGAAGAAAAGAGAAGAAAAGTTTACAGTGAGTACATAAAGTGGGATGTGGAGGTGTATGGGGTGTATGGTGTGTGTGTGTGTGTGTGTGTGTGTGTGTAGCCGTGCACTTGGATACATACCAGCCAGAAGGAGACTTGAGGTGTCTTACCTACCTTATCATGCTGAACTAGAAGTCTGCTATTTCAGGTAGGCTGGGTGGCCAGTGAGCTCCTTTGATTTCATGTCTCTTCCCATCAACGCTGAGGTCCCAGACATATAACTGTGGTTATCTTTATACATCAGTCCTAGGGATTTGAACTCAGGTCCTCGTGTTTGTAGAGCAAGCCATCCTATTCATTGAAGCATCTCTCTAGACCAAAATGCTTATTTTTACAAAACATTAAATCTAATAGTAAGCAAACATCAGAGATAATTAAATGGATTAAGGCTAAGATATGAGGAAGAACACTGGGAAAAAAAACTTTAAGGTGATATTCTTAAATAATTGACATTTTGGCCTAATGAAGAAAGAATTGTGGAGTTTTTAGGAATGCTGATGACCAGGTGGTTTAATGGTGTACTCCGGCAATACGTAAATGAGCTGTTCTCAACATTTGCAGGTAGGCGCTTGCTTTTATGATAGTACAGTCTGTATGTGGCTGCTCAGAAAGGTCTTCAGTGTGATAACTATAGTGGGTTTTAAGCAGGAGACACTGGGAGATGTCTAAGACCCAGAGTGGGTGCTGAGACCTGGTTAATGGGGAGCACGCACCACACGCCATGTGGTGGCTTCAGAGGTGTGAGATGCCGTGACCAGACTAACACACGCCTGTCTCCCTTTGCAGTACCATAGATCTTAGCAGCCTGGAAATGCAGATGTCTTTCTTCCCTTTAGTAGAGAACGGTTACTTTTTTCTCAGCAGGAAGCACTTTCTGGCTTCCTCTGTCTTATCTGAATTTCTATCATTACTGCTTTTGCATTTGGGGCCATTATTAAATGAGATAAGGATTTCTTTAAGCAAGCTCTGTGAGATCACATTTGATCACCAAGAGGCCACTAACAGCAGTTGTGAGGACCCATAGCCAGAGAAACCTCAGCTAAAGATTTCCAGTACAGCCTTAATTTGTCACCTTAGATCCATGACATCCTTTAACCTGCTTACATTTGATTTTTTAAAAAATATTATTACAGTTTAGTTTATTTGTATGTGTTGGGTGTGTGTCTTAGCACATGCATGACCCATATATGAAGGTCAGAGGACAACGTGTGTGAGTGGTTTTGTTTTTGTTTTTGTTTTTCTTTCTATCCTGTGGGTCCCAGGGATTAAACTTAGGTCCTCTGGCGTGGCAGCAGGCGTCTTTACCCACTGGGTGCTCTCACTGGCCCATGGCTTACATTTGAACTCTGGCATTGTTGTTTTCTGGACTCTGCTCATGTTTTATCCTACTGGCCTAAATTTCATGTTAGGTGGGCCGTAGAAATTATTTTTGTAACATTTATAGACTTTTTTTCAGACAGATGTGAGAGTCAGAAGGTTCCTTTCTTGCTTTCCTGCTGCCTTGTCGCTCATCACTTTGTGGCCTCACTGGGTGTCATTGTGTTGCAGAGCAGTCAGACTCAGTCTCCAACACCACCAAAGCCTCCGTCACCGAGCTTCGAACTGGGGCTGTCCAACTTCCCCCCGCTACCTGGAGCTGCAGGCAATTTGAAGGCAGAGGACTTGTTTGAAAACAGGCTTTCCAGCTTGATCATAGGATCTTCAAAAGAAAGAGTAAGTTATGTGTCCCAGTTGTACCTTTCCTAGTGTTTTTAAGCTCTGCTCTTGTGCATGGACCTGGCCCAGCTCCTTCACACAGATGAAAAGGAGGAAATAACTGGGAGAGGTTTGAGTTTTGGGTGATTAGAGCTTAGTCGTTTGGTATTGGAGCCAGGGTCGAGCCACCCTGTCTCTTGCCATCTGCTGAGTTGCCGGTGGAACCTATGCTGTACAGATACCTAGATTCATGTTTTTAGTATACAATTTATTTTTATATTATGAATATCGGTGTTTTGACTGTACATATTCTGTGTGAGGATGTCAGACCCTCTGTAACAGCAGTTACAGACAGTTGTGAGCTGTCATGTGGTGTTGGAAATTGAATCTGGGTCCTCTGGAAGAGCAGCCAATGTTTGTAGTTGCTGAGCCATCTCTCCAGCCCCACCTAGGTTCATTTTTGGTGTTGTCGTTTAGAGCTTTTGTTTCACAAAATACAGAGTGAGACACAAGAGTGTGAGTCGCAGCAGAAGCAAGACTTTTGGTAACACACATAGTGTAAGTAGCAAGGAACTTGGGTTCACCTTGCTGCAGCCTGGTCGTCTTGGGTAAGCTCTAGGCTGCAGCAAGGTCCTTCACTGCCAGTCCCAGCTGCGACTCCTTTCTGGGGCTCCTTCTGCGATGTGCTTAGCTAGCAGGTTGTAAGTGGGATTTGTCTCTCTGCCACATCAGTGTTTGAAGACTGTGGGACATGCAGAGACATTACTTTCTGCCCACTTACTAAAGTATGTTGGACAGGGACACACACACAGAGTTGTGTGCAGAGTGGCCCTGGTTGCAGGCATCTTTTATGCTGCAGTTGGCAAGTGTGGCTGCCTAGCAGATCGCACATCTGTCTTTTCTTCAGGGCTCGGGCACTGGTCTGCAACCGAGTTTAGAGCTACAGCAGTGGTGCAGTAGCTATTAGGTATATGGCTTTGCTGCAGTATCTTGAGACTACTGTCAGGTAAAAGGTTAGTTTTTTTCATATTGGAAGGTGGTAATTGCTGCTGTTTTTAGCCATGGAAACTGCTTTCCAGGAGTTTATATGTTTTAGTAAGGGTCTCATGTTAAAATTGGGATGTCTTGGAAATTATAACTCTTAACATCCACATAATGATTTCCAATTACCCTATAAAACAGTAGAAATTACGCATTTCAACAACGATGAAGTCTTGTTTTCAACTTACATCTTCCTCCCTTGGGTAATAAGTAAAAGAATACTAGCAGGCCTCCTCAGCTTTGTAGACAGTTGCTGCTTTGAGTATACTTGAGTTTCTGTGGAAAGCCTTTCTTGAAGAAAGAATTGCTGCTTTCTGAAAGGCTGGGCCTGATCCTGTGGCCACGTTACAGTCTGCACTGCTGCCAGGATGTACATGTGCAGGAACTACAGAGGACTTGGGACATTGGGCCATTTTGCCCCTCCGTGCTTGACTTGGGATTGTGACTCTTTGCAGAGTGTCTGTGTCTCTGCTTTGTCAGAGCTGACGCGTGCAGAATCTGAGCATGCTTTTACAAATAGGAAGCCATTGGCTACCCTGTGCTCTAGGCTTTCTCACTTGAGCAGTCATAAGGAATCTCTGCTTCTCAAGCCAGCAGAGCCTCAGGCAAGAGTGTAAGCTGTACCATTCTCCTGAAACTGCAGCTCCAGTTACTTTATTTTACCTTTGAACATTTACCTAATTTGAACAGAAAGGCAGCTAGTAAATTTGTCCTTTTGTATTTAAACTTGTAACCAATTACTTACTAGCCCTAAAATTGCGGTTGTACTGAGCAAGTCATTGGCGTAATTTCTGGATCACTCACGACTTAGCTGAGTGGCCTTGCTTGTGAAATTGGGTAGAACAAATGAGTGGCCTTACCTGTGAAGTTGGGTACAACAGGTGAGTGGCCTTGCTGTGAAACTGGGTAGAGCAGGTGTATACACCTGCTATGGTTATATACCTCCTACCACCAGGCACTAAGTTTATATAGGTGTGGATATGCTTTGTATTAGTTACAAGAGTGGATCATAGTATAACTATTGACAATTCTGCCCCTGCTTTGGGAGCCCTGACATGCCGAGTGAGTAAGATGTGTTTGGAAGCTGTTGCCTTGAAGACACGCTCACACATGATCATCATGCATTGGTTGAGAGCAAGAAGGCTGAGTGCAGATGACAAGCTCAATGCGGTTGCTGTGTTTCATGGAGGCTTCTTCTGTGTCTTTGTGAGATGACTTGGCAGTTTGCTGGGAGGTTACCACTGTTCTGTTGGCCTGGAGGGTGGACATGTCATTCAGATCAGTCAGCAGGGCTTGGGAAGCAGACTGCACAGAATGGTTAGAGAGTGCCATGGTTCTCATGGCTAGACCCTTAACTTCTTGGGCAAAGATCTGACAACTTGTAAATTGCTACTTTAATGATTTTCAGATCAGTGCAGATGCAAGCACAAACACTGTTCCTGTAGTGGTCTCCAGAGAGCCCTCTGTGCCAGCACCCTGTGCTGTGTCCGCAGCCTTTGAACGTTCCCCTTCCCCAGCCCATTTACCTGAGTGAGTATCAGTGTTCTACCAGCCTCTGCCACACACAAGTATGAGTGACCTGTAATACTAAATGTGATTCTTAAACCAGGTGGCATTTTCACAGGGATCCCAAGGTGGCAGAAAAGCAGAGGGAAACCCACGGTGTGGACAGACTCCCTTCTACCCCTACTCCAACTGCATGTAAATCAGTGCAGGTGAATGGAGCAGCAACAGTAAGTACCTTGCCTGCCTCCACAGCACTAAGTCATTTTGTGTGTATCCTGCTTCCAACTATTTCTAATCATTGGATGGTTTTCATTTGCTGGTGCCTTCATTTCTCTATACGGTATCAGTGAGCCTTTCTATTTCAATATGGGGTCTCTCAGATAGTAGCAAGGTCCCAACTCTGTCCTGTATGGAGTGTGACAATTTCTGCACTTCTGTGTGTGCTGCATATGTAAAGAAGAGCTAGCCGGGCAGTGGTGGCGCGTGTCTTTAAGCCCAGCACTCGGGAGGCAGAGGTAAGCAGATCTCTGAGTCTGATGGCAGCCCAGTCAACAGAGCCAGGGCTGCACAAAGAAACCCCATCTTGAAAAAGAAAACAAACAATGGCAACAACAACAACAAACAAAAACGAAAGAGTCCGCCTGCTTCAAAGGCTTAGACAAATGGGGCTTCTGAGAGGCAAGGTGCATCCATAGCTGCTTCATCCTTTTCAGGGGAGGGACTAGGAGGAGTGGAGAGGGGAAACTGCAGTCGGGATGTACTATGTAAGACAAGAATAAAAGAAAAAAAGGCAAGAAAAGTAATTAAGCAGAATGACTGAAAAGAACAACATGATGTCCTGTTGTCCTGTTTAAGTCCCAGTAATTGGGCCCAGTGTGACAGCTCGGGCCAGGGCAGGAAGATGGCCACAACTTTGAGACCCCTAGTCTCCATAGCAAGTTCTAGCCAGCCGGGGATACATAGTGAGGCCCTTGAGTCTAGTAGTTTTTGTCCTTGATGATCTTACACTTGGTAGGCAGAGGCAGGAAGATGGAACTTGCAAAAGTTCCATTTGAGTGCCAGACTAGCTAGGCTACACAGTAAGACTCCATCTCAGACTCAGGGAATGGAAGCAGGAGCATGAAGTGACCTCACACGTGCTGAGGCCAGCCTGGGCTCCACAAGCTGCCCTCTCAGTCCGTGCACAGAGAGCCCCAGGCTCACTCCCTGTGTGCAGAGCGCCTGTACCAGTCATGTCGTGGGTCAAGGGAAACAGGGCCAGTATTTGTGTCTTTTTTTTTCCCCCTTGGGCCTCTTAGGCATCCATGTTTTCCAACATGCTTTAAAGCTTCATGTTGGGCAGAATTTGGTCACCATTTCATTGCTATGCCTTTATGGCTGTTAACTTTTTTAAGAAGGTACTTCTATAGTATCTTGGGAGGAAAATTGTACTGCAAGAAAAGGAAGCATTGAATTTTTAAAAATTATTTTATTTTTTGTACATATACATTTATATTATCGCACATATATACAATAGATTACCTGTGGCAAAAATAGCCGTGACACAATCAGGAATTACATAAATGTTACATTCTTAGTGTTTTGGCTATTTGTATTTGACAGCTTTGAAGAAGACATCTTTCCTATCTTGTTGCATCTAATTTTCTGAATGTAAATCAATCTCCATCACATATTGTCATTATTAAGTTAGAACACCTATCTAGACCTAAAACATCTTAACCTCTAAACAGTTAATCTTTATTGTAAAACTAAGCTGGTCTTCAACTCCCTCAGAGACTTAAGAAAGAGTAAACTTGATTATCTGAGTATGCCGGGAGTGCAGGTTAGTAGCTTTCCAAATGAAAAGATGACAAGAACAGTTTTCTACCTGAAAAGTCACCCAAAACTCTCTATAATGTTGGAGCATCTTCTTCAGCCTTCTGGCCCAATTTATCTGACAGACATATTTGTGAGGCAGGAACTGTTGAGGACTTGCTTACCCTGTCTTGTCAGAGTTTGGCTGTTGCCTCTGCCTGCATCCGAGCTTGCCCTTTTTAAGGCAGAGTTCTGTCTGTGGTAGAAATGAGGACCTTTTGTCCAGGGGCTAGTTTGCCACATTTGAGGCCATCTCCATAAGAATATATTTCTACTCTAATATGAGATATTGTGCCCATATAACTCAGTTATAACACAAGGTCACTGCCAGTGCTTTGAAAGTGCTATCAAGCTGTTTAGGAGAAATAAGTTATACAAATTAAATGTTAGTAGATTAAATCATGCTCATGTCAAGTGCTACTCTATTTTTATCCCAAGAATATACATCTTAGGTACAGCAGATAGATATGACTCTATAGAAAGACAAGGTCTTCAAAAACCCCAGAGACATGCAGAATATAGCATTTGAAAATGTCTTTGATTACTTTAAAGATTGATTGACAATGAGACAGGTTAACTCCTAGCAACACCCAGCCTACTTCAAAGAAGATAATGAGCATTGAATTTTTTAAAAACCAAAGACATCTGAGTTTTTAAAAAATACTTTTTTTTTTTTTTTAAGTAAGTACTCTATCTGCATATGCACCTGCAGGCCAGAAGAGGGCGTCAGATCTCATTATAGATAATTATAAGCCACCATGTGGTTGCTGGGAATTAAACTCAGGACCTCTGGAAGAGCAGACGGTGGTGCTCTTAACCAGTTCCCATGACATCTGATGTTGTTGTTGTTGTTGTTGTTGTTGTTGTTGTTTTAGTCTTGAAAAAAAAGAACTTTTTCCGAAACAACCATGATTATCTTAGAAAAATGGATATATATTTTCAAATTATTTCCTTTTAACAGCAACTTAGCTTTACAGAATCTAAACAAACAAATAAAAAATCCAGAATTGAACATAAGTCTAGGAAACCCACTTGTGCTTCAGGCTTCTCTCCTCCAGGAACCAGCACTGTTGTATTACTCTTAATTAGTAATCCTTCCTTCTGGAATAATTCCAAACTCTGTGACATATTCCAGCACTACAGTGACAAAGTCATCAAGCCCTAGAAGTATGCCAACAGTTGGCTTATCCCAGAGTGGGTGCTTGGTGCCATACACTGTCAACAAGCTCTGGTGGCAGGAGCTCTGGTGGTGGTCACTAGCTGCTATGGACATGCCAAAAGTTACTGTTGAATTTTGTGAATGTCTTAAAAGTAAAAATACCTATGAAGATGGAATTTTACTTTAAATTAAAACTCACTTTGTGTAACCACATCCCTGAAGGAGCTTTCATCTCTGCCGTTTTGTATTCATAATCCTACATTTTGTGTTTCCAGGAATTGCGAAAGCCCAGTTATGCAGAGATCTGTCAAAGAACGAGTAAAGAGCCCCCTTCCTCCCCGTTGCAACCCCCAAAAGAACAAAAGCCAAACACTGTCGCCTGTGGGAAGGAGGAGAAGAAGCTTGCTGAGCCTGTAGAGAGATGCAGAGAGCCCCCTGCCCTCAAGTCCACTTCTGGGGTCCCCAAAGATCAGAGGAGGCAGCCTGGGCGCCGACCCTCACCCCCAGCTGCCGGGAAACGTCTGAACAGGGAACAGAACACTCCTCCCAAGTCTCCTCAGTGAAAGCCGGATGCCTGGGAGGGGTCTGGAAGAGCTCTGTTCACCACACACAAAGCTCTCCCACTCAGTAGAATGAGCCGCTGGTTAGGAGCTTGCAGTGTCTGTGAGGCCTGTGGGATGCCTGCAAGTTATTTCCTTCTGTGAGTCGGATTTTCCCCCTCTTGAAAAAAAAAAAATCTATTTTTCAGGATTTAATTATATAATATAAACCTTATTTTAGGTTGGTGCTTAACTGGAGGTGATGCAGAAGTCTGATGTTTTTCAGGATAGAAAATGTATTTATCCTAACAAATGGATATTTTTTATTAAGCCTCCATGTGGCTCTGAATGCAAGCTATATATGAGTTTTTCTAAATTAAGGGAACTATGCTACTTCATTATTTTTTTTTTTTAATAACTGGTCTACAAGTGCATATTGATAGGGTGTCCCAACAGATGGATGAGGGCTGATGTCACTAGCAGGGGCAACCTTGGCCTCACAGAGCAAGGGACTGACAATGTCAGGGTACTGACATACTGGCATAGGAGCTGTGTTTTCATCTAAACCATTAGCTAACAGGTAATTCTAGCTTTACAACAAGATACGTATGTATATACAATTTTTTTTTTTTTTTTTTGAACTAATGGGCAGAATGAACCTGCAAAGTGTACCCTAGAAAGACCTGAAACTTTTGAGTGTTGATGTCCTGCAAGCAAGTAACCAGCCTCTCACTCCAGTTCCAAGTGGTTATTATGTAAAATAAATTCAAAGCACATTGTGAATAGAACCTAGATGAAATTAGAAGCTGTTGCCCACTGACATCACACCATGAAGTTGTACCCTGCTGTTTGGTCCCTGTGAGCAGGCCCCCTGGCTCCCAGCCCCGCGTGCCTGCTCTGTCTGTGTCCCACAGTCCTGCTGGAGAGCCTTGTCTTAGCCAGCTCCGTGTGGATGTCTTCCTGTCCCTCTGCGTCGGCACGTGGACTGAGAAGTACCTAGCCGTGAGAGAGTGCTGTTTGCCTGCTGGAGGACAGAATCCTTGCTCTTTTTACCTCCAAGACGAGGGTCTCATTGATTCTTTCTAGAAGCACTGCACGTCTGAAGAACAAGAGTGCAGTGAAGTTAGCAAGTTTATAATAAAGCTACAGATAAATTATTTTGTTTTAAAATGCCTAAAATTTTTCTTTGAGTATTGTAAGCAGCAGACATTAAACTATTTCCTGCTAAGTGTAACCATACAGCTTATTTCACAAAATGCTATTTAACAAGACTGAAGGTGGTTTGGGTTTCTTTCTTTCTTTCTTTCTTTTTCTTTTTTCTTTTTCTTTTTCTTTTTCTTTTTTTTTTTTTTTTTTTTTTTTTTTTTTTTTTTTTTTTTTTCCTTAAAGAAAAAAATTATTTCCATCCAATATTTAAAGACTTGAATTTTATTTAAACTTGAAAATGACTTTGCCTTAACTTTTGTATAAGACAGCTTAGAGCTCACGGAGACCAGCCCCTGGGTTGGCGGGAGTGGATCAGTTACTCAGTTACCGTGTGGATCTCCTGGTGTTGGTTTTGCTGAGAATGGCATCTGTTGTACAAGAACTCCAGTGGTTTTTGTAACACACCATACAGATCTTCAACAGTTGATCTTTTTTCAGATTGTTGAAAAATCCTGTAAATGCAAATAGTCGCTACTGTGTTAAATCTGTGCACTTGGGAGTGTGCTCTGCCTGTACAGTGTAAATAATCAGAACATATGAGAAAGGTACCCTACAGAGAAGAATCTGATAAAAATTATTGATATATTATAAATGTTGCTGTTGAGCTGGATGTAGATAAACTAAATGTTGTGGTTTGAGTAGTACTTTAATTTGTTAAGGTTTTTCTTTTTCCCCTTAGACTGGTGTGTTGAACTGATTTTGCCTCTTTGCTGCAAAAGGGAAATGGAAAGTCTTATTAAAAGCCTTTGGGTGTTTTCATGCTCTTAAAAAGTATGTAAGTACATACTAATCTTATCTGATGTCTAAAGGAGGGTATAGAGAGCAGAGACTGGCAGGATCCTCCAATGAAAGTAAAACCAGAAATGTACTAATTAAAATCATACTGTGCTAAGAAGTGATTTGTCCTGCCAGAGGCAAAGATGGCCTGATGCATGTGACCACTTCCTTCAGAGCAGCTGTCACCCAGTTACACAGGAACATATGCAGCGCTGATGTTTCAGACGCCTGTGAAAAGAGCATAGGAGGAATTTCCTTGTAGATGGCAGATTCTGACAAAAAACAAAAACAAAAAAGAAGAAGAAGAAACAACTGGCCTCTTGAACCCACACTAGCAGATACTGTCTATCTGGAAAGGCGAGCCTGAGGCCTCAGGTCCTTCACATGACATGTCTGCTGCAAGAGGGGCCAAACTAGGATCAGCACCCTTCTCCCCAAGGCTGAGCACTGCAGCACAAACGTGTGCGGCAGACCAGCTGTCGGTGCTTGCTGTCTGCTGCCTGGGAGTGTAAAGCTCAGTAGCCGCATGCAAGGGTAGGTCGGGACACTAATTACTGCTTAGCCAGTGACAGTCTGGCATCAGGAACTATAAAGCCTTGCTCAGATGTGATTTTTATAGCACTCTTTTTCAGGAAGCAAAGGTGATATGCCAAATAGCTGTATAATGTCAAAACAGAGACTTCCTGAACACTTTGAGGTTTTCCACTCAGAAAAAAAAAAAAAAAAGGAAGTTATCACAATAGGAAGCTGTTGGGGTGCATGCAGACTCTTGCTATGTCACATACAGCAAGTGTGATATGTGGTTTTCATATTCTATTTTTTAAGTTTACTCATTCCTTTCAGTATCTCAAGGTATAGAATCCGAGATACCACAGTCACAAATGACATTTTTAACTTGTAAAATTGTGTGATGATGCTTAATTATCATATGGAAATACGGAATAGGAATCTGGCCCCATTTCACCAGACATGAGTTTCAAGTGATTCCTCTCTCAGTAGTCGGTGTCATGATGTCTCTGTGAATCCTTCCTGCCATTGCATCACTGGTTGCCACTGTTGAGTGGCAAAAAAAAAAAAAAAAAAAAAAAAAAAAAAAAAACTTAAAAAAAAAAAGTAAAAAAAAACAAAAAAAGTCTTACATTGCTGTATTAGGGTTTCTGCAGTTGATATTGAAAAAACTGGTCCAGTGTGTCACAGCAGGCGACTGATGGTGCATACCTGTCTTTGTGTCCCCTTCAGTGAGCTGTAGTTGTGGGTTTGTGTGCTTTGTAGCCTGTTATACGGAAAGCAACAGACAATCGAAGATTCCAGGAGCGCTAACAGCTGCGAGTCACAGAACGGCGTGTAACATGGAAGCTTGCCTGAGGGTTTCTGTTTCTGTTTCTACTTTTCATTAAGACTGGAATCAAGCTCACATGTAAACTATCAGTAATTTAAGTTTCCTTTTGTGTCATTCAGTGTAAAACTGTCTAATTTGAAAAAAAATGTAGGTTATGAAAAATAAAGATTTAGGCACTGTTCAGTTTTTCTTTTGATTCTTTTAAATTAAAAGTTTCTTCAAGAATGCATTTTTTAAAAGATCTTTTTGTTTCACTCTGTCCCCATCACTGTGTGTGAGGATAGATAATACACCGGGGCCCACATATAGTCTGGATTTTACAGTCTTCCAGCCCCTTCCTAAGTTGACAACCCACAGCAGAAGATGGATGAAGTATGCAGTCTGTTGGGATTGGAGCTCAGATCCTCTGGGAGAGCAACAAGTAGGCTTAACCACTGAGCCATCTCTAGCCCCCTCCAGCATTTCCTTTTGGTTGGTTGGGTTTAGGACGGTGTGTAGACCAGGTTGCTCTGGAACTCAGATCTGCCCTTAGATTCTGGGATTAAGTGTGTACCACCACCACACCCAGCTTCCAGTGTGTTGTTTCCCTGAGTTTGTGATGCCCCCTTGTTATCCTACACTGACCACCCAAGTACACCTGGCTCTACCCAGGCTCTCTGATTAGCTCTTAGTGACGTCATTCCCTTTAGCTGATTGGTCTCTCATTATTCCCAAGAGTTTCTCTTGTGCAGCTGAGGTCCAGATAGGTGTGCCCCACTGAAGGCGGGGTTCCATCCCTGAGACTCACCGTCCAAATTCCTCTTGTCTGTGTGCTGTATGCAGTAGAGTGGGGTGCTCAGTAAATATTTGACCTTAGTATTTGCAGGTTGTATGTCCTCCACGCACAGCACTGGCCTCAGGAGTTTAGAAAGAGTATGTGAGTTTGCTGTGCCACTTAGTGAAGCTTTAGCCTCGGCAAAGCTCAGTGGTTTGTCTTGATCATAGATTGCCTGCTAGGCTTGCCTGGGTGGTTCTGGTGATCAGCTGGTAGGCTCCCAGATGTTTGGAATTAACTAGCTCATTCCTTCCTTTCTCCAGATCTTAATGTTTAGATCCTCTTTCCCAAATCACGGGCAGAAACAGCTGATAAAAGAGCACTGTAGGCAGCTGACTGGATACAAGCATTTTTGAGCCAGGTAAGCTGTTTGCCTACTGATTTAAAGGCTGTGGATTTTTCCTGCTTTGCCTTAGGAAGGAAACTAAAAAGAAAAGGCGGGGTGGGCCCATCTATCAAGTTTGCACTGCCCTGTTTCCCAGTGCTTAGAGTCTGTGTTCTCAGGAGCAAGCGGGAGACAGCGCATGCTTTGGTTGCCTAGCCAGGTAAGCCGAGCCCTGTCTTCACGTTGCTGCCAGGGTGTCAGCCATGGGTGGTGTGGGGATGCTATTCTAAGCGAGGTCCAGGGGCAGTCCGTGATGACCGAAGGAAGTGCCCTGAGCGAAGGAAGGACAGCAGTGGCAGGGAAAGTATAGCCTCCTGGTGGAGCTGCAGCCTCCCAACTAAGTGTCCGCATTGTGTATTTGGGGAGATGTTGCCTCAAAGGCCCCCAGATTCTTCAGTGCCAAGTTTCTGTTGTAGCTGAAAACCAGAGGTGGTGGCATCTCGTGAATCCTATGTAAATAATCTCTCTTAAGTATAAAAAGGCACTAGTAAATAGCACTGAGCAAAAAACAAAACAAAACCATGTGGTCTACGGTGGTTGCTTGATTGCAGGCCACATTTGAGTGGTGCCCTCGTGATGGCCATAGGAAGAAGGTTTATTAAAATCTGATTTCTAACTCCATCCTGGGCCCGCTAAAGATGCCTAGAAATCTTGTGACCTATGTGGTAGGACCAGTTGAGGTGGCCTGAGGGATGAAGGACTACAGTAGATGCATGTCTTCTGCCCATCTACTATTTTTGTTTTGTTTTGTTTTTCAAGACAGGGTTTCTCTGTGTAGCCTTGGCTGTCCTGTACTCACTTTGTAGACCAGACTGGCCTCAAACTCAGCGATCTGCCTGTCTCTGCCTCCCAAGTGCTGGGATTAAAGGCGTGCGCTACCACCGCCCGGCCCATCTGTTACTCTTTAGACCTGTATGATGTGTCCTGACAGAAACACTGGGTTTACCACAGCTTGTTCTAAGGACTGAGCTGAGTTTTGGGAGACGCAGCAGCAGCAGAGGGAATGTGGCAGAGGTAGGGGATGGGAAAAGCTAGCTCAGAGCTTGTCCTTCGTGCTACACATGCCCTCCAACTCATTCCACACTTGTTCCTTCCAGACAGGATTTGGGCTGTTTGGGGTTGTCTGCTGAGGCCTGCACTGCTGAAGGCCCAGCTCCCTAGAAGTCACTGCCCCAAAGTGTGTGGGGAGGACTCCCATTTAATTGCCAGCTGTCTTTCTCTAGGCCCACTAAGCCTGCCAGTGACTATGGAACAGAAGAGGTGTCTTCGGTATAGTGGATTGGGTAGGCTTTTTTCCTGGTGACAGAATTGGAAAACAGTGCAGAACCTGGTGCCCTCCTGCACAAAGCTTGTGGCCAGTGCACCCAGGACCACTGGGAGTCCATAAGTACCAGGGCCAAATTTGCAAAGTTAAAGGGCACAGCCTTCTGCTGGCCAGCCATGAACAGGAGGCAAGGTGCTGTTGACCTGCTCGCCCAGCACACTGGTGTCTGTTAAGAGTATTGAGATACGGCAAGATACAGCTTTGGCCACGGAGCCTCCAGAGAAGAAGCAAGCAGCCCCGTGTCCTTGGCCTTAGGCCCGACGCCACATCACTACAGTGGAGAAGCCTTTCGCCAGTTCCTGCTGTTTGCTTTCGCCTTATCTTCCTGCTCCTTTTTCTAAGATCTAGTTTTCTAATGTAAGCCAAAGCTCCCTATCAGGCGCACCCTAGTTTTATATGTATTTGGTTTCCTTGGCAGTGTCCTTCGTACTGTGGATTATTTACAAGTGTGTTATTCAGCTTCCTCCTAGCTGGGGATTTTCCTGTTTCAGATTGCTAAAATGATTCCGCTGTGGCCAAAGGATATTATGCTTTCTCTTGTGACCGGATGTGGTTACCTTGATGAAGGCTGTATACATGTCACTTGTATCCTCTTGGTTAAGGGTGTTGCTGCCTCTTTGTCTAGTTCTGTCTCTTCCTGTAGGTGGAGTAACAGCTGTAGTGGCATACGCCTATTCCGTTTTGCTATTTCTCTGTCCATCCTAGGTTTCTGTTTTACTTGTTTTGAAGCTCTGTTGTTTGGTGCATACATGTTCAGGCTTGCTGAATCTACCCCTCTGTTGTCAAAGAATCTCCCTCTTGGACCTGAGTCATTTCTTTGCTCTGAGCTTTCTGCTTTTTCTTTTTCTCTGCTTGTATGGTGCACTGATTTCTTTTTTATTTTCCACCCACCCATATCAGCATATTTGAAGTGAGTTGCTTGTAGGCAGGATGCAGTTGGGTTGCATTCATCTCACTCTGCCACTTTCTGCCTTTTACCTGGTGTACAAAGCCATTTATAATTACTGTGCTTGTCTTCTTTTCTTTCTTTCTTTTCTTTTTTTTCTCCCATTTGTTTTGTTTCCTGTTCGTTTGGTTTTCATTTATTATTATTATTTTACATTTATTTATTTGGAAATGGGCACAGAAGTCAACAGGCAACTTTCAGGAGTCAATTCTCTCTCTCCACCAGTTGAGTCCCAGAGATTGAACTCAGCAAGCAGTCTTGATGGCAAGTTCTCTTACCTGAAGTGCCATCTCACCAGCCCATAGTCTGTTTCTTCTTGTGTGCCTGGATGTTATAACTCCATGACTGAGAACCATGAGACAAGGGCATCCATCAAGTTGTCTTTGCCTGGTCAGGCTCTCCTGGATAGAGTCTACTTCACGAGGCAATCTTCTAGACCTGCTGCACTCTGTCTGTGTGTGTGTGTGTGTGTGTGTGTGTGTGTGTGTGTGTGTGTGTGTGTGTGTGTGTTAGTTTTTAATAAGATTTTAGCAGTGCCTACTGCCTGAGGCTCCTCAGAAGTCAGCGTAAGCGTTTGGAAGCCCCTCGTGGAAGCAGTTTCCTAATTCACACCCAGCCAGCAGTGCTCAAGTTCTGTCTGCTCCAATTTCAGTGTTTGATCCCCTGGCGACTCTGGTTGCTTTAGGGTGAGCCTGTGGCTACATGTCAGTGAGGTAACAGATGTCTGGAGCTTTTTGAAGGATCTGTCTCCTGCCATAACTCTCTAGAAATGACCTTCATCTGGGAGCCGGGGGAGCATCTAGGTTTAAGATAAGAGATGGCAGAGACTAAGAACAGCCATCTTGAAGATAGAACTTGAACCATGGATGAGAATGCTGACATCACAAAGCCCCGAGCCAAGCTAGTTGCAGCAGGTGGCACTGCCTTTAGAGTCTTTTTAAAGATGTATTTATTATTATGTATACAGTACTCTGCCTGCATGTACACCTGCATGCCAGAAGAGGGCATCAGATCACATTATAGATGGTTGCGAGCCACCATAAGGTTGCTGGAATTTGAACTCAGGACCTATGGAAGATCGGATAGTGCCCTTAACCTCTGAGCCGTCTCTCCAGCCCCGCCTTTAGAGTCTTCATGTATACGTCTTAGCAGGCCCTCTGGGACCATCTACAGCAACAGGCTGAGTTCACTGCTGCCGTCTGTCTCAGGGTGGCACTCCCAAGGCCTTTTCTTAAGGAAACTGTTCTCACCCAGCACCTGCTGCAGGGAGACTGGGTTGTGATCCCCTGGCAGGTGGAGGCATCTCTTACCCAGGCCAAGCAGTCTGTAAACAGGCTTCCCAGGAGAGAGGAGTGGGTGAGTCCCGCTCTCCCAAGTTTCCCCATAGGGTTAAAGATCACACCCAAGGACCAAGGATGGAAGCATCTTGGCGGCCTAGGTCCTCAGGCTTTCCCATCTTAGCATTCACTTTCCTCCAGGGTCCACTGCTGGCTGCTACCCATCCCCCAAGTCTAACCCTTACAGGACCCTCCATGCCTGTAACTGTCTAGGTAGTCATCTTCCTGGGCCCATACTTGTGATTATACTTAATCGCAGGGCTTATAATTCCATGATCATGAATGCCCCAACCTGGAAAAGCTCAGCCTGCAGCTGGGTGGGCAGCCACACCCTGTCTCCTGACTGCACGAGGTAGAGGCCAGTGATGTCCTCAAGGAGCCTCTCTGCCCTTGCCTTCCTCAGGTCAGCTGCTTCTGCAGGCACCGAAGATGCTGCTGCTGCAGCGTAGGTACGGTGGGTGTGAGTGCAAGATCTAGAGAGAGCAGCTTTGGCATGGTTTTGAACTGAGAAGGAGTTGCCTGCAAACTGCACCTTTCATTGGTCAGAGTTGGGGCTGATCACTGCTGTCTAGGAAAATGGACCACTGAGGGCCACCAGGGTGGGTGTGGTGGTGCACGCCTTTAATCCCAACCCTCGGGAAGCAGAGGCAGGCGGATAGATGTGAGTTCAAGGACAGCCTGGTCTAAAAAGTGAGTCCAGGACAGCCAAGGCTACACAAAGAAACCCTGTCTTGAAAAAAACCAAAAAGAAAAGAAAACAGGCCAACTGTGCTGGTTAGTCTTATGTTAAACTTGACACACAAACTAGAGTCTCATCGGGAAGGACGGAACCTCAGTGGAGAAGATGCCTTTAAAAGATCTGGCTGTAAGGCTTTTTTAATTTTTATTTTTATTAGTGATTGATTGGTGGAGGAGGGCTGAGCCCATTGTGGGTGGTGTCCTTCATGGGCTGGTGGTACTGAGTTTTTTGGTTTGGTTTGGTTTGGTTTGAGGGTTTTTGAAATCGTTCTTTGGAGTACAGTCTGGTGCTTTGTATTTTTAATTGCTGCCCCCTGATATTCTTGCTGTTTACAAGCAGACTGCCACATACCCCAAGTATTACTGTTTAACCTTGTCTCCCTGTTTGACTAATAAGGAAAGCTGGTACCCGAGGAACGGAAAAAAGTTTGCGGGTTAGTGAGACAGAGAAGATCTTGGGGCGAAGAAGCAGACAGGCCTGGAGGGAGGAGGAGGGCCGCCAGGGGATGGGGAAGAGCCAGGTGGGCCCGGAGGAGGAAGTTCCACGTGGAAAGAGATGGCCCAGCTGGACAACCTTAGCAAGTGTCTTCTTGGGGTTATGGATGGGAGATATCCCAAATAGCAATTAGTAGAAGAAGCAGATGGCATGGGATGGAGGCTGAGAGATAAATGAAGATGGCTTAGGAGGTGATGTGTGCCTTGCCTCTGGTGGAAATAGGCTGTTCTAAAACACATCAGGTGTCTGTGTCCTTATTGACTGTAAAAGCGGGTTAGATAATACCATTGTAATAACCATAAGTCTAATAATAAGCACTTAATAAGCCATACCATTAAACTAACAGCAACAGGGTTTCTCTTTGTAGTTTGGCTGTCCTGTCCTAGACTCAATTGTGGACCAGGCTGGTCTCAAACTCACAGAGATCCACCTCCCTCTGCCACCCCAAGTGCTAGGATTAAAGGCGTGTGCCACCACGCCAGGCTCCCAACTTGCTTTTTGGTCATTGCATTTTTTGGTGGCAGTAGAAACCCTAACTAAGACAGCAACCAGTCTGTCTAGAAGGAAGATTTGAAGGTACTCCTTATGCCCAGTCTTGTTACCCCTCCAGCGGCCAGACCAGTGTTGAGCTGTGCACTTGACATCCCTATTTGGATTTAGCATCTACCTGAGATAACACATTCAAAGTAGGACCCTCCTCCATTCCTTCCGCCCCCCCCAGCAACCCCGCCCCCACAAAAGCAGTATGTCCACTGGTATCCTCAACCACTCACTCAGAAGCCTGTTCCCCTCAGCCTTTGGCCTCCAGAGACCATGCAGGTGCGTCCCTTCACCCATGTTCTGCACATCCATGTCCTACAATCACCCTTATATGGCCTCCAGTTCCCTGCTCCTCCCAGAAGCCCAAGGGTCCCTCTTGCAGCCTTAGCTGTGCTGTGGCACCCCCTTACTTCAGCTCCTTCAGCCTTTGCACTGGCAGAGTGAGTAATGAGTAACCAGCACAAACAGATGGAGCTGTCACCCACCCACATCCGACGTCACCTCTGTCCACTTAGCCCTTCTCCATCCACACTGCCACTTCCTTAAACACACTGAATCACTCCATAGCAAAGCTTTATTTATTATTATGTATACAGTATTCTGCCTGCATGTACACCTGTAGACCAGAAGAGGGCATCAGATCACATTACACATGTGGTTGCTGGGAATTGAACTCAGGACCTTTGGAAGAGCAGGTGGTGCTCTTAAACACTGAGCCATCTCTCCAGCCCCCTTAAGATAATTATTAATCAACTCCATTAACCCAGCCTAGAAATTTTCTCAGACATACCCAAAGATTTGTTTCCTGGGTCATTTTAGATCCTGTCAGGTTGTTATATAGATTTGATGGTATTCTCAGCAAGAATAAGTAGATACAAGATTTTCTCCATATTACAGAGACTTGTCATGGTTAAGGAACATACGATTCTGTTTCCTAAAGTCTGAACACCCCACTCAGACGCCTGTGATACCAGGTCGAGGCTTCACAGCTTCAGAAAGCATAGACAAAGGGAGCAATCATCTTCAGAATCGGGGGAAACATTTGGGCCTCACCCCTCCTCTTAGACACACAAGCAGGTAGGCTCGTCTCCAATGGCAGAGAGTCTGGAAGGGCCTGTGAGGTTGGGGAACTCTCTATTTCAGTGAAGAGCCCCCACCGGGCAGCATCCACACAGCAAAGCAAATGGGCCGTGCGTCAGGTGCGGGGTGATTGCTCACATGCTGCCGCCGTTCCCTCATGCTGTGGACAGGGTCTCTCGCTGACCTCTTCCTCCAGATCCTGCGAGCTGGGACTGTAGGCTTCGGCCACCATGAAGACTGTATGTGCTCCAGGGCTTCAACACTGGAACATGTGTATAGAGACCAGAGACGCCCTAAAAGGCCTTGATGCCTAATGGTCCATGTACTGATGGTGCAGTGTAGGCTTCATCACCACAAGGGGGCGCCCGGTCCTCACCCTCAAGCGGTCAAGGCTGGTCCCTTTGTTTGCAGCAACAGAGAAGGTGGGACAAGCTCTTTTGTGTTCTTGTTTAAAAGGCAAAGAAAATCTCCCGGCCTGCACTTGAGGCAGCTTCATCCCCATCTTCCGTGGAATGTTCCCTTTTCCTCCTCTGCTGCTGGTAGAGCAAACTGGTCAGGGTTCTTCAGAGGCTGCTGGAAACCCTACTACTCGTGTGTGTGTGTGTGTGTGTGTGTGTGTGTGTGTGTGTGTGTGTGTGTGTGTGTGTGTGATTTTTTTTTGAAAATGAAAATAAATTATTTTCATGCAATATATTCTGATCATGGTTTCTTCTCCATATCTCCTCCCAGATCCTCCTCCCCACCAGGCCCACTCGTTTCAATCTCTCTCTCTCTCTCTCTCTCTCTCTCTCTCTCTCTCTCTCTCTCTCTCTCTCTCTCTCTCAGATTTTCTGAGAAACCTCCAGATTGATTTCCAAAGTGGCTGTACAAGTTTGCAATGGAGGAGTGTTCCCCTTGCTCCACATCCTTGCCAGCATGGGCTGCCACTTGAGTTTATGAGTTTTTGAGCCATTCTGATGGGTGTATAATGTAATCTCAGAGTTGTGATTTGCATTTCCCTAATTACTAAGGGTGTTGAATATTTCTTGAAGTGCTTCGCACCAATTCGAGATTCCTCTGTTGAGAATTCTCTGTTTAGCTCTGTACCCCATTTTTAAAATCGGACTGTTTGCTTTGTTGGTGTTTAAGAGTCTTTATATATTTTTGGATAACAGCCCTCTGTCATGTGTAGGG
Source organism: Acomys russatus (assembly GCF_903995435.1). NCBI lineage: Eukaryota > Metazoa > Chordata > Mammalia > Rodentia > Muridae > Acomys > Acomys russatus. The sequence continues at coordinate 63,582,441 of NC_067145.1, forward strand.
TTGGTGGAGATCTTCTCCCAGTGTGTAGGCCGTCGTTTTGTCCTATTGACGGTGTCTTTGCCTTACAGAAGCTTTTTAGTTTCAGGAGGTCCTTGTTGACCTTAGAGCCTGAGCTATTGGTGTTCTGTTCAGGAAGTTGTCTCCTGTGCCAATGAGTTCCAGGCTCTTCCCCACTTTCTCTTCTAATAGATTTAGTGTCTCTGGTTTTATGTTGAGGTCTTTGATCCACTTGAACTTGAGTTTTGTGCATGGTGATGAATATGGATCTATTTTCAGTCTTCTACATCCAGTTAGCCCAGCACCATTTGTTGAAGATACTTTTTTTTCTCCCGCATTGTATGGTTTTGGCTTCTTTGTCAAAAATCAGACATCCATTGGTGTGTGGGATTAGATTCCATTGATCAACCTGGCTGTTTCTATGCCAATACCATGTGCTTTTTATTGCTATTGCTCTGTAGTACAGTTTGAAATCAGGGATGGTGATGCCCCCCAGAAGTTCTTTTGTCATACAGGACTGTTTTAGCTTTCCTGGGTTTTTTGTTTTCCCATATGAAGCTGATTGCTTTCTAAAGGTCTGTAAAGGATTGTGTTGGCATTTTGATGGGAACTGCATTGAATCTGTAGATTACTTTGTTAAGATGGCCACTTTTACTATGTTAATCTTACCTAGCTATGAGCATGGGAGATCTTTCCATCTTCTGATATCTTCTCTAATTTCTTTCTTCAAAGACGTGACGTTCTTGTCATAAGTCTTTCACTTGCTTGGTTAGTGTTACAGCAAGATATTTTATATTATTTGTGGTTGTTGTGAAGGGTGTTTTTTCTGTAATTTCTTTCTCAGCCCATTTATCATTTGTATAAAGGAGGGCTACTGACTTTTTGTTTTTAGTTAATTTTGTATCCAGCCACTTTGGTGAAGGTATTTATCAGCTGTAGGAGTTCTCTGGTGGAATTTTGGGGGTCACTTATGTACACTATCATATCATGTTGGGATAGAGATACTTTGACTTCCTCCTTTCCAATTTGTATCCCCTCGATGCTCTACGAGACCACAAGGACACTGGCTCAACTATGTTCACAGCAGCTTTATTTGTAATATTCAGAAACTGGAAACAACCCAGATGTCCTTCAACTGAAGAATTGATAAAGAAAACGTGGTACATTTATGGAATGGAATACTACTCAGCTACCAAAAACAAAGAAATCATGCCATTTTCAGGCAAATGGGTGGAACTAGAAAAGATCATCCTGAGTGAGGTAACCCAGACTCAGAAAGTCAGGCATTGTATGTACTCACTTATAAGTGGGGATTAGCCATAAATTATAGGATAGACAGTGCTACAGCCCACAGACCCAAAGAAGCCACGGGAAGATGCTAAATCTTGCTCAGAACAGGAAATAAAGTAGACATCTGAAGTAGATGGAGGGAGGGACCTGGGGGTGAGCAGGGTAAGAGGGGTGAAGAGCAGGGGCTTGCGTGGTTGGAGGACTGGGAGATACAACAGAAATAGGTGTGTGAGGGCATATCTGCAGCAGGGGAGGGTCCATGGGGTGACCTAAATGAGACTTCTAGCAGCCTGAAGTGGTCACTTCCTGTACCAGGCCGGGACTTCCAGTGGAGGGAGGGGACACCAACCCACCCATAAAACCTTCAAACTAAAATTAATACTGCCTCCAAGAAGTGTAGGGTAAAGATGAAGCAGAGATGGAGGGAAAGGCCGACCAGTGACTGGCCCAGCTTGAGACTCACCCTGTGGGAGAGAGCCAACTCCTGACACTATTGATGCTACCCTGCTGTGCTTGCAGACAGGAGCCTAGCATAACTGTCTTCTGAGAGGCTTCATCCAGCAGCTGATGGAGACAGATGAAGAGATCCACAGCCAAACAATAAGCAGAGCTGGGGGCAGTTCTCTGGACAAGTGGCGGGTAGAGGATGCCAGAGGGGACCTCACAAGAAGATCTACAGAGAAAACTAACACGGACCCTTAGGGACTCACAGAGACTGAACCACCAACCAAAGAACATACATGGGCTGGACCTAAAGCCCCTACACATATGTAGGAGATGTGCAGCTTGGTCAACATGAGGGTCCTCTACATTTGAGTAAGGGATCTCCTCTACTCTGTTGCCTACCAGTGGATCCCTTTCCTGTAGCTGGGCTGCCTTGTCAGACCTCAGTGGGAGACGATGTGCTTAGTTTTGCTATGACTTGAGATGTCTGGGTTGATTGATACCCCTTAGGGACCTCCCCTTCTCTCAGAAAAAGGAGGGGGGAGGGGTTAGAAGGGTGTGAGGGTGAGACTGGGAGGAGAGAGGGAGAGGACATGAATCAGGCTTTAAAGACATTAAATTAATAAATAAATGGGAAAGTTTACAAAAAGAAAAAACAGACAAAAACAAGCTGGTGGTGGCAGTGCATACTATTAAACCCAGTACTAGTGAGGCAAAGGCAGAGTTCGAGACCAGCCTGGTCTACAGAGTGAGTCCCAGGACAGCCAGGCCAAGGCCACACAGAGAAATCCTGTCTTCAAAAACCAAAACAAAACACCAAACAAACAAAACAAGAAGGAAAAAGAAGAAACACACACACACCCCCATACAATATGCGCGCGCGCACGCGTGGTGGTGGGGGGGGAGGGAGTTGGGAGAGAGAGAGGGAGAAAGAACCCATAAAAATACAAAATTGGAAATCATGATATATAAGCAAAAGGTGAATAAGACTTAAAAAAAATCCAAATAAAGCAATATGGGACAAAAAAAATTCTACAAAAATACCATTGAGTTCATTGGTCATGGAGCCTTCACTTAAGTGTGGTATGTTTTCCTAGTGAAATGCTATTGGAGAAAATGATTTTTTTTCCTTTGAAAATGGTTGTCAGTTGGAGATAGCCTCTTAGGAGTGTGAGCTCATGTCACTTCCCCTGCTCAGTACCGGGATCCCATCTGGCTTGGCCTGTGTGGGCCCTGTGTGTGCGTGCTGCCACAGTTTCTGTAAGTTCAGATGTGCTTCGGTCCTGTTGTGTCTGGGACACACTTCCCTTGGTGTCATCCATCTCCTCTAGTTCTTGGAATCTTCTGTGGGGTTCTGTGAACCCTGAGGGGAGGGGTTTGATGAAGACATCCCATTTAGGACTGAGTGCTCCACGATCTCTCTTTGCACAGGACCGAGTTCGAGTCTCCGTGTTTCCATCTTCTGCAGCTTCTTTGATGATGGGGCTGAGCAAGACACTGATCTCTGGGTCTAGCAGAATGTCCTTAGGAGTTATTTTATGGCTATGTTCCTTTAGCAGAACTTACTTCTCCCCTAGGTTCATGGCTTATCTAGTCTCATACCCATGGCCACCTGGACAGTCCCCGGCATGGGCCCCGTGCCGTGGAGTGGGCCTCAGATACAGTCAGGTAGTGGTTGGCTGCTCTCACGACACCTGTACTATGGCGCCGCATGTCACAGGCAGGTCATTGTGGTAGATCTCAGGGTCTGTGGCTGGGTTGGTGTTCACCTTTCTACTCTGGTACTATGAAGAGCACCTTCCAGTAGCATGAACTCCAGTCAGTAGGGATGAAGGCTTAAGTTAGGCACCAGCTCGACTTCTCCATGGTCAATGAGAAACATATGCAGTCTTAGCAACATGGCCTTACCATCAGTTAGTAATTCTATATATGATACAGAAGTCCACAATTCTTGCTATGCCTATATGTATAGGCAAGCCCTGATGTCCTAAAGTCTTTCCTCCTTTTCACAGGGCTACCCTACTGCCCAGTTCTCAGATCCATGTAGTTCTCAATCCTCCGCTCTCGCCCTCAGCGATCACTGACCTCATTGGAGTAGCCTTTAAACAAGAGCTGCCAGTCCACTCACTGGCAAGGAACCCAGGATGTTGTTTGCAATTACGTATGGAATGGGTCATTGAGTTGGGGAGGAGGGGTGGGACCTCAGCAGCTACACGGCAGCAGCTTCATGGCAGGGGGTCAGGGCTCAGGGACCACAGCTGTGCACCAGATGAGAAAGCTGGCACCATCTTCAAAACAGGATGAGTGCTCTGTAGTTAAAACCTGCACCTGGGGCTTTTGGCTTTTTGCCCAGACTGGAATCACCTGGAGTCGTCTTCACCCCGGGTCTCCGCTGAGCTGACATTGAGAACTACCCTGGAAAGAGGATACTTCAACTGTAATGGCAATTACCATCATTGTCCAACGTGACAAGGTGGGATCCCATCAAATCTGTTCTGATGCCTGCACCTATCATAAGCATGCACACAAACCAGCACATTCAGGGCTGGCCAGAGAGCTGTGAGCATCGTCAAGGCACCTGTTTCTGGGCCAGCAGCTCTCCACAGCTTTGCCAGAATCCAGATCTGCTTGTGGCTCAGTGTATCTCACTCACCTGCGGACACTTTACAACTATTGGTGTTGGGGGCACTATCAGGCGGCCTGACTCTATTTGTCCTAGTGGGGCCACATTTACATGTCCCAGATGCTCTGTGTGGTGATACCTGACCCATCAGTGGTGGATGTTCCTTACCTCAGACACTTTTTACCGCTGCCACTGCCGCCGCCACCGCCACCACCACTGCCACCGCATTCCAGGGCCTGGGTTCCTCCAGCCTGCTTAAACTAGCTCAGTGCTTCTCAAAGCATAGCTAAAGCAGCAGCTACCAGGCATGGTGAGGCTGGTGGCAAACGTCAGGCCCAGCCCTGCCAGACCAGAAACCTGGGAAGGCCCAGCCACAGAGACGTACGTGTTCATGACCCTTTGATTCTCAAATGGCAAGTTAGTTAATATACTGTCTGAAGGTTCAAAAGATAGGCATTTTTTGGCAGCTTTGTGAGTCAGTGGCTGTCTCTGACACAGAGCAATATATTTTTAAGATTATTTATTATGAATACAATGCTCTGCCTGCATGTACACCTGCAGGCCAGAAGAGGGCATCAGATCACATTATAGATGGTTGTGAGCCACCATGTGGTTGCTGTGAATTGAACTCAGGACCTATGTAAGACCAGTCAGTGCTCTTAACCTCTGAGCCATCTCTCCAGCCCCAGAGAACATATTTTTAACCCACCAAGAACTGTGTCTCAAAGACTCCCAGGATGCTGGGAGTTATGTCACCGTGGTCAGATGAGAGAAGACTCTGATCTGGACTCACAGATTTCTTAGCTCATCACTCACTGGGAGTCACCCTTCTCGCTGGGCTGGCTGCACCTTTAAAGATGATTCAGAAGAGTAACCCCCATGCCTCAAGCTGCACACAGGCCTACAGCACTCAAGGTAAGAACAGACACTCATGTGAACCCTGCTGTCCAAGAGCTCTTGTCTGATTTGTGTGCTTCAAAGCTCATGTCAGAAATACTTGCTGCAGAGCACACTTCCTCAGGGGGGTGTGCATGGGATTTGATACACACATTTATACGCATGTGCATACAACACAATGCATATATACTTTGATGTGTGCATGCATATAAGCACACATGCATGTTCATATGCAGTGGTTGGCCTTCTCAAAGCCACTGGTTAAAACTGTTCCATTGGCTTCTGAGCTGGGTCCCTTTGACTGTCCAGTGTCTGTCACTGTTAGACACAGGCTTGGAGGCCTCGGTATAGCCCTTTTCTGCTGACGACAGCTTAGCCTTGGGGCCCAGAGAGAAAGACTCTGGAAGGAATCTCAGGGTGGGACCTGCAGTCTATTCTAGATGGGTTAAAAAAAAAAAAAAAAAAACCTCTCTATGACTGGAAGGAGACTCGACAAACATGGTGGCCTGTGGCTGTGATCTTAGTCCTCCAGAGTCTGAGGAATGAGCCATGACAAGTTTGGGTCAGCCTGAACTACACAGTAAGACCCTATCTCAAAGAACCGTAAGTAAATAAGTAGAGACTTAGCGGCCATGTGGTTTTACCTGCAGTTGGGGTTCCAGTTTGAGGCAGCCCACGCTGGAGGTTCAAGGCTGCACTACTATCCCTGCCCTGTAGATCGCATACCCGTTTGACCCTCCGCTTCCCTGAGTGACACGTGCCCCCTCCGTCCTCTGATCATCCCCTCTTAAATATCTACTGCACCCTCAGCATCCTCTGGAGGCAGGAGGGCTGTTGAGTGGCTTGTGTGTCACCGGGGCCCACAATGGAGGTGGGAAGCCGATGCAGACCAAGACAACAGGCTGCTAGTAGTTGCTTGGGAAGACACGCACCCCAGTTCTTCCTCTCCTTCCCTCAGCGCCTCACTGGCACATCACTTTGCCCAAGCTCAGAATCTGACAAGAGTGACTTGGGAAGAAAGACCAGGTGGTGGTGGTTCAGAGTTTGGGGATCTCGTTCATGATGCCGGGGAAAGTGGTGTGGGAGGTGAAGCTTGAGGTGGCTGCTGCCTCCATCAGGAAGCAGAGAGACAGATGATGGAGCTCTGCTCACCTTCCCCTCTTTATTCGGTCTGTGACCTCAGCCCAGGGAATGGCGCTCTCTCCACCTTCAGTGTGGGCCTGTTGAGCCTGTCTAGAGGCTCCCCCACATACAGATGTACCCAGAGGTAATTCTAGGTGCCGTCAAGTTGACAATCAGTATCAGCTGCCCCGCTCATCAACATGCCAGGCCCAGGAGCAGCGGTTCTGCAACTCCATGGGCTGGCATAGGCTGTTGGACACACATGGCTTATCCGTGCACACTCACCGGGGTTCTGGGTATGTGAGACATCAGGTGTGTTTCCTGGAGTGGGGCCACCTGAGCTCAATCTATCTCAAGTGCCAACAGATTTGTTTCCCCATTTACTGGGCCATGAATTCTCTAACGCTTGTCTGAATTACTCTCCAGGTGCTCATTAAAGCCAATCAGCTGAGTAATAATGTAGAGAAAGGAGAAAAGAGATCAGTGCTAACATACTTTTTAAAACGAGGCTGCTTTGTGCCGTGTCATAATTAAGTTGTTCTCCACTCCTCAAACACACAAGCTCTGAGGAGGAGAGCATCTCAGCTCAGGAAGCAAACGATTGCATGCTTGACGTGATTCGAGATTAACTTGCACGGCTGAAGCAGCAAGCGTAGAGATGCTGCTGCAGAAAGTGATGAATGAAAACCCTTACCTCGTCGTTGGTGGCATGGCTGGCAAACAAGCTCCAGAAAAAGACAAGGACAGGAGCCAGCCACAGAAAGAAAGGCAAGAATGCCACACTAAGGAATGGCTTCTCTTGCGCAGGGAAGCCAGCTTTGCTAGGATAGAGGTGGTTCAGCCTCAGGGGATGCTGACCTCCTGATGTAGGAGAAGGCAGTGACTTGGCTCCTCTTCCACCGACTTGCATGCCTATTACATACTTGTCCTATGTAGCGTTGGCAGATCCTACCATGTCCTTCAGCTGGACCACATGAGCCACACATCTCCCCCCACCCCTGAAGTGCCTAGATGACTGGGAGATGAAGGGAAAGGCATCTCTTCCATCACTCCCTGGCCGGCTGAGTCCTGATTTTTTTCCTGCACAAATGGGCTTGGCTTGAAAGGCCCTTGAGGCTTTTGAGCTTGGTCTGGTCACAGACCACAGTGGTGGCTGATATGTGAACCACAGTCTGTCACTGTGGGTGCTGGCTGAGTGCAGAGCCAGAGGGAGCTGTGTAAACACTGGGGTCATCTCCCTCTCCCTCCTCCTTTCCCTCCCCCATTCTCCTTCCCTCATCCCGCCCCCCGAGCCATGACTATTTTTGAGGTTCATCTAGAGAGAATAGGCATATCCACCTGGCTGTGCAGCCATCGTCACCCCTTCATCCTCCCAAACTGAGGCTTCACCTCTGTGAAGTACAAGCTCCGCCCTAGCCCTGGCGACCACCATTCCACTTCCGGTGTCTAGCAGCTTTACATAGGGGAGCCGCTAGAGCGAAGGCCTTTGTCAACTGTCGTCCTCAGCGCAAGGTCTTAAGGCTCATCCACGATACAGTACAGGCCACCATTTTCTAACTATCTTTAAATTCCTGCATATTTTTGTTTGTTTGCATGTATGTGTAGTGTGTGTCTGTTTGTCCGCATGTACATGTGTTGTACATGTCTACCTGCCCTTGCATGCATGGAGGCCAGAGGAGTAGCTGGGCGCCCTGCTCTATTCCCCTGAGACAGGCTCTCTCACTGAACCTGGAGCCACGCTAGCAGCCAGCAAGCCCCAGTGATCCCCCTGTCTCCGCCCCTCCACAGCACAGGAGTTACAGGAGAATGCGTGACTTAGTGTCTCTGGTTTTATGTTGAGGTCTTTAATCCACTTGGATTTGAGTTTTGTGCAAGGTGACAAATATGGGTCCAGTTGCATGTTTTTACACATAGACCTCCAGTTAGACCAGCACCATTTGTTGAAGATGCTATCCCTTTTCCATTGAATGGATTTGGCTTCTTTGTCAAAAATCAAGTGACCATATGTGTGTGGATTCATATCTGGGTCTTCGATTCGATTCCACTGATCAACCAGCCTGTTGCTGTGCCAGTACCATGCTGTTTTAATTACTATTGCTTTATAGTACAGTTTGAGATCTGGTATGGATATTCCTCCGGAGCACCTTTTATTGTACAAGATTGTTTTAGCTATTCTGGGTTTTTTGTTTTTCCATATGAAGTTCAGAATTGAACTTTCAATGTCTTTTAAAAAATTGTATAGGTATTTTGATAGGGATTGCATTGAATCTGTAGATTGCTGTTGGTAGGATGGCCATTTTTACTATGTTAATTCTCCCGATCCATGAGCAAGGAAGATCATTCCATCTTCTCAGGTCATCTTCAATCTCTTTCTTCAGAGTTTTGAATTTTTTTTTCAAACAAGTCCTTCACTTGCTTAGTTACAGTAACTCCTAGATATTTTATATTGCTGTGGCTAATGTGGAAGGGTGTGGTTTTCCTAATTTCTTCCTCTGCAAGCTTGGCACTAAGTCACTTGGAGGAAAAAGTGGGAAAGAGCCTGGAACATATTGGCACAGGAGAACACTTCCTGAGCAGAACACCAACGGCCCAGGCCTTAATGTCAACAATTAATAAATGGGACCTCATGAGGCTGAGAAGCTTCTGTAAGGCAGGAGACACTGTCAAGAGAACAAAGCGACAGCCTACAGACTGGGAAAAGATCTTCACCAACCCTACATCTGACAAAGGTCTAATATCCAAAATATATAAAGAACTCAGGAAATTAAACACCACCAAACCAAATAACCCAATTGAAAAATGGGGCTTGGAACTAAACAGAGAATTCTCAACAGAGGAATATCAAATGGCTGAGAAACACTTAAAGAAATGCTCAACCTCCTTAGTCATCAGGGAAATATAAATCAAAACAATTCTGAGATTCCATCTTACACCCATCAGAATGGCTAAGATCAAAAATTCAAATGACACCACAGGCTGGCGAGGATGTGGGGAGAGAGGAACACTCCTTCATTGCTGATGGGAATGCAAACTAGTACAGCCACTTTGGAAATCTATCTGGTGCTATCTCAGAAAAATGGGAATAGGGCTTCCTCAAGACCCAGCTATTCCACTCCTTGGAATATACCCAGAAGATGCTCCAGCACACAACAAGAAAATTTGCTCAACCAGGTTCATAGCAGCCTTATTCATAATAGCCAGAACATGGAAACAGCCTAAGTGTCCATCAGTAGAAAAATGGATAAAGAAACTGTGGTACATATACACTATGGAATACTACTCAGCTATTAAAAACAAGGAATTCCCGAAATTTGTGGATAAATGGATTGAGCTAGAAATGTTCATAATGAGTGGGTTAACCCAGAAGCAGAAAGACTCAAATGGTATATACTCACTTATATCTGCATACTAGCCCAAGGCATATGTCCCATGAAAGCCTTCACTTACCAGGAAACTGGGACAGAGGGGAGGACATCCTATTGGGACTCTAAATGAGAGAAGCATGGGAGAATAGCAAAGTAGAAGGATCCAGAGGATCCTAGAAACCTACATGTAGAACATTATGATAGGCAGATTTGGGCCCAGGGGTCCTGCTCAAACTAAGGCACCAGCCAAGGACAATACAGGCGGTAAACTTTAAGCCCCTACCCAGATCTAGCCAACGATCAGAACATTCTCTACAGTTGAGTGGAGAGTGGGATATGACTTTCTCATGTACCCTGGTGCCTCACATTTGACCATGTCCCCTGGAGGGGGAGACCTGGTAGCACTCAGAGGAAGGATAGCAGGTTACCAAGAAGAGACTTGATACCCTATGAGCATATACAGGGGGAGGTAATCCCCCTCAAGAACAGTCATAGGGGAGGGGAATAATGGGAAAATGGGGGGAGGGAAGAATGGGAGGATACAAGGGATGGGATAAACATTGAGATGTAAAAAGAATAAATTTAAAAAAAATGCGTGACCATGCCCACCTTTTAACAAGGGTTCTTGGGATTTGAACTCAGGTCTTCATGGTTTTTCTATCAAGAGCTCTTACCTGCTAAGCCATTTTCCCAAGCCCCTCCTTGGTACTTTAAAGTTAGAATGTGTGTGTGTGTGTACCCAACCCGTTGTGTTTTTTCATCTCTCATGGATGCTTGCCCAGCCTTCATCTCTTGGCTGCTGTGAATATGCCGTTATGAACAGGGGTAGCAGACATCTTTGGAGACCCAGCTTTTAATTTCTTAGGGTGTATACTCAGAAATGGGGCAGTGTCTGGATTTGGCTTTTGTTAGTGCTGCTGCTGTCCTTGTTTTTAGGGGGGGGGAGTTTCACCTCTATCTTCCAAGCAAGACACCTGGCCTGGGTGTGTGTGCTTCCTCAGGGAGCCTTGGTTGGTCCTTGCCTAGGTGCAGAGCAGAATCTCCTTGTCCTGTTGTTGCACATGAGCCAGTTTGATCCCAAGGCCATATTCATAGCCAAACACATGAGTTTAGTTGAGTGGAGGCTCTCTGCCACATAATGAATCTCCCTACATTCTCCAGTGTAGCCTGAGGCTCCCCCTCCCCCCAACGCGTACTTGGTTAACCCTCCTTGAAGGAGGTCTGCAGGCCCAGGGCTTTTGTGTAGCAGTGCTATCTGCTTGTGTGCACTGAGCACCAGGCTCCACCTCTTGGGTTCAGGCTTCTGTAAAGTCTAGCTCGGGGCTGGGTATTGTGATTCACCAGCTCGGAGCCTCTTGGGACTTCTAAAACCGGCACTTCCGAGCCCTGACTCAGTGCTGAAGGAGGCATTTGGTTCTGTCCTTCTCTTGAGTAGGAAGGCATGACTCACCGCCTCCTTCTTGCCTGCAGTTTAGGAAGAGCCCCTGACACTAAGCCCTGGCTGATGCTAGACTGCAGCTCTGGATCAGGCCCTCTCTGCCTTTAAGTGGGCATGGATCTGCTTGCTTTTTCTTTTTCTTTTTCTTTTTTTTTTTCAAGTGAGGGTGGATGAAGGAGAAACAAGGTGAAGGATTTTGAGTGGCTGAGCCAAAACATCAGTAGGGGCCTCTCACCTGCTTTTGCCTGCTGCTCCCTGACAGAAGGGCCTTTCTGAGACAGGTTCATCTGCCACCTTAGATCAGACTGTCAGGTGGGACTCCTGGCCCCAGGGCAAACTATCCCTGTAGTGTGAGTGTGTATGTGTGTGTGTGTGGAGAGGGAGGTAGTTCATGGGTGTACAAATATGCACACGTAAAGGCCAGAAGATGCCCTCTGGTGTCACTGCTGATGAGCTAGCTATCCATCCTTTTCTGAGACAATGTCTAGCCTGGAATTCACTTAGTAGGCTAGACTAGCTGGCCACAGAGCTCCAGGGATCTGCCCTTCTCTGGAATTACAAGTGTGTATCAGTGTGTATCGCAGGCCCAGCTTTCACATGGGTTTTAAGGATGGAAATCAGGTCCGCATGCATGTACAGCAAGCCTCCCTACAGGTTTTTACTCTCTAGAAAAAGGTATAAATTTATTTATTATTTTATGTGTTTGAGTGCTTTGCCTGCATGTGTGTAAGATCGCTATGCACATGCTTGGCTATATAGGTTGAAGTTCAGAAGAAAACTTCTGATCCCTTGGGACTGGAGTTACAGATGACTTTAAGCCACTGTGTGGGTGCTGGAGATCAAGCCACGTTCCTCTGCAAGAGCACCATAAAAGGCCTCCAGTACAAATTCACCTTGAGGCCAGCCTGGATTACATCAGACCCTGTCCGAAGGAAAAGGAGGAGGAGAAGAGGGTAGGGGCACCCAGGTGAAAATAGCCCATGTAAGCTTTGCATCAGACTTAGAAACCCCCAAGTGCTTCTGACTGCGGTAGCAGCAAGCATCAGCCATTAGCAGACGGAAGCTGTTGGCTTGGAGGGTTCCCCACTGAAACATTCCCGCATGTCCCAGATTTTCAGGCACATGAGTCCTGGGCACAGTCTGACAGAGCATGCAAGCAGTTTTTTTTTTTTTTTTTTTTTTCCAAAAGGAGGGAGGGTTCCCTGGCTTCTCCCTCCTCCCCCCACCCCCACCCCCTGCAATCATGGCCGGGTACACAGGGCAGGCTGAGTGCATCCCTGGCTGTCTGCCAGGCCTTGAAGGCGAGCTTAGATTGCTTGGATGGGCTGCACTGAACCCATCTTATAAATAATCCACGAGCTCTGAGCTGCCTCCCCCAAGGCCAGGTCTGCTGTGAGCTGTGCCCAAGGAGATCAGTGCATGGCTCAACAGAGCTGTCTTGCTTTGATCCCACAGAGCACAGGTGAGCCTTTCTGGATTCAGAGATACATGATAAGATCTCAGGCCCAGTGTCCAGGCTTGACCTTTGCTCCCCTAGATTTACATTCCATGCAGAGAGGCTGAGGAGATGGCTCAGTCATCACAGTGTCTGCTGTGTACACATGAGGACCTGACTTTGGGTCCTCAGCACCCACATGAGAAGCCAGTGCAGTGCTGAATCGCAGAGGCAGGAGGGCCACTGTAGTTCACTGACCTGCCCATCTTACTGTGAGTGAGCTCTGGGCTCAGTGAGAGACCAAGACCCAAAAAACAAAGTGCAGAGTAATCCAGGAAGGTACCTGGTGTCAACCTATGGCATCCATAGGCATGCACACACATGTGCACATGTGCCACAGGAGTGCAAATACATGTGCACATGTGCCACAGGAGTGCAAATACATGTGCACATGTGCCACAGGAGTGCAAATACATGTGCACATGTGCCACAGGAGTGCACATATAGATAAGCAAATAAATGAGCAAAGTAAAACGCAATGGACTTGAAAAGAGAAACTTCCTTTCTTCCTTCCTTCCTTCCTTCCTTCCTTCCTTCCTTTCTTCCTTCCTTTCTTCCTTCCTTCCTTCCTTCCTTCCTTCCTTCTTTTTTTAATTCATTAGCAGGGATTGAAGCCAGGACCTCACACATGCCAAGAGTGTGTTCTATCACCTTGCTACATTTACAGTCTTCTCTTGGATCTTATTATTATTGTTAATTGCTATACAGTTATACTGTTTAGTTATTGGCTTTGTTGCTGTTGTTGTTGGGCTGGGTCTCACTCTGAAACCCAGGCTGGTCTGGACTTCACCTATGTAGGCAGAATGACCACAAACTCAAGGCCAGACCTTCCTCCCTCCACTTCTGGATTTCTGAAGGTACAGGCCTGTGCCACTACCCCAGGCTCATTCTTGTTCCATATAGTTTTGTTTGTTTTGGGGTGGGGACTTACTAAGCTGCCCAGGATGACCTTGGACTCCTTCTGTCGTCTGGGATAGCCACAAACTTGCAGTTCTCCTGCTTCAGCCTCTGGAGTGACTGGGATTACAGCCCTGCACTAACGAGCCCTGGCACGGTGCCTGAAAGCTGCTTTCCTCAGCACAGAACTTGCCCTCAGCAAGACAGACACCTCAGGATGCCGCAGCCTATGCAGGAAGCCAGGAGGCATTGCTTCCATGCATTCTGTTGGTTTTGAATAAGTCCAAGGCTAGCCCAAGTTCATGCAGAGTTCATGCACAAAAGCCCAAGTATCAAGAGATATCTGTCATCAGAAAATATCTGTCTTAGTCCCTGTTCTATTGCTGTGAAAAGACATCGTGACCAAGGCAACTCTTACAAAGGAAAGCGTTTAGCTGAGGCCTGCTTACAGTTGCAGAGGTTTAGTCCATTATCACTATGGTGAGGAGCAGACAGGCATGGTGCTGGAGCAACAGCAGAGACAGAGAGACAGAGAGAGACAGAGAGAGAGAGAGACAGAGAGAGAGAGACAGAGAGAGACAGAGAGAGAGAGAGAGAGAGAGAGAGAGAGAGAGAGAGAGAGAGAGAGAGAGAAAGAGACTGAGCCTGGTGTGGGCCTTTGAAACCTCAAAGCCAACCCCCAGTGACACACTTCCTCCAACAAAGCCACACCTGCTCCAACAAGAGGATGCCTCCTAATCCTTTTTATATTTATTTATTTATTTTGGTTTTTCAGGACAGGGTTTCTCTGTGCAGCCTTGGCTGTCCTGGACTCACTTTGTAGACCAGGCTGGCCTTGAACTCACAACGATCCTCCTGCCTTTGCTTCCCAAGTGCTGGCATTAAAGGCGTGCGCCACCTCCTGGCTCCCTCATTCTAATCCTTCTCAAATAGTTCTGCTGACTGGGGACCAAACATTTAAACATATGAGCTTAGGGGGACCACTTCATTTAAATCTCCACAATACCTTTGCAGACCAAAGACTAGGCGGCTGGAACCCAGTTTTTGGAACCCAGTTCTTGGCTGTCTTTACAGACTGTTGTATGCACGGCTGTAGCTCAATTATACAGGATTTTGTTGTTGGTGTTGATGTTGTTGTTGTTGGTAATAGGGTTTTGTTTTGTTTTTTCGAGACAAGGTTTCTCAATTATACAGGTTTTATGGATGGATAAATTATATAAACATTAGAATATTGTCACAGATTAAATTTTGAGACCTTGCCAAAACTCACAGATTTCTAGAAGGCATGAGAAGCACATGCTTATGATTGGCAGCACCCCGGAAAGGGACTTGCTTCCTGCTAAACTTTCAGAAAGTTGGTACCCAAGGCAAACTTTCACCCCAGTCATTCCACTGGTGCAGAACAGCGCACCTATTGGCCAATGCTGGTATTGCAGACCAACTACATCAGATGTCACATATTCTTAAGAGAACTGAATTTGCACATTAGGCATTCAGTGGTAAGTAATGCACACTGCCTCCTGGAAAGTAACAATGGATGGTGTCCCAGCCTAGAGAGAGTAGACTGGAGTGTCTCCAAGAGTTTCTTTACTATACTTCCTCAACACGTCTCAAGATCATCTTCTCTGACACAATTTTTAGTTGACTCCCTTTGGAGAATACTTGGGGGAGGGGCGGGGAAAGTACTTTTAATGTTATTTTTTAAAATGTGTATGGGTGCTTTGCCTATGGGTATATCTGTGCATTACTTGCATGAAATACCAGTGGGGGCCAGGAGAGGGCGTTAGATCTTTATGTAGGTGCTGGGAATTGAACCTGGGTCCTCTGGAAGAACAGCCAGTGCCGAGCCATCTCTCCAGCTCCTGGAAAATACTTTTACCACAGAATTGTGAAATGAAAGTCAATTAGAGGCTGGGTGTGGTAGTGCACGCCTTTAATCCCAGCACTCAGGAGGCAGAGGCAGGCAGATAACTGTGAGTTCAAAGCCAGCCTGGTCTACAAAGTGAGTCCAGGACAGCCAAGGCTTACACAGAGAGACCCTGTCTTGGGGAAAAAAAAGGGGGGGGGGTGCTAGAGAGATGGTTCAGTGGCTAAGAGCACTGTCTGTTCTTCCAGAGGTCTGGAGTTCAATTCTCAGCAACCACATGGTGGCTCACAGCCATCTATAATGAGGTCTGGGGCCCTCTTCTGGTGTGCAGGCATACATAAAATAAACAAATAAATAACAAAAAAGTCAGTTGGAAAATGGTATTTTCACAAGTATTTTATGAAATCATGTCATTTATCTGATAACACATGCTGTCAGTAGGATGAAGTGAATGCTAGATAGACAAGAGGTGCCGTGCAGGGTTAGCTTCTGAGTGCACAGCGGAAGCAGAGACAGCGTGTAGTCTGCAGCCGTGTCTGCCGGGCAGCTTCCCCCAGTGACCATGGGTGTTTTGGCCACCTCTGGCTTAGATGTACTGAGAGATTCACTTTTCCCAGGATGATGGCCATGGCTCGGTTTCTATTGATTCTTTTGTGAACTGAAATGAAAAGGTTGAAAAGACTGAGATAGCTTACTTTGTTTGCTTGTTAGGACTTCCTTCCTGTTTCCTTTCCTTTCTTCTTTCTAGATAGATTGGCCTGGAGGTTGCTTTGTAGATCGGGTTGGCCTTGAGCTCACAGAGCTCTACCGGCTTCCGCCTCTGAGTCTTGCTTGTCTTCATTAAGTACAGAGGAACAACTGTTCCTGTTTAAGAATGAGTCTCAGCTATGTGAAAAATCAGGTTGTCTCAAGTGAGACGTTGGAGCCAGCTGTGTTAGAACGTGGCCTGTTACCTTAACACAGTGCTTAGGGGAGGCAGGGGGATAGCCACAAATTCCAGGCTAGCCTGGGGTGCGTTGAAGACCCAGTCTCAAACATTTTTAGAAGTCAGAATAAACAACGACAAGATAATGCGCAGTGTAGTCAGGTGCACACCTGCTCTGCTCCGTCCCATCCACGTCTCTGCCTTCCCATGCAGTGGCAGGGTTTAGGCGTCAGCCCTCAGGAAAACATTTCAGAAGGAACATCTGTGTTAATAAATTCTACTTCCAAACTCCCATCAGAGTCAGAATTAGGGCAAATGCCCCAGGGTGTGAGCACAAGGTGAGGGAAAAATACTAGAAAATTCCAATTTATTTTTCAGCCTCCTTACTCCCCTGTACGCGCTTACTGCTGCTCCGAAGCCTCGTTCTGAGCACACCTCTTGATGCCCAGGGGATGTGAGCCTGGGGGCCTTAGGGCCTTGCTGCTAGGAGCTTGACCCACTGACCCAGAGCATGGCTATCACTCAGGCCTTGTCGGCAATGCAGAGTGTCAGTCCTGACAAAGCTACCCACTCAGATTCTGCGCCATGCAAAGCACAGACAAACTTCGCTGCACTGGCTGTCCTCTCCCTTCCCTTCTTCTCTTGTGACAAGGTCTTTTTATGTAGCACAGACTGAGGCCAAACTTTCAATCTTTTTGCCTTGACCCCAAGTGCTGGGATAATAGACATGAACCACCATGGTCCTACTCTTTCATTGTGGTCCATTCTCTCTCTCTCCCTCCTCTCTCTCTGTCTCTCTGTCTCTCTGTCTCATTCTCTCTCTGTCTTTCTCTCTCTCTCTCTCTCTCTCCCTCCCTCCCTCCCTCCTTTCCTTCCCCCTTCCTCCTCCCCATCCCTCTCTCCCTCCCTCCCTCTTTTCCTTCCCCCTTCTTCCTCCCCATCCCTCTCTCCCTCCCTCTTTTTTCTCCCTCCCTCCCTCCCCTCCTTCCTTCCTTCTTTCCTTCCATGCATCTGTAGGCTACAGCTTAACATCAAGTATCTTCTTTGCCCACTCTTCATCTTATTTGAGACAGAACCTAGAGGTCACAGATTCAGCTACACCAACTGGCTAGTGAGCTACTAGGACTCTCCACCCCACCCCCACACCCCCCACCCCACCCTCCACCAAGTCCTAGGATTGTAGACATACACAATTGCTGCACCTAGCTTTGAAATGTGGGTGCTGGGAATCAAACTAAGGTGGGTATTAAGGATCAAACAAACTTCATGTGTGTGTGGCAAGCACTTTACCCACCAAGCCAGCTCCTTGGCTTCCCACTCTTTTCTTTCAGTCTCTCCATGATGTCTAGGTATTTTAAACACACACGGTGCCTGGATATCCCTGCTCTGCTTGCAAGGATGCTTAACTTACGGGTTACAGTAAGCAAGTCGCCACAGGAAGAAAACAATATAAAACTCAGGGGTGGGTAACAGGTTTTTGCCACTGAAGAACACACAGGAGCAAGAGTGTGTGTACCCCACCCCCAAGTTGTCTGGTTGTTTGTTTTTGATGTCTAACCATGCCTTCCTGAGCACAGGCACACAGATGTGTCTATCCTTTGTACACCTCAACCTCTTCTCCGTTGGTCTCACCTACCCTTATCTCCAGCCATCTCCTGCCTCACACCTGTGACCCTGGAGCAGCCAGTGGGACTAGTTTGTTTAGAACACAAGCAACCACTCCATGTCTCTGCTGTAATGGTCCAGTGATGGCTGTGAATTTTATAGCAAATGACAAGTTTTCAGTATGTTCTAGAAGGTTCTGGATACCCTGGCCCAGGTCTCTTTCTCCCATGTCTGACTGTCCCCTCAGTCCAGGCACTAGCTCATCTTGTCCCTGTGCAGACCCCAGGTAGCTCTGCCCCAGATGGTGCCTCTCAGCCCCACAGCCTCTATCTCCTCCCAGGCTTTGTTTTCTCCTGAGGCTTCTGGCTATTATGAATTTGTTTGTAACCAGGAAGGGCTTGGACACTCAAGCCTTTAGGCACAACAAGAGACTGTATGATTATTTGTCGAATGAATGCTTGAGCATTAGGTACTGTGTTTCAGGAATTTCCAGTGTAGCCGGACAGCAGATTCTAAGTTGTACATTCACAGGATAGCTATGCTCCCAGCTCTTTTTCTTTTTAAATTTTTACCTAAATCTTCCCCAATCTTGTGCAGGCTAGAGTCTTCTAAGTTCAAAAGTTAAATCTTATCAGTTCAGTCTCTGTCCTTTGTCAGAATCTTTTTCCAAAGATTGTGTCAGTCAAGGTGGGTGATTAATAGGTAAAGTGACTGCAGAGCGTGAGGACCTGAGTTCAGATGCCCATTGCTGTGTACAGCTGAGTGCAGTGATGTTTTCCTGTAACCCTAGCACTCCTACAAGATGGAGGCAGAGACCACAGGCCAGCCAGCCTGGAGTGCACAATCGGCACCAACGGCCTTCTTGCCTGTCAAGGGGAAGGCAAGGAGCAACACCAGAGGCTGCCCTTTTAACTCCATAGACATGCCATGGCACGCACAGGCCTGCGATCACACACACACACACACACACACACACACACACACACACACACACACACACACCTCACTACCGCCACCACAAACACAAGCACACAAAGCTGTTTGTTTATTTGTTTGTTTGTAACCAGAGCCATGGCACCTTGGGTTTTGCTCTGCCCAAGTTTCAGGGAGTGCTCTCACCTGGCCTGGCTTGGAGTTGCAGCAGCCTGAACAAAGCCAGGTAGGGCCCCAAGCTGTCCAAGAGGAAGGGTCACCGGCTTTTAATTAATGGTGCACCTGTCCCATCTTTCTTTTCATCCAGCCAGCGCCCTCTAATGCAAACAGGATGGGAGACTCTTTTCATCTCTGTGTGCTATGGCTGGCCCTAGTCTCCTCCACTCAGCCCCACCCACGTGTGCCCTCAGTCTCCTCTCTCATCCATGTTAGTGCCTCAGGTCCTGTTCCTGGGTGGGTACCAGGTCTGGCAGCTACCAGTGCGAGCCTGTCCAGCATAGCCAACCTATCTCTGAAACTGCCGGGAGGACCTGGACCTTCAGGCAGGGCCAGGAATTCAGTACTCTGGGTACAGGGGTGGGGGGTGGGGTGGGGGGTGGGTAAGAAGGGGAGGGTGGGGCGCAGTCGCCCTGCCTCCGTTGGCTCCAACATCCTGGTCCCATGCCTTTGTACTTGACCTCTTTCAGAACACAAAAACACGACAAAGACGTCTCCTTGTTGTTCGGAAAACCCGTCCTGTGCTCTGTGCACATGTCTGTGTCTCTGTGGATGCAGGATCCAGAGCTCATCCTCCGCTGTCGTTCTGCAAGCGCAATCTTCTTTTTTTTTTTTTTTTTTTTTTTTTTTTTTTTTTTTTTTTTTGAGACAGGGTCTCTCTGTGTAGCCTTGGCCATCCTGGACTCACTTTGTAGACCAGGCTGGCCTCGAACTCACAGCGATTCGCCTGCCTCTGCCTCCCGAGTGCTGGGATTAAAGGCGTGCGCCACCACGCCCGGCTGCAATCTTCTTTTTTGACACAGGTTTTTTTGTTTTTTTGAGACTAGCCTCTTACTGGCCAGGAATTTGCCAAGAAGGCTAGGTCAGAGGTCCCTGGGCATTTGCCTGCCTTCCCCACCCTGATACCGCCCAAATCTGGGGCCATAAGCACTCCTCTAGCATGCCTGCCTTTAAAAAATTTTTTTTAACATTTTTTTTATTTAAAAAATTGTTTTAACTGGACAGAGGCAAGTGAGTTCGAGGCCAGCCTGTCTACAGAGTGTTCTAGGACAGCCAGAGCTACACACAGAGCCCTCTCCTCTGATATATTAAAAAAATTTATTTTATTTCTAAATCTATGTATAGGTGTGTTTTTATGTGGGTATGTGCATATGAGTGCAGAGGCCAGAAGAGGGCGTTGGGCCCCCTGGAGCTGGAGTTACAGGTGGTCATGAGCCCCTTGATATAAATGCTGGGTCCAAACCCAGCTCTTATGCAAGAGCTAACCCATCTCTTCAGCCCCATATCTGATTTTTACTTTTAATTTGTTTTTGAAAAAGGGTGTCACTTTGTTGACCCTGGCCAACCTGGAACTCCGTCTGTAAACCAGGCTGGCCTCAGACTGATAGAGGTTCACCTGCCCTTGTGCCTACTTACCATATTAGTATTGGAGGAGCTGCCACGCCCAGAAAGGGTCTTCTGTTTGAAAACATGTGTGTTCTTATGCAGACTTGTACCACATACAATGAATATACACAGTATAACAAGCTTTGTGAGTTACAGGTCTGGAAAAGCAGAAGGCTCGGAAATGGAGTGTGTGAGAGGCGTCTCCAGAGAGAGAGAGAGAGAGAGACAGAGAGACAGAGAGACAGAGACAGAGAGACAGAGATAGACAGAGAGAGAGAGAGAGAGAGAGAGAGAGAGAGAGAGAGACAGAGAGAGAGACAGAGAGAGAGACAGAGAGACAGAGATAGACAGAGACAGAGAGAGAGAGAGAGAGAGAGAAAATGCTGGAGTGGCATGGAGTGGGTACTCAGGTTTAGGATTCTACTGCCTGAAACAGGGAGGAGAGAAAAGGAAGGAAGGTTGTGAACTTGGGGGAGGGGCTTAGCGGGGGGTGGGCGGCGGCGGGGTGTGGGGTGGGGTGGACGCAGAGCAGCGATGCAAGCGGCCTCTAGGTTAGAGAAGACCTCAGTACCGAGCACTTTTTATTCAGATCTTCTTACTCTTTTGCGATGTGCTTCCAGCGATTCGCGGTGAGTGTACACAGGACTTACAAGTTGGTCGAAGTGGCTCTACTTTGAACTCACTACCGCGGCCATGTACTCCACTCTGCAGAGTCTGATCAGTCTCAAGCCCTGTGTGGCCTCTGGGAACTAATTGCTCCACGGATCGCTCTAACACTCCCTCTTTCCTTGGCTCTGGCCCTTAGCCCACTAAGAAGTTTATATTGATCATGGGGAAAAGGTGTTTAACTGGAGCCCCTCCGCATGCAAATGAGCTTTTTCTCCCTTCTGGTAACTGTCTCACAGCGACTTTCTCCACTCTGGTAAAATGTGTCTCCCAGTGACTTTCTCTATGCTAGTAATGTCTCACAAATAGCTTCCATACCCGGCCCCAGACTCCAGGGTCTGCCTCTTTCAGTCTGAGGAAAACACCTGGCCTCTGCTTTGTAGGTCTTCTGAGTCAAGATTGCAAAGTGTTTTCAGGCATTTAAAAACCACCAGCACCACCACCACAACAACAATAGCAAAACCTCACCCAGAGCCCTGTCACACACCTGTCCTCCCAGCAAAGGCAGATGAAGATGAATCTCTGAGAGCCAGCCTGGTCTACAAACCAAGTTCAGGACAGCCAAGGCTACACTGAGAAACCCTGTCTGGGGAAAACAAAAACAAAAGCAACCCCCCTCAAAAAAAAAAATCTATGTCCACTGTTTTCCTTCCTAAGAATCTGGGTCTCACACACACTGTTTTCTGTCAGGACATAGAAACAATTTCAATATCATGTACATTTCGCATTTATTTATTAAATAAATTACACCTACTTTTCTAACTTTTTAAACAGAAAGTCAAGTCTGTATATTGTTTATTCCTTTGTGGCCCCAAAGGGAATGATTTTCTTCCTTTTTCTCTTTAAGCTTGCGTTAAGGCCATACACTTTACTTGTGACACAGTTTGCCCATTAAAAGTGTTCCTTCCAGCGGGCGGTGGTGGTGCACACCTTTAATCCCAGCACTTGGGAGGCAGAGGAAGGCAGATTGCTGTGCATTCCAGGCCAGCCTGGTCTACAAAGCAAGTCCAGGAGAGTCAAGGCTACACAGAGAAACCCTGTCTCAATAAATAAATAAATAAATAAATAAATAAATAAATAAATAAATAAATAAAAGTGCTCCTTCTGAGAGCTTTCAGTATGATGGACCGCAGAGTTGTGTCACCTTCGGCACAACTGACTGTAGAACATTATCAATATATGAAAAGACACACAGACACCTTAGAGTCACCTCATTCTCTTTCGCCTCTGAACCCCACTCTCCTCCTGGCAATCACTGATCTACTTTCTGCATCTATACTTGCATGTTCATCGGTATTTCCTCATTCCTCATCCCGGCTAACTGTCCAAGCCACTGATGATCGCCGTTCAACTTTCTACTTCAGTGACGTCAGCTTTTCATTTAAAATTTTATGTATTGATTGGTGATTGATTGATTGGTTGGTTGGGGTGGAGTAAGTGGAGCAGTCAGAGGACAGCTTTTGGAAGAGGCTCCTTCCATCCTGTGGGTTCTGGGACTCGAACTTAAGTTTTTGGCCCTGGTGGCAAGTGCCCCTATCCACTGAGCCATCTTATGGGCCAACATCAACTATCTTAAACAATATTTGCCTTTTTCGGTGTGTTGCTTATTTCATTTAACATAAGGGTCTCCATGTTTGTCTGTGTTTTTGCAAATTACAGGATCTTACCTTTTCTGTGTGAATAAGCAGTGTTCCGTTGTGTATTTGTACCACATTGTCTTCACCCATTCGTCTTATTTCTAAAAAGATTGTCTTTATTTTTATTTTCTGTGTATGAGTCCTTTGCTTTTGTGTATGTAAGCAGACCACATGGTTGGAGGCCCTCAAAGGGCAGAAGATTCCTGTCAGATTCCTGGAAATGGTGTTACAGGTGGGTGTGGCTGCTGTGTGAGTGCTGGGAACTTAGCCCAGTCCTCTGCAAGAGCAGCAAGAGCTCTTACCAGTTAGCCGTCTTTCCACCCTTATCCATTTTCTTGATGGGCACTATATTTTGGCTGTTGCCTAAGCTTGAAAGTGCAGATGTCTCATTCACATACTATTTTCATTCACTTTGGATATATACTCCCAGTGGTCAGATTGCTGGCAGATTTAGTCCTATGGGCTTTGTTTGGTTTTAAGCAGTATGTTATTGATATTTTTAAAATAGGGATTACAATGAATAGGTAAGTTTCTTTGGATTATATGATTATTTTGACAATATTCATTTTTCCAGTCCACAAATGTGTGACTTATTTATGTCTTCTATTTCCTTTATTGGTGCTTTCTCATCTTTGGCTGAGTTCATCTGCCTCCTTGGTTAAATTCTTCTTAGATGATTTTTTTCCTGTAGTTATTATAAATAGGGCTGTTTTCATTCTCATGTAATTTGCCATTATGAAATGTTTGTATGCTGATCTTTATATCCTACATTGGTTTTCTTTATTAGTTCCAATGACTCTTTATTGAAATCTTTTAGGACTTTACATATACGAAATCATGGCATCTGCAAACAGGGACGATGTCTTCCTTTGCAGTTGGCAGTCCCTTCATTCCGTCTTCTGCCTGGGTGCTCTGACCAGTACTGTCAGTGTTGTGCTGAATAGAAGTAATTTTAAAGTGAGCATCCTTGTCTGGTTCCAGAACCTCGAGGGAAAACTCTGTTTCCCCAGTCAGTACGACACTGTCTTTGCTGTGTTGATGTGCTGTCCATGGATCTGCAGTAGTTTGGTTTGGTTTGGAGGTTTGGGGTTTTTATTGTGAAGGGAGTTGGAGTTCGTCTGATGTTCTTTCTGTGGAAATCACAGTATGGCTTCCGTATTTTATTCTGTTAATGGGATGTGCCACAGACACATTTGTTCATTTACTTATGTTTTGTTTACTTATGCAGAACTGTCTATCCTTAAGATAAATTCCACTTGATTTGATGAATGATTTTTTAAATTTATTTTTGTTGAAGTGTGTGTAGTTGAATTTGGTATGCTAATCTTTTTTTAAGTGTGTGTGTGTGTGTGTGTATGTGTGTGTATGTGTGTGTATGTGTGTGTGTATGTGTGTATGTGTGTGTATGTGTGTGTATGTGTGTGTGTATGTGGTGTGCGTGTATGTGTGTGTA
The DNA here is from genome assembly GCF_903995435.1 of Acomys russatus. Taxonomy (NCBI): domain Eukaryota; kingdom Metazoa; phylum Chordata; class Mammalia; order Rodentia; family Muridae; genus Acomys; species Acomys russatus. Next base: position 63,606,697 of record NC_067145.1, read on the forward strand.
TGTGTGTGTATGTGTGTATGTATGTGTATGTGTGTGTATGTGTGTATGTATGTGTATGTGTGTGTATGTGTGTGTGTATGTGTGTGTATGTGTGTGTATGTGTGTATGTATGTGTATGTATGTATGTGTGTGTGTGTGTGTGTGTGTGTGTGTTTCTCCCTAAGAACCTTTGTGTCTCTGTTGATCAGGGATGCAGGTCTGTGCTTTCTCACCAAGGCTGACCTCATAGACTGAGGTTGGAAGAACAGCTTTCTCCCTAGTTCTTGGCGTGGTTTGTGAAGAATCAGTGTCCTTAAGTGTTTGACAGTGGTAACCAGTGAGGCCACTGGGTCCTGTGGTTTGTTTGTTTTTCTCTCTCTCTCATGGGAGATATTTTTATTACTCTTCAACATGTTTGCTTGTTCTGATTCTTCACAATTCAGTCTTGTTAGGTTGTGGCTATCCAAGAATTTATCCACTTTTCTAGGTTTTCTGGTTTATTGGTGATTGACTGTCTATGTCAGGACCCTGATCCTTTGTGTTTCTAGAATAACCATTATGTGCCCTTTGCTAGCCATTTTCAAGTCTTCTACTTTTTCTCTTTTAGTTAGTTTAGCTAATAATTTCTCAGTACTGTTTATAGTCTCAAAAACCCTGGTTATGTTGATCCATTGTCTTTTTCAGACTTAAAAAAATGTATTACCTCTCTGATCTTCATTTCTTGTACTAATTTGTTTTCTGGATTTTTCTTAATCCTCATTTGCGTACTTCCGTAGTGGGAACGTCAGGTTGTGTGAAGCCTTTCTTAAAGTACTTATGACAGTAACTGGAGACAGAAGCTGGTCAGGTAGGGTAGGGACCCCATAACAGCTGTCCTGAGAATGCCTTTGCTGTCCAGCCAGCAAGGCCAGGGAAGAGCTCTGGTTCCTGGTGCCTTCTTATCAATTCCCTGCATGAGCACCTGGATGCTTGTGGGTAGGCCAGCTGGATTCACCAGCTCAACCCCCTCCCCACATCCCACACCAGTTTCTGCCAGAACTCCTATAAGAAGGCCCCCTCTTGTTTTATAGGTGCCCTGCCGCCTCCCTCGTCCCTCCTCCCTCCATCCCTCCATCCCTCCGTCCCTCCTTCCTTCTTAAGCTCCCAACGATGAGTCTAGAATAAACTTCATTGGATTCAGGAGCCAAGAACCTGAACACCACTGGATTGGGGTGGTTTTGGGTTGTTATCAAGTTTTCCATGATCCTAGCCCCCTAAGCCAAGCTCACCAAAGATGGAGAAAGGTTGGGTCACTCGCTGAGACACCTCAGTATTCCCATACCACTTACTTCTTCTCCTCTTTGGACTGCCTTTCCTCCAACACCACAGACTTTAGTGTGTGGTGTTTTCATTTACATTTATCTCAAGAAGTTTTTAATTTTCATTTTGAATTTCACTATTGGCCTGCTGTTTATTTGGGAGCCTGGTATTTAATTTTTGGCTGTTTCTGATGTTTCTGAACTCCCTCCTCCCACCCCTCCCCTACTCTAATGGTATCATGGCCTGAAAAGACACTTTGGCCTTGAACTCGCCTGCGATGTTCTGTCATAGTTGACAGGCGTCATGCCTGGCTTGTGAACCTGTCTTGCTACCATCTTCTTTCAAAACAGATTTTATTTTTCTCTGTGCATCTATGGGTGGGTACGTACAGTGCATGTAGGCCAGAAGAGGGCGCTGCATTCCCTGGAGCAGGAGTCACAGGAGGCTGGAAGCTGCCTATTATGAGTGCTGGGAAATTGTGTTTTATGTGTAGTTGGAAAGAATGTGTAGCCCGCATTCTACAGTGGATTGAGCAGTGTGCAAATATCTGCTACATCTGTTTGGCCTAGAGTGCAGGTGAATAAGGCGTCTCTTGATTTTGCTGGCTCTATGACCTATCTGCTGTTAGAAATGGGGTGTTCTGTTCCACGGCTCTTACTGTTCTATTGTTTATCTCTTCCCATGCATCGACTCATATTTGCTTTATTATTTTACAACTCTAAGGCTTTGGGGTTTGTTCTGTATTTTTTCTTTTTCTTAAGTCAGGGTCTCATGGTGTAATCCCGGCTGTCCTAGAGCTTGCTATCCATGAGGCTACTGTACTGGCCTCAAACTCACCTCTGCCTCTACCTTCCAAGTGCTGGAATTAAAGGCGTGTGCCACCACACCTGGCCCTCTCCTCTAATGTTGAAGTATAGATACTTCTAGTAATATCCTCTGGAAATGTTGCACCTTTGTTACTATCTAGTGGCTTTCTTGACTCTTTTTAACAGGTCTGTTTTGTTTTTACTTAAAGCTCTATTTTATTTTGTATAAGTGAAGCAGGTCCTGCTCACATTCTTACACTTGCCAGGGTGTCCTTCACCACACTTCGCCTTCACACCGTGTGTGTCTCTATAGGTAAAGGAGTCTCTTGCAGGCAGTGTGTACCTGACCTGGGGCTTGTTCTATTGTTTGAAAATAGAGTTTGGCTGTGTACCTGGTGCTGATTGTCTTAGTTTCTGTTCTATTGCTGTGAAGAGATGCCATGACCATGGCAATTCTTATGAAGGAAAACATTTAATTGGAGCCTCAGTCTCTCCTTTGTAGGAGAGTCAGGAGAACTTGGGATGATCTGGGAAACATGGACTGGCCCCTCAGAAAGGTTGCTCTTTGCTCCAGAGGTTGTTCCCGCCCTCTCCTCAGATTGCAACTGTTAAAAAATAATGGAGTGTGGGACGGGAGTCAATCAGGGAAAACCGGGAGTCCAGAGAAGGGCGGGAGCCGAGGCCTACAAAAAAAAGTCGACCAGAGCTCCTTGATAGGAGATATTTATCTGTTCTGATAAAGTTTGTAAAAAAAAAAAAAAAAAAAAAAGTGTGTGTGTGTGTGTGTGTGTGTGTGTGTGTGTGTGTGTCCTGTTTCTGTTCCCTGTCCATCTGTAACTTCAAGTCATCCTGTCAGCTGCTGTTATTTTCTGTCTAGGACCCTAAGGATGTGTGCTACTTTCACTCCAGGGCAGCTGCCTGTGTTCAGGTCCCTCACCTCAGAGCCCTAGCTCTCAGACTTCAGTGGCCCCTTGTTGGCTCTGTTTCTTAATAATTAAACTTTATTATACAACCCAACTAGCTTACACAAGAAGGAAAAAAGGTTAAAGGGACAAAAGAATGAGCCTTCCAGTATCCGTCCCACGAGACGGGTCCTTAGGTGTCTCTCTGGCCCGCGTGCTGGTCCGGCCTGTTCGCTGCTCCACACACGCTCAAGCCCAGGCTGAACCTGTTCTCTCCTCCCTACCTGCCTGAGTCAGGTGGGAAGGGTGGTCTCCTTCTCCCATTGAGGGTCAATTAGAAAAACAATAGCCCAGGTGGGGTTCCCAGGTCTGCTTCCTGAATTCCAGGCCCAGGATGGCTCCACTCAGTCTGTCCAAGGTATTCATGGGGTGCCCCAAGGGTAAAGCCCGCCAAGATTGCTTCCACCTGTGACAAAGCTTAATCTTTCCCACAGCCCCATCTGCCTCCAAGCATCACTTCGTTTTTATATCTTTGTGTATCTTCTTTCTAGAACGCACAATTCTTAGTCCATCCTATACGATGAACTTGGTGGTGCCCCTTGCTGATCACCCTTTACCCAATATCCCTCTAGTAGCTTTGTTTCTGAAGACTAGCTGCTAGGTATAGAAACATTGGTTTTTGGTTTTTTGAATCTTCCCCATCTCTCTTTTAGACAGAATCACTCCCAGAGTACTGAAACCCCTTCTGAGGTGGGCAGTGTTCACACTGTCCTCAATCCCCGCACTCACTTAGGAGCTAGAGGCAGGTGGATCTCTACAAATTCTAGGCCAGCCTGGTCTACAGACTGAGTTCCGGGACAATCAAGGATACACGTAAAACTTTGCCTCAGAAAGCCAAAAGAAGAAGAAGAAGAAGAAGAAGAAGAAGGAAGAAAGAAGAAGAAAAGAAAGAAAGAAGAGAAGAACGAGAAGAAGAGAAGAAGAAGACGAAGAAAGAAAAGAAGAAGAAGAAGAAGAAGAAGAAGAAGAAGAAGAAGAAGAAGAAGAAGAAGAAGAAGAAGAAAGAAAGAAAGAAAAGAAACTCCTTGGTGTGTTCAACTTCCTTTCAACTTTATAAGACCCTTTCTTGTAATATATCTGTGGGTATTTGTAATTTGATTCATCTGACTGATGATCTATGACCTTCCTATACATGAATACAAATATCTTACATCTTTCCTATTTCTTTTTCTTTTCTTTCTTTCTTTCTTTCTTTTTTCTCTGTTCCTACATTGTATCTGTAGTCAGGAAGTAGAAAGAAATGATTGCTGGTGTTCAACTTTATTTGTCTTTCTTACTCTGTCTCGGACCCTAGCCCATGTGATGGATTCACCCACATTTAGGGTGAGCCTTCCCTCATTAGCTAAACCTCGATAGAAACACCTTCATAGACATACCCAGATATATACTTTATTAGTGACCTAGGTATGTATTTATGTTTATATTGTGATTGCAATTCTGTGTTTTTGATGTGAAGTATGTGTAATGTACAAGTGTGCACATGTGTATGTGTGCGTGAGGGGGTGGGTACATGTGCCCCTGTCTGTATGGAAGCCAAAGGGGGACATATGATGTCCTATTTTGTCACTTTGTGCCTTATTCCATCAAGACAGGATCTCTTACTGAACCTGGACTTAGGGTGGTAGCCATCAAGCCCAGTGATTCTCTGTCTCTTTTTGGGGTGCTTTTTTTGTGCACTATGTGAAGATTGTATCATTTAAATGCTGGTTTCTGTACCAGCGGAGAGCTGAGTGCCGGCCAGCCTTTGATGATGTTAGTCCTTTGCTGCATCACATTTTGTAAACACACACTTCTTGCACCTTCTGATTGACTCAGTAAAGAGCTGAAAGGCCAATAGCGAAGGCAGGAAGAGAAGACAGGACTTCGGGGCAGAGGTAGGACCCTGGGAAAGAGTCAGGTGCCAAGAGTCACCAGCCAGACGCAGAGGAGGAGACAAGTACTGGGACTGAGGTTCTGAGGAGAGGCGACAGGCCACGTGGTGGGACATAAGCCAGGCCAGCACTGTCCAGTTAGAATCACTGAGACTCTGCACAGCTATAGTGCCTAAGCCAATAATGAATATAATGAGTCTCTGTGTCATATCGGTCCGAAGTGAGTCCCATGTTAGTCTCCACTCTCCGCCTCAATTTTTTTCCCCATGGGTTCTGGGAATTTGAACTCAATTCCACATATTTATGCAGCAAGTACTCTTACCCACTGAGCCATCTCCTTATCCCCTGTATTTTATATTTTAGCCAGTGGCACACAATATTCCAATTCCTTCACCCTGGTATGGACAACCCAGGCATAGTTACTCCTGTCAGTTTGTTGGACCCTGGAGTCCAATTCAGGAAGGGGGTCCCCACGAGAGACCACTCAAGTCACACAGGCTGGAGATATAGGTAAAATTTATTACTGACACATCAGAAGTCCCAATTGTTGATGTGTCAGGGTCCCTCAGCACTCGGGAGGTGAAGGACCCCGAGTAGCTGTTACAGGCTAGTTTTTAAAGGCTAAAACCACAAAGCGGGGGGGGGGGGGGTTGCTTCTCAAGTTAGACCAGATGGACATTAGGACATCTGGCATTGGGAAGCTCTGTGGGGGCTTGGGGGTGGGCCTCTAGAGCGGTTATTGAAAGCTATATGGGGACATCTGATATATGGAAACTTACATGTAACTATTCTGGGAACTAGGGTGGAACTTTTGAAGTTAGCATTAACGAGAACTGGGAGAGGCGAGCAAGGCTGGACAATCGAACAAGCATCTTGTATTTTACAATTTTACAGTTTCTCAAGTTATGTCTTCAGTTTCTTTGCTATGACCCCTTTCAGGAGCATCCACCCTCACTTCATGGAACATTCTGACGATAGTTGACTTAGAGTCTCATCAGGTGACTTCACACCCCCTTAGTGCTGTGTCTGTGGATTGTCCCTTTCCACAAAACTAGGGATTTCCACAGGTTCTTCTCACGCTAAGTAATTCAGGGTTGTATGCTGGACAATTTAATATTACATTAAAGGGCTCTAGGTCCTTTAAAATCCTATAGGAGATGTGTGTATGTATGTGTAAACCCTCCCCCCAGTGGAAAGTCAAATCCATGCTTGCATAATTCAGAGGTAAGCCTGGATGTTCCTAAGCATCGCTATGAATTCATTTTCCTGAGCTTCTTTTCCTACAGTCTATGGCAGTTCTCAAATATTCAATCATCCAGCCAGAATTCTAGTGCCTACCTCGCTCTACTAAGCAGTTTGAGTTGCAGCTTCTGCATTAGGACCAGGCCGGTGGAGAAGAGAGACTGAAAGTCACAGGGTCTTTCCTCGCCTGGCTTGCCCTCCTGGCTCCTCCCAATGGGGAGGGAGGCCATATTTAAGCTCTCTAGATAGGTCCTGCTGGTGCTTAGGGGTGGAGGCGTGAGTGGTTAGGAAAGGAGAAAGGTCGGAGCTCACTGAGCATTAGGGAATCCTTTCCCCATTTTCTAAGCCAGAACTAGAGGGCCCTCCTGGGGCTTTCTGCATCAGCATTATCTAGTCTGAAGTCTGAGCATAGGTGAGTTTTTGCTGCGGAAGACAGGGGAAGAAGACCTCATGCAATGAGGTGTAAAATTCTGCTTCCCCCATGTGTCTGTCACTATTTAATTTTTAGAGACTTCAATTAAGCTGTTCTGTGTGTTGTGTTAGTGGCATGATGGGCTGTGTTTGGCAGGAGAGACAATGGTGCTGTGTCACTCCATTATTCTCTCGCTGCAGCTTCTCACAGCTCCACGAAAACTTAATATTTTAGTTTTCCGTATAAATGCAGAAACTTCAAAGAAATATTCCTCCTGGGATACATCCTATATTTGTTAGGTATAGTTTATATAAGCTTTTAATTTTTGTACTCTTCATGCCCCTCACCCCTGGCTTTATGGGTTGGGTGGTCATAGGTAAGCGGGGCTGATATAGCGCTGGCTGGGGGTTGGGTGGTCATAGGTAAGTGGGGCTGATACAGCCCTGGCTGGCCCTGAGCTCCCTGTGTTGCCATTTTATTTTTCTATTGCTATGGGGAGACATGACGAACAAGGCAACTTACAGGAGAATACATTGGTGCTTGCCATTCCAGAAGATTAGAGTCTATGACATCATGGCCAGGGGCATGGCAGCAAGCAGGCAGGCACAGGGATAGAGCAGTAGCTCAAAGCTTACATCCTTACCAGAAAGTCGGGGGGGGGGGGGGGAGACAGAGAGAGAGACAAAGAGAGACAGAGAGAGACAAAGAGACAGAGACAGAGAGAGAGAGAGAGACAGGGGAGGGGGCACAAGCACTAACTGGGAATGCCATGGGCTTTTGAAACATTTAAAGCCCACCCCAGTGACACACCTCTTCCAACAAGGCCACACCTCCTAGTCCTTCCCAAAATATTTCCACCAACTGGGGACCAAGCGTTTGACTATATAAGCCTGTGGGGGCCATTCTTATCCAAACTACACAGCAGATAACCCCAAGCTCCTGATCCTGCTACTTCGACCTCCCAAATGCTAAGATACAAGAATATGTTACCGTGACTGGCTTTCCTTCCGGAGGTTGAGAGGGTGTTGAGACAGGGTCTCACACTGTAGCTCAGGTGGACTTTGAACTTGCAACATTCCAACTGCCTCCACTCTCTTGTACTGGGATCACAGGTGTGAGCTGCCGTGCATAGCTTCTTCCTTCATGTTTGAGGGTCTAGGCTTTCATCTGTCATCAACACCTTTTATTCCAAAGAACTGCCTTGAGAATTTCCTGTAGTGTGGGTTTGTTGATGGCACGCTTGTCTTTTGTATGAAAATACCTTCATTTTATTTTGATTCCTTAGAGATACTTTTCATGATACACAGAATTCTGGGTTAAGGAGGGTTTGTTGTCACTGGTGTGGTAGTGATGGTTTGTTGTCACTGGTGGTGGTGTGGTAGTGATGGTTTGTCATCACTGGTGTGGTGGCGATGGTGTGTCGTCACTGGTGTGGTGGCGATGGTGTGTCGTCACTGGTGTGGTGGCGATGGTGTGTCGTCACTGGTGTGGTGGCGATGGTGTGTCGTCACTGGTGTGGTGGCGATGGTGTGTCGTCACTGGTGTGGTGGTGATGGTTTGTCATCACTGGTGTGGTGGCAATGGTGTGTCGTCACTGGTGTCGTCACTGGTTTGCTTATTCCCTTTCTGTACCTCAGGGCTGTGACTCTTCTGTTCTCATTTGTATCTAATGAAGCTTAGGCTGATATCTCCATTGCTGCTCATCCCATGTAAACTGTTGAATTTCTCTTGGTACTTTCCTGGTATGGCTTTCAGACTTTTAACAGTTTATGCTGTTCCCCACAGGGCCTTCTTTGCATTTGCCCACAGTACTTACTATTCAGTGAATACGTGTACTCTGTAAATGCATACCTCCCATCAGACTTCAGGAAAACTATAGCCACCCTGCCCCATTCTTTCTCCTCTCCTGCAACTCCTCTTGTGTGTCACTTGTATGTTGCTGCTGTTACTGTCATTTTTAAAAAAGATTTATTCTTAAATTATGCGTATGTCTGTTTGTGGGTATGTGCCCTCAGACACCAGAGGCTATAGATGATTGTGAGCTGCCTGGAATAGATGCTGGGAACTGAACTTGGGTCCTCTGAAAGAGCAGGACAGACCCTTAACAGCTGCACCATCTCCTGATTCCCACTACTACGATTTCTAAGATAGAATGTCACTCTGTAGCCTAGGTTGTACTTGTTTTGTATTCTTCATGACTCGGTTTCCTGAGCACTTGGACTACGGGTGTGTACCCTGAGTTACGTTGTTTGGCATTGCATATTGAAACCCTAAGGCTTTCATCTTTTCTCACCAATCTTTATACTCTGTGGTATTTTCAGTGAAAATTGCCCCCCCCCACCCCGGTATTTGCCTGTTTAGTCCCCAGTTGGTGAGCAATTTGGTAAGATTCGGAGGTGTGGCCTTGTCAGAGTAAGTGTGTCACTGTTGGAGGAAGTATGGGTTACTGGGGACAACAAAAGTCCATGCCCGGCCTGGTCTGTCTCTCTCTGCCTGATGCCTATAGGTCAGGATGTAGCTCTCAGCCACTGCCGCTGCTGTGCCTGCCTGCAGCTCACCACAATGCTCAAGAACTAGGCCTCTGAGCGGTCAGCAAGCCCCCAGTTAAATGCGCTCTTTTCTCAGAGTTGCCTCGGTTATAGCCTCTTCCCAGAAATAGAACAGTGGCTAAGACACCCTGTTAATTTTATGCAATCTTCACATTTATTTACTGTTTGCATTAATTATTTTCCATTTGGGCATTGAGTACATACAGTGAGTCTTCTATTTCAGATACATTTTTTTTTTCAGTAATAAAGGGATGTTTATATTCATCTGCCCACTTATTTTGTAAACATGTATTATTTATTTATTTATTTTTGGTTTTTCAAGGCAGGATTTCTCTGTGTAGCCTTAGCTGTCCTAGACTCACTTTGTAGACCAGGTTGGCCTCAAACTCAGAGATCCACTTGCCTCTGCGCCCCCCTACAGTCCCCCCAGTGCTAGGATTACAGGTGTGAGCCACTGTACCTGGCTTGTAAACATGTTTTGTTTTCTGTGAACAAGATTTATTTGACTTTATTGATAGCAGTTATAATAGGTGCTTTTTAAACATTTATTTTTGTTTCATGCGTATGAGTGTTGGCCTGAACGTATGTATATGCTCTATGTGCACACGGTGCCTTAGGGGAGGCCAGAAGAGAGCGTCAGAGCCTGGATCTGGAGTAGTGTACTGTTAGCTGCCATGTGGGTGGGCGCTAGAAACTAAAGCCTGGTCATCTGCAGGGGCAGCAAGTGCTGCTGAGCCATCTCACCAGTCCTGTAATTGACACTCGAAAGTCATTAGTTTCGACAGCTGTTTCATCTCAGATTTTGTCAGTCTTGCTTTCTCCGGAGGGAGAGTTCCTTTTTCCAGAGCTTTGCTTGTTTGTATGAACATGAGGTAACTCTGGACCTGTCAGACATTGAAAATGTTACCTGTGACTACTCAGGGTTCTGGTTTCTTTTAATGCTGAGCGTCAGTTCCTGAATTTCACAGTCCACAGGGTTGCTTGGGTGGCAGCTTCTAGGCTCCATGTTTTTTCTTTTTAGTAGCTCTTCTTCCAATCTGCCCTATATATGTGTACAAAGAAATTCCTTTTCTGGTTTAACCTTCTGTGATTTTATGTCATTCGTGTTCATTCATATTCTCTACCTCTCTCTCTCTCCCTTCCCCCTCCCTCCCCCTCTCTCCCCTCCTTCCTGCCCTCCCTCCCCCACCTCTGCCTCTTTCTCACCATATGAAGCCCCTGCCTAGAAGCTATGATGCAGGGGCCCTCCCTTGAGTGTGAGATCCACCCTTTACCCACCAAGGCTCCATACCCCTCTCCCTCCCTTCTACCTTAAGGGAACAGACTTTTTACTATATCTAAAATTTATAGTCATTTCCTGCATAAATATTTGCCTAGTAGGATCTTACTAGGCATTATTGAAAATAGAAGGCTTTCTGCTTAACGTACACTGTATACTTGTATGGAACTTCCCTCAGGTAACACAGAACCATGTACAGTAAATATGCACAATGAACGTTTAAAACAGAGCAATGAAGGAGCAGAAGGCATTTCTTATCTCATGAGAAACACTTCCGGCCTAACACAGATGCTCTCCATCTTTTTCATTAAAATTTCAATGGCAATTTAGCTTTTAGATCCTGCCAAGAATGTTAGTGTGTCGGGCTAGAAAGGTGGATCCACAGTTAAAAGCACTGCTGCTCTTGCAGAGGATGGAGAGTCAGTTCTCAGCACCCACAGCACGTGGCTCATAGCTTTGCATAACTCTAGTTCTAAGGAATCCAGTACCTTCTTCTTGCTGCTGTTGACACCTGCATGTACCATACAGAGAAGCGCGCACGCAGGCACACACACACACACACACACACACACACACACACACACACACACACACACCACACACACCATACACACACACCACACACACCACATACACCACACACATGTTACACACACACATCACACACACACACACACACTATACATAAATAATAATTTTTTTTAGAAAGAGTGGTAGTATCGTTGCTCCGCATTATCTGTTCTTCATTTCCTAGTCACTGTTACTAAGATATAGCTGTGAAATAAAAAAAAAAAATCATCCTACCCTTTATACCACCCCTTGGCTAAATACGTTTATACAGGTTTGTTTATTTATGTATGTGTATGTGGGGGCACACGTGTGGAGGCCAGAGGACAGCCATGGGCACTTGCTTCTCCCTCACTAACATGTAAGTTGTAGCTCATTAGGTTTGGTGCCGAGAGCCTTTGCCTGCTTGCTGAGCAGTCTTGCTGGTCAGAAAATCTTATTTCACTGATTTTTTTCCATCATGTTTGTTTGTCATGACAGGTGAATCTGAGATAGTGGCGGTAACGTCCACCACGGCCTTGCACTGTCAGGCAGGCGCTCTACCGGTGACTCTACCCCCCGCCTGGTAGTGTTCATTAATTTTGTGTGTGTATATGTGTCCTTAACTTTATTCCCCATCTTACTGTAACTTTTATTTTTCTTCTTACCCATTTTTTCCCAGTTTTTATCCTTTAATGATAATTCTTCTGCTCTGCTACTGTCCCATGTCACGCTCACAGGTAGAGGCCACCTCCCTGAAGAGAAAGTGACAGTGTGGGACAGGCTAACTCAACCAAGGCTCTCTTGATTTTCTTCCTTCATTCCCCTCTCCCTCCCTCTTCCCCCTCTCTTTCTTTTTTTTTCTTTTTCTTTTTTCATTTTGAACTTGATTAGTGACGTCACTGAAACTGGCCAGAAGCAGCATGCTTGAACAAAGCCTTAGAACAACCCACAGAGAGTAGGAAGGGTGAGACCAGCTTACAGTGTTAGAGTTTTGGCTTAGTTGAGCAGAAATTTGCTTTTGAATTTTTTAGTAAATGTGCAAGGAAATAATGTATCTTTTCTTAAGATGAAAAGCAAAATAGAGAATTCACAAATGTATAGGACAGTTCATATAAAAATCTGCCTATGGGGTTAGCCAAATAATTGCACACAAAATGAAGGCTTTATTTGCTTGAATGACCTGCAAAATTATTTTATCTTCCACAGAACCTCTGTGGAAAAATAATAGAGGGCCTGGGGGAAGACATTGAAAAATCCTCAGTACATTTATTCATTTTTTAGTGTGTGTGTGAGTGTACGTGTGTGTGAGTGTGTGTGTGTGTGAGTGTGTGTATGTGTGTAAGTGTATGTATGCCTGAGTGTGAGTGTGTGTGAGTGTGAGTGTGTGTGTACATGGGAGTGTGTGCACAAGTGCGATCCATGATGCATGCTTGGAGGTCAGAGAAATTGGTTCTTTCTTTGCCCTGTGTGGATCCCGGGGACTGAACTCAGGCATCAACCTTGGTGGAGCCTTTTCCTGCTGAATCATCTTGCCAGACTCAACATCTTAAAGTATCTACATAAGAAGAACAAGGACCAGCTGGGCGTGGTGGCGCATGCCTTTAATCCCAGCACTTGGGAGGCAGAGGCAGGAGGATCACTGTGAGTTCGAGGCCAGCCTAGTCTACAAAGCGAGTCTAGGACAGCCAAGATAACATAGAGAAACCCTGTCTCAAAAAACCAAAAAAAAAAAAAAAGAAAGAAAAGAAAAGAAAAGAAGAAGAGGCACCTGGGCGAATGAGCTGTCCATTGGCTAGTTCTGAACAGGGGTTCTATGTTTACTGCATGCATTGTCCTTGGTTGGTGCAACAGTTTGTGCAGGCCCCCCCTCCCCCGTCCCCATGTCCAGATCCGAGATCTTAATGGTCTCCTTGTGGGGCTCCTGAACCCTCTGAGTCTTTCTTATAAAAGGGAGCATTTAACAGGGCTGGCTTACAGTTTCAGAGGTTTAGCCCATCATCAGCATGCTGGGCAGCATGGCAGCATGCAGACGGGCATGGTGATGGACAAAAAGCTGAGATTCTACATCCAAATGTGCAGGCAGCAGGAAAAGAGCAAAACTGGGACCAGCTTGGGCTTTTGAAACCTCAAATCCCATTAGTGACACACTTCCTCCAACACGCCAATACCTCCTAATCCCTCTCAAGCAATGTCACTCCCTGGTGGCAAAGCATTCAAATATATGAGCCTATGACGGCCGTTCGCGTCCAAGCCAACACAGGCAGCATCAGTATCTCATTCGTTACCTCTCTGTGAATCAGCTCCCTTGGCCTTGGGACTTTATGATGCTCTTGACGCCGGGGCTCAGCCCTGTGACTTGCCGTAGCCGTGGAACGTCAACAAGGTTTGGCAGGCTTGGCTGGCTAGCCCTCTCCGCTCGCGTCTGCTCAGCCTCCCTTGCTGCAGAGCACAGATATCCCATCATCCCAGCCAAGCATCTGTCAGTCTGCAGGCTCAGGGTAGTAGCAGCTCTGTGGGCAGGGTAGGAAGAGCTGCCAGCCAGTCACCCAGCATGTGGGTGGGTGTTACTGGATCTGGCTGTTATTGCAGACACAGACCATGAAATCAGAAGGCGACTGGCTTCCTTCTTGGTTGGTAGGTTGGTTGGTTGGTTTGTTCTGTGGTCTCATGTAGCCCAGGCTGGCTTTGAATTCTCTTTGTTGCCAAGGATGGCCTTAAACTCCTACTCCTTTCACCTCTAGCTCCCAAGTGCTAGGATTATAGGCATGTGCCAACACATCTAGTGACTGTAAAGATTGTTTAAATGCCTAATATTTAACCAAGTAACCATAATTTTAGTAACAGAAATACAAATAGGCTAACGGCTTCCAAGGTGTTCATGGAAGCATTACTTGTTATAGGAGAGTGGTTTAAACATTCTGAATTTATTTCAGTGGCAAGTGGTTGAATAAATTAGGCTATGTCTGAGTAATGTAATGTCTTGGCCTGTACACTACAAAATACTTGAGACAGTAGATGTTTATTTCTCATAGCCCTAAAGGCTGGGAAACCCAAGGTCACGCCACTAAATCTGTGTTTGGAGAGGGCTCTTAACTCTGCTTCCAAATGGCACCTTGCAGCTGTATCCTGCAGACAGCACAAATGCTGTACCACCACCGGTCAGAAGGTCAGAAGGGGTGAATGCCATGTCCTCTCCAGCCCTGCGGCAGGACCCTGAGAGCCAATAATGAGGGCGGGTGGTGCCCTCAGATGTTAATTGTCTCTTAGATCTTCATCTGCTAATATGGCTGCATTGGGGATTAAGTCACTCACTCTCTCTCTCTCTCTCTCTCTCTCTCTCTCTCTCTCTCTCTCTCTCTCTCTCTCTCAAGACAGAAGGATCTATTTTGATTCACTATATGAAGGTACAGTGCAACATGGCAGGAGAGGCATAGGCTGCCTGGTCACGGTGTCTTTGCAGTCAGGAAGCAAAGAGCAATGAGTGCTGGTACTCGGCTTGTCTCCTCCACCTCTGCCGCCTCCCCCTTTCTTCTCCTTTTTCTCTCCCACCCCTCCCCCCTTTTATTGCCCCTTGTGTCCCCCTCTCTCAATTTCTTCATTTCCCCCTTGCCCCTGCACACCCAGGACTACTTTGTGTCCCTGGTTTAGTCCCCCTAGGCCTTCCTAGTCCCCACCCCGACCTCAGCACCCCTCCATCTCAGTCTCGCTCAGCTTCCTCTCCTGGGTGTCATGTCTTCCCTCTGAGAGCCAGCCACCTGCTCCTGCAGCACAAGGCCAGGTGCACCAGGTGGAGTGCGGACTGGGAGGGCCTGGGAGGAGTGCCCCAGCTTCTCTGGGGAAGGACTGCTGCCTGTGTTGCTGAAGGACTTGGCAGCCTTAAGGAACTTCTGGGGGGTAGTAGCATGCTGTGGTCTTAGCATCTGGTCATGCAGAGTCCAGGGAGCTCTACCCATGCCCCAATTCCTGTACAAACCTGGGTCCGCTCCCATTAATAACCTTATTAAGCAACTTGGACTTAAGCCACCTGCTTAGGGGACTTTGGGTCCCTTTTACTGGCTGGTGATTGATAGCTCTGTTAATCGACAGTACTGAATGATGGTTTTCCTGACACTACACTTATCCAAAGTTCTGTTTGTATGGCCCACCCTGTCCACACACACCTATTGCTTCTGCTCCTCCACAACACATCTGATCCTGCACAGTCATGGCCAAGTGGAATAATGGTCAGAATTCAGCTGGAGACATAGCCTAATTAGTACGGTGCTTCTTTAGCAAGCACAAAGGTCCGGATTTGATCCCCACCCCAGCAGTACACGAATTGGCCAAGATGATGCTCCTCTGTACTCCCCCATGCCCCATGCAACCCCACCCCCAACACACACCCTCACCCCCACCCTCACCGCACTCCCCCCCCACCCACCACGCAACCCCACCCCCAGCACGCACCCCCGTCTCAAAATTGCTTGAAAATAGTCATTCCTTCTGAGAAAAAGTATCAACTCTGGCTGCAGCTATGCCTGAGTCTCCTGTCCAGCCCGCAGGCGCATCTGGCCTTTGATTGTGCTATTATCTGACAGTTATTGACTTGAGCTGTGCTTGAGCCTAGTGCTGGAGCTGCCCAGGAAATTTGGAATCCAATATAAATTATTTACTTATTACTCATTCTCTCTGCCCCAGGACAAACAGCTAGGTTTTTTTTTTTTTTTTTTTCTTTTAAAAAGTGATTAAACTTTTCCCGGGTGGGTTGGCAGTCTGGCAGTCTATAATTGACTAGACACAGTAGACTTCTTAGAAGTTCTCACCACCTCTGCTGACTCTAGGCAACAACTCCCATGAAATAGCAGCACTTAACAGCAAGCCCTTTGTCTGTGTCAGTGTCTGTAGCAAGGACCCTCCTGAAAGCCCAGTTGCTAGGTATGCCTAGACTGGGAAATTCCCAGTCAGAAGTCAGGGTGACCAGGCAGGTAGGTGAAGAGGAGGCCCTCTGCCCTCTGCCCTCTGCCCAGGTGAATGCCTTCATACTGGGTTATTTTCCTTTCATAAATATGAAGCGTATATGAAGCGTAAAAGGCACCTGCAAGTCCCCCGATATCCTCAGCTTTAGGAGCAGGTGGCACTGATTCTCTG
The DNA here is from genome assembly GCF_903995435.1 of Acomys russatus. NCBI lineage: Eukaryota > Metazoa > Chordata > Mammalia > Rodentia > Muridae > Acomys > Acomys russatus. The sequence goes on from NC_067145.1 coordinate 63,622,772, forward strand.
TGTCAGTACTGCTGGGCGGGGACTCCCCACACTCTTGGTGGGTGGCATCAGTCGGGGTCTAGACAGAGGACCGGGGAAGGAAAGCTCTGCCAACAAGCTGGGCAGGTAGAGAGTACTTAAAGAGCACCGAGGTCTGGAGAGATGGTTAAGTAACTTGCTAACACTTGTTGTACAAGCACGAGGTCCTGAGTTCGGATCCCTAGGACCCACATAAAAAGCTGGGCACTACCAGATGTGCCTGTAACCCCAGCTCTGGGGTGGGCACAAAAGCATCACTGAGGCTGATTGGCCACAAATCTATCTGGGCCTGCCCCCCAAAAAAGGGTGAACTCCAGATTCTGTGAAGGATCTTGTCTCAAGGTGAGCCATAGAGGAGGACACTCAACATCCTCTTTTGGCTTTCCGGTGCACTTGGGTATCCGCCTGCACACATACAGGCATATGCACCCCCTTTTCAAAAACTTATTTATAATTATGTATACAGTGTTTTGCCTGCATGTACACCTTCACTCCAGAAGAGGGCGCCAGATCTCATTACAGATGGTTGTGAGCCACCATATGGTTGCTGGGAACTGAACTCAAGGCCTTTGGAAGAGCAGCCAATGCTCTTAACTTCTGAGGCATCTTTCCCGCCCCTTCACACACACCTTTAAACACACAAACAAAAGGGAAGCCTTGAATTGGGTGTGGTGGTGTAACCGGCAAGCTCAGCACTCAGGAGGTAGAGGCAGGAGCAACACGAGTCAAAAGGCCAGCCTTGGCTACGGTAAGTTTGATGACAGCCTGGGCTATGTCAGATGCTGTCTCGGAAGAGACAGAGAAGGGGTTGGGAGCTCACTCCGATGGTAAAATGTTTGCTGTTCAAACATTAGGACTTGAGTTTGGGTCCCCAGCACCTAATTACAAGCTGACTAGGGTGGCATTGAACTGTAATAATGGTGGTGGGAAGAATCCCTTCAGCTTGCTGGCCATCTAGACTAGCTGCGTGTTAGGTTTATTGAGAGATCCTGTCCCCAAAAACCAAGGTGGACGTCCAGGCAAGATGACTTAGCGGGTAAAGGCATTTGCCATACAGACCTGACCACCTGAGCCGGATCCCCAGCACACACACAGTGTGGGAAGAGAGACCTAGCTCTACAAAGCTGACCTTGACACATGTGTGCCCATACACAATGCACAATAACACATAATTAAAAAACAAGATGCAGAGAGATGGAGGAATATACAGGACATTTGCCTCTCGTCTCTATAACACACCCATACTCACACACATGTGCACACATGCACACACACACACACACACACACACACAGGAACACATACATGCAGAGGGAGAGCGGAGGGAAGAAAGAGAGAGGAAAAGAAAGAGAGAGAGGGTTGCTCTGCCAGAGGACCCAGGTTCAATTCTCTGCACCCACGTGGCATCTCACAAGTGTTTGCAACTCCAATTCCAGAGGCTCTGGCACCCTTACTTGGACATACATGCAGGCAAAACACCAAAGCACATAAAATATTTTTTTTTATTTAAAAAGAGGTACATATAGTTAAGCCATCCTTACCAAGGCATGCCTGCCCACCCTTGATCCAGCCGTTGTTGTGTTGTCTCTAGTGTATCCTGCATGGTGATGGTGGTCTGACAAGGTATCTGAGCTCTTGTAAGTCTCTTTCTGGGAAGGAGGTTCTCCCTCTGGATAACATCAGTGTTTCAGCCTTTCCCCTCCCCCAGCATGAGTTTCCTGAATTAATTCCAGTTTCTTAGGGTCTATTGTTTCAAAGGCCAACTAGCCAAAGAAAGGAGCACATGTGTCTTTCTGTAGAATAACTCCTTTCTTGCCACGGTGGCTACATCAGCACACAGAGGGCCAACCTGGTCTCCACAAGAGGAACTGCTCCGGGGCATAACCTCTCCATCACTGGAAACCATCTTCACCTTGAGCACCTTCCATCCCAAAGGCCTTGCTGTTTCTGGAATCCAGAGTGACTGCAGGGCTAGGACAATGACTTGTCCCTGTGCCTCCAGCCCTCGAGGGTGATGAGATGGTCTTGTAGACGACATTCCTTAGTGGCTCTCATGCCTGTCCGGTGTCAAGCCGGAGCCTGACTCAAGTGAAGGAGACAGACACACACAAGTGGAGGCAGAGGTGCCAGGCTTTCATCCTGCTTTTAGTGACCTCACGGAGCAAAGTCAGAGCTTTTCAGCAAGAATGCCCATTACGTGTGTCATATTCAGTTTATGTTTGGCTGACTTTAATGTAGAAAGAAATTGATGGGAGAAGCCATACGATCTGCTTCCCTCCTTTTACCGTTCGCTGTTCTTTACTTTCACATGTTGGTGTCTCCCGAGATCGTTGAGAAACGCTCTCCCACACCAAAGATCATAGTATATACTTTCATAGCGCCATTTACTACAATGCTGGGTGATACTTGCTTGGTTTATTTTGTTTTGTCTGTTTTGTCTGTGTATCCGTGTGTATGCACATGTGTGTGCAGGTGCACTCAGTCATGTTTACACGTGTGGAAGTCAACTGTCTTTCTCTTTTGGTCTCTACTGTATATGTTGAGATGGGGTCTCCCAGTGAACCTGGAGCTCACTGTTTTGGCTACACTGGTCAGCCAGGGTACCCCAGGGACTCCCTATGTCGTCCTCCTCCTCCCCCAATGCTGCTTTTATGTGCGTGTCAGGGATTTGAGCTCTGGTTCTCCTGCTCACGCAGCAAACACTTTCATCTGCTGAGCTGGCTAGCTTTCAACGTGACCTCAGCCAAAGTCCTCAGAGAGGAGGGAGCCTCAACTGAAAGGGGAAAAATCTTATGTCTCTATAAGATCAGGCTGTAAGCAAACCTGTAGGGCGTTTCTTAGTTAATGAGTGACTGGGCATGGGGAGGACCCAGTCCATTGTGAGTGGGGCCATCCCTGGTGGTCCTGGGTTCTGTAAGAAAGCAGGCTGAGCAGGCCAGGAGGAACAAGCCAGGAGGAAGCCATGGATGGGCTCTGCATCAGCTCTTGCCTCCAGTTTCCTGCCCTGTTTTAGTTCCTGTCCTGAGTTTCTTCAGATAAGAGCTGCGATGGGAAAGCATAAGCCAGACAAACCCTTCCCTCCCCAAGGTGCTTTGGATGTGTCTCACCGCAGCAGTGATAACACCAAGTACGACACCCACTGCTGTCAGCTGTAGCCCCAACTTTGTATTTTCTTATGTCTATCAACCGTGTGTGTGTGTGTGTGTGTGTGCGTGTGTGTGTGCGTGTGTGTGTGTGTGAGACACCTGCTGTAACAAGCCCATCTGTGGAGTCAGATGACAGACAACTTTCAGGAGTCCGTTTTCTCTTTCCATCCTGTGAGACCGAGTCGTCATGCTTGGCAGTAAAAATGCCTTCACCCGTTACTCCATCTCACCAGTCTTGTTTTTGTGGTTTTGAACTAGGATCTTGCTATGCACCCCAGCATGACCTTGGACTGTCCGTCTTCCTGCTATACTCCAGGTATTAGGATTACAGATGTGGGCCTAGTTTTGATTTTACTCTGAAGTGGATGGTCCTGTTGATTTTTTCTTCTATGCTGCCACAAGTGTCACTTAGTTTGCGCGTGTGTGGCAAAAGGAAGTGTCCATTAATAACTGTCATTTTGCCTAATTTACATTTCCAGGAAATGTATTTTTTCATCTACTAATTCTACAATCTGAATAAGTAACAAATGTTGATTGAAACCAGCATCTAGACAAAAATTGATGTTTAGGTTCCGTCTTATAGTTTTAGTTCTTATTTTTATGACATTCCAGGGCACTTGTGTGGAGGATAACTTATTGGGGTGACTCTCTCCTGCTACCGTGTATGCTCCAGGAACCGCTCTTGGGTTAGCAGGCTTGGTGGCAAGTGCCTTTATCTGCACAGTCATCCTAAGGTCTTGTCCTCTCTAATTTGAAATATGCTAAAATAAGTTCAATGATCAGGGACTGTCTCTAGATAGGACTCCAGGAGCCCTTCTATTTGATTTACACTCTCTCACTTCCTCCCGATCCCAATCCTGAACAGCCGGGAATCACAGACACTTCAACACTCAGTAAGAATATTCCAGAGACTCTGTCTTCTGACAGAGACAGAAGCAGATAGGCTTGTATTACAGGGCAGTGGTTCAAGATCAAGAGACACAATTTGGACACAGCTATCATGTGACCATGAGGTAATGGAGATCAAGCCAGAAATAGAAGGGCACTTGTTGGAGCTGGGAGGTGGCTTCTTTATAACAACCATCAAATATTTGCCAAGTTGGGCACCCTGCTAGAAACTGCTGGAGAGTCAAGAGTTAAGGTCAATATGGCAAACATCCTGGAGCAAGAAGGAGAACCCTCCGCCCTCTGTTTGCCCAACAACAGGGACAGGAAGAAGTAAAATCAACCTGGCAAAACCATTAGTGAGGGAGAGCAGCAGGACTACCTGCACCCTAAAAGGACCCCTAAAACAAGGGAGACAACTGACACAACCTCTCACCTGCCCTTAGATGCAGAAGGAAGTGTTTCCTTCCACCGATTACAGGGAAGAGGCTGGTGTGCCCTGGCTTCCAAAGCTTCCTGCTGGTTGAAGAAGTGTGCTGCAATTCCACAGACCTGGGGTCGTTGCTAGCTAGGAGGAGTGGTCCTGGGGGAGGTGACTGCTTGTTTTTAGGACAGAACATAGAACCTGGGTATGTCGTCAGATGACTCAGAGCCCTTCTAAGCAAGCCTTTTTCTCATTTCTGTATCATCCCCCATATGTCTCTCTGTCTGTCTTTGTCTCTGTCTCTGTCTCTGTCTCTCTGTCTCTGTCTCTCTCTCTCTGTCTCTCTCTCTCTCTCTCACACACACACATACACACACACACACACACACACACACACTCAAGCTATGGGGAGAAAGCCTCAGTTTCCATACTTCTAGTGGAAAAAAAAATCTGGAATGACAGATGCGGGCAAGGGCAGGAGAGATGGCTCAGTGGTTAGTGCCAGCAAGCCTGATGACCTCAATTTCACCTCTGTATCCCACATGGCAGAAGGAGAGAACTGACTCCCACAAGTTGACCTCTGACCTCCACAGGAACGAGCTATGGTACCTGCCCCCATCCCTAAATAAATAAATAATTTATAATGCAGTAAAAAGATTTTTTTAAAGAGATATGGGTGAAAGTTGGGCTTCCAGGTATAAGGAAAGACACTTGCTTTTTTATTTATTTCAAAAAGGTTGAGCAGGACCACCCACTCACATTTTCATCTCTATTAAACGCCGCTTCAAGGGGAAAAGAAAGTCAAGAGCAATGGCCGTATCGCGTGTGATCCAAGATGGTTTCACAACCACAGGCACACCATCGTAAAACGGATCACGGAGGAGGAAAGCACGCCACTGACATCATCACTATGACAAAGCGTCATCTTGCCACAGTTCTGGGGCATGTGAGATGCTGTCCCAATCAGGAAAACAAAGCAAGTTCTTCAGTTATAAGAAACCCTCTTAGTGTTCAATCCTTTTCCCTCCATGTTAGTAGTATCAGAAACCCCTGTTCTGCACACTCCGCCGGATAGTGTACCTTAGCGTATCTCTTGGAACTGTCCTTGGGAAGAAACGCCTCTCCTCCCTGACTAGGATACCTCTGGCAGCAGCAGTGCACTTTCATGTTCTTTCTCTTGTAGTCATTTTTTTTTATGGTGCTTGGTTTTTATATATGCCATGAAATATTTATGCTGTTTAATTAAGCTAAAGCAATTTTGTCTTAATTTTTTAACTGGAAGCTTTAAAAAAAATATTTAAGTGGATAAGAAAAAAAAAAACCCCGAAATGTAAAATTTAAGAGTACTTCCTGAGTAGTCATGAAATACAGACTGTCAGTGAAATTACAAAGTTAATTTTATCCCAAGGAAGGCACGTTTTAAAATAGACTCTGGCTTGTGCCTGTTCTGATAGGTACCTCTCAGGGTCTTCTAAGCTGAGCCATCTGTAGGTGAGGATTCTCCAGGGCGCAGCATGCAATCTGGCCCCCCAATGGCTTCGACCAGGGCCAGATGAAGACAGACAGGAAGGGCATCCTGGAAGGGTGTGATGGTTAATATTGGCTGTTAATTGGGAGATAAACTTCTGGGGATGCTTGTAAGGGAGTTTCTAGATTGGGCTAGCCGATGTGAGGACACTTGCCCTGGATGTGAACGCCACCATTCCACATGGCTTGCCACCCAGACAGCAGACAAAGGGGATAGCTAGCTGAGCACCAGCACTGATCACTCTCCGCGCCCTGACTGCAGATGCCATGTGACCAGCGCCGTGTGCTCCTCCACCATCCACGTTTCCCCCATCACGATGAACTGTGTCACCTTGAACTATAAGCCAAGTAAACCCTGTCTCTCTGAAGTTCCTTCTTTTCAGGTGTTTGAATGCAGAGATTAGAGAAATAACAACATTCTAAAGGCAAGTGGTAGAATGGTCACAACGAGGTGGCTAGGAGCTGGAGCAGCGCCTGTGTGCCTCCGTGTTGGAGGGATGTGCACGGGCTCCACGGTGTATGTAGGTTTTCTAGTTGCAGTGCTGTTGCTGTGGTAAAACGGAGAAGCAGCTTAGGATGGAAGGGGGTTATTTGGCTTACACTCCCTGACTGTAATCTACTGTTGAAGGAGCTCAAAGCAGGACCCATGGGAAAACGTTACCCGCGGGGTTTAACTTTCTGGCTCTGTCAGCGACTCATGCTCAGCTCGCTGTCTTATGCTCTACTCAAGACCATCTGCCGAGGGACCGGGCTGCCCTTAGAGTACTGGCCTTCTCCTACCAGTCAGCAATCAAGAACACGCCAAGGAGACCTGCCCACAGGCCAGTCCCATGAAGCAAATTCTAAGTGGAGGTTCACTCTCCCCAGATAACTCTACTTTGTATCAAGTTGACAATCAAAACTAACCAGCATAGTAGCCGACAAGATGCTGAAGCTGTCAGCCAGGCCCTTTGACTGCCACGTAACAATGTTACCTCTCTTATTTCTTGCTGTGGTTTGGATAAATATTCTCCAGTGGCCCCCGACCTCTGAGACAATTGGGAGGTGGTAGGATTTTCTTTTCTTTTCTTTTCTTTTCTTTTCTTTTCTTTTCTTTTCTTTTCTTTTCTTTTCTTTTCTTTTCTTTTCTTTTCTTCTTCCTTCCTTCCTTTCTTCTTCTTTTTTTAAAAGTTTTTTTCCAGACAGGGTTTCTCTGTGTAGCCTTGGCTGTCCTAGACTCACTCTATAGACCAGGCTGGCCTCAAACTCACAGAGATCTGCCTGCCTCTGCCTCCTGAGGGCTGGAGTTAAAGGTGTGCACTGACCATGCCTGGTGGAGGGTTGTTTTTAAAGTCCAGGCTATTTGTTTGCCTGGCTTTTGGTTTTGTTTTGGCAGAGTAGTGGCACACAGGCCTGTAATCCCGACACTTAGGAGGTGTAGGAGGTGGATCAGGAGTTCCTGTCCAGTTTTGGCTTCTGTACTGAATTTAAGGACAGCTTACGCTACATGAAGTTTTGGCTTAAAAATGAAAGCAAAGCAAAACAGAGCAAAACCCCTCAAATTCTGTCCTTTAGTTAGAAGCACACAGAAGTGTACATGAGTAGGGCGCGGTGGCCGCACACCTATAATCCCAGCCCTCAGGGAGGCAGAGGCAGGGGGATCTCTGTGAGCTTGAGGCCAGCCTGGTCTACAAAGTCTGCCCAGGACAGCCAGGACTGTTACACAGAGAAAGCCTGTCTTGAAAAACCAAAAAAGAGATTGCTGTGAGTTCGAGGCCAGCCTGGTCTACAAAGTGAGTCCAGGATAGCCAAGGCAACACAGAGATATACCCTGTCTTGGGGGGGGGGGGCAGGCGGGGAGAAAGAGAAGAAAAGGAAAATTAAAAAAAAAAATCTGTGTGACTCAGGAATAAGTTAACAAACAGCTTTTATTCCAAATTAATACTTCAAAGGGGGGACAGGTAAGATGGAGGACAAGAAAGAGATAGCTGACTTCATATATCAGATTTTTAAAAAATTATCTCTTTTTAAAAAAAACTTTATTTTTCTGTTTTTCTTTATTTATTCTTTATTTATTTTATTTTATTTTTTTTATTTTTATTTATTATTTGTCACTTTGTTTCCTTCTTTTCTTTTCTTTTTTATTTTTTAGAGACAGGGTTTCTCTGTGTAGCTTTGGCTGTCCTGGACTCACTTTGTAGACCAGGCTGGTCTTGAACTTACAGAGATCCACTTGCCTCTGCCTCCTGAGCATTGGGACTAAAGGCATGAGCCACCACCGCCCAAAACTTCATTTTCCCAATGGAAAATTATTTCAAAAAAGCAAGGTATAATAATCATTTTAAGTCCCCTCAGTTAAATCACTTAACTGTTTGTCATCAGACTTGTACAGGGTATACAAGGAATACTTTCAGCCTCAGCAGCACAGCCATGGAGGTATAGGACAAATCTGTGTCAAGTGTATTGCTGCTTGGTGCTGTTGAATGAAAGGAGAAAAATACTGAGGCCACCGCTCCTGTCCTCAACAACATATAATATTTTACCAAAGAAACCACATGTGGTGGCACATGCCTACAATCCTGACATCTGGGAGTCAGAGGCAGGAGGATGCTGAAATCACAGCTACCCCTGGCTATGCCAAAAGTTTAGAGCCAAACCTGGACTTGAAACTCTGCCTCAGAAAACAAGACAGGGTTATGCAGATGGCCCAGTGGGCAAAGTGCTTGGCACATAAAAAAATAGGAGCATAGTTTGGATCTCCAGAGCCCAAGCAAAATCTGCGTGGGTGTGGCAGCCTGTCTGTAATCCCATCGCCAGGGTGCAGAGGGGGACTGGGAGGACAAACTGGGCTGCTAGACAAGCTCAGTTGGTAAGCTCTGAGTTCTGTACACACTGTGGAAGGTGCTGAGGAGGAGACTCAAAGTCGACCTCTGGCTTACACCAATGCACACAAGCGTGCACACAGACATGCATGCACACCATGCACACATACACAGACACACATTCTCAAATGACCAGAGCATATTATATACAAGTTTGAAATTATCAAAAGATAATACATCTTTAAATATAAAAAAAGAATAAAAGAAAGCAAATACATAAACCAATAGCTTTACTTAGCGGGGGGGGAGATTCATTCTTTTTGTTATTATTTTAAAATGGGGGCCTCACTACATGGCCCCGGCTGTTCTAGACCTCGCTATCTGAGGCTGGCCTTGAACTAGCTTTTAAATGAGAAATGACCATGAAATCCTGATCCTCCTGTCTCTGTGTCCGAGTACTGGGATCACAGGTGAGTGACACCACAGCTGGCTTCAATTGATCTTTGACACAAAGCAATCATGCATATTTTCAGTACAATGTGGTCATCAATACATGTATAATGATTAATCAGGTCAGGGTGACTGGTGTATCTGCCATCTAAATATTTATCACTTAGTTCTTTTGAGAATGCTCAAAATCCCATTAGCTATTAGAAATACTCAGTTAGTGGGGACTGGCACATATAACAGATACTCACTTAAGTCCAGCTGCTCCTCTGTTATCTGGGAACACACCCCCAGCCCCCCACTCCCCTCACCCTCCCACCCCGCCTCCATGTTCCCTCCCCTTCCTGGGTTCTAGAGCCATGATTCAGATCAGCTTTTCAGTTTCCATTACAGATGGCAACATCTGATATTTATCTTTCTGTGCCTGACAATTCGTGACATACTTTTTAAAAGCTATCGCCTCCAATTCTTTCTTTTTTTCTTTTTTTTAAAATCAGCTCCAATTCTCACTTTAACCCCACTACTCTGTATAGAAACTTTTATCCTCTTACGGTTGTAGTCTTTGGTGACCGTTGTAAATGGACTTTGTGGTCAATTGTTTCCCATCTCCCTGGAGTGGAGATGGGGCTGCAGGATCTGTTCCTGGGGCCTGGATGAGAGTGGGTGCTTCCTGCTTTGGCCCTTGTCCTGTGTGCTTCATAGCATAATGTCATTGTGGGTCCAAGTGACAGCCCCGTCTCTCATCCTAGGTGCCTTTATGGACGCCCTAAAACATCAGAGTCCTTCTTTTGTGCTAAAGCACAGACACAATTATAAAACTAGCTTTCTATCATTTCTGGATATCTGATGTAAGAAAAATAAACATATGCGCAAGTCAAGGCCACCATCTTAATACTAGGAAGTGGTGGACTGGGGATGTCACTTGGCTTGCATAGGGCTTGCCTTCCAAGCACGAGGAGCTGAGTTTGATTCCCCAGAACCCATGCTGAAAAACAAATAAACCTGGTGTAATGTTGTACACTTGTAATCTCAGTCAGCACTGAAAAGGAGGAGACAGGCAGATCCCTGGGGCTACAGCTAGCAGTCTAGCCTGCTTGGTGTGCACCGGGCCAGTGAGAAACCCTGGGAAATAAATAAATAAATAAAGAAAGAAAGAAAGAAAGAAAGAAAGAAAGAAAGAAAGAAAGAAAGAAAGAAAGAAAGAAAGAAACAAAGAAAGAAAGAAACAAAGAAAGAAAGAAAGAAACAAAGAGACAGGAAAGAAGGAAGGAAAAAAAGACAGACATGATGGAAGGAAGGAAGAACAAAAGAAAGATAAGTAAAGGCTCTAACCAACCTGGGCATCACAACCTGAGTTTTCTTCCCCGGATCCATGTTGTGGAAAGAGAGAACCAATGGCTACAAGTTGTCCTCTGACCTCCACACACAGGCTATGGGATGCATTTGCCCCTCCTCCCCGCTGCTCTGTGTATAAGTAAATGTAATTTTTAAATTGTGCTTGGCATCTGAGGAATAAGAGCTTTAGGCTGGGCCAGGAGACTTGGCTCAGTGGTTAAGAGCACTGATTGCCCTTCCAGAGGTCATGAGTTCAATTCCCAGCAACCACATGATGGCTCACAACCATCTGTAATGAAATCTGGTACCCTTTTCTGGCCTGCAGGCAGAACACTGTATACATAATAAATAAATATTTTTTAAAAAGAGCTTTAGGCTGTCCTCTGTATATTTACACACACACACGTACATCTGCACACATGAACGTGCACACACATACAGAAACGACATAGGAAACAAGCTGTGTCTTAGACTGCTGAGGCGTGTTAGTTACCTTTGTACTGCGGTGAAAGATTGCCTACCTAGGAATAACGTAAGGGATGGAAAGTTATCTTGGCTCATGTTTTCAGTCCTCCATGGTGAGGAAGGTGGAGCAGCTCAAGCCGTGACTGTGTGAGTATGGTGGAGGCTGTCTACGCCGCGGTGTATCAGGACGCAGAAAGCAAAGCTGGAGGTGGGAGCCAGCTGTGACCTTAAAAGCCTAACTCCTGATCATCTACTTGTACTAGCTGGAACCTGCCACTTGAAGGTACTCCGACCCCTACAACAGCGCTGCCATCTGGAGGCCACCTGCTGAGACCATGCGTTTGCGGAAGAGACTTCAGATTAGAACCGTGACATGAAGAATGCATGCTGGGCGTCAGGGTCACCTGGCTCATGTGGCGCGTGCTGCTCTGCAAGGCCCTGGGACCCAGTAGCACCTAAACTGAATGTTTGCCTCCTCCAGGGACTACTCTGACCCTCTCCAGCCTGGGCTAGCTTACCAGTGCCACAGCAGCTCCCTAAGTGCCTGTCACACAGGCCCGAGCAACTGTGACAGCCAAACTCTGTGGCTACGTTTTGCCTCCGCGTCTACTCTATATAATGTAGACAGTAAGTGTTCAATGAATGCCTGAGCAGATGAACATGTGAATGAATATGGGTGAACGTTCTCTGAGTCAGAGACCAGTCATCATCACGAGTCTGGAGAGAGACTCATCTTGGGAGTCAGTGACTTCAGCAGGCTGAGGAGGAGGATTGTGGGCGTGCTCAGCCCAGGAGACAGGGCAGCTTCTATTCTGCTGCTGCTGTGAGCATAGCTATTTGGGGGGTGTCCTCAGGAACTGGGTCTAGGTTTGTCTCTTACAGTCTCCTAGAGCCTACTGTGCTGGCACAGCGCGGCAAAGCAGGGTTTGCTAAGACATTGGTTTCTCTGGAAGCCTCCGATTCAACTTGCATGCCTGCAACAGCCTTGGCTGAGCATCGCGTTCCCATGTACCACATCACGCTTTGGACACGTGGCAAGTCAAAATAGCAGACTATACGCGGTCAACATGTTAGCAGGAGGAAAAGTGAGGTAAAAATTCACACCGAGGACAGGCTGCCAGCCATGGGTCCTGCCCTGGGCCCATGGGTCAACATGTGCCTAGTCTCAATATCACATCCTCAGCACTAAAAGGATAGAGCGAGCCTGTGTCCTAGAGGCAGCAGAACAGTTCAGCTTCCGAAAGACTCTTTTACATAACATTGAAATCCGTCATGTTTAGCTTCTCCTTCTCCTGGACAGCTCCTTCCTTAGACTTGTTTATACATGGCTTGCATGCAGCAGCATAATGCTGTCTGTAAATATCACCTGGGGGAAGTAATCTCCCCCAGCGTAATTTCCATGCGAGCAGGTAGCACGTGGTACCAAGGAGAGTGGAATTTAGATGCATAAAGTTCCAATGGAACTCTGTTTATGACGCTATTCAACTTTTTAAAAATTACATCTATTTTTTACTTACTTTGTTGGGGGTGGGGTGGGCATCACGTATGTGCCACGGCACATGTGTGGAAATCAGAGGACAACTTTCAGGAGTCACTGTGGGTCCTAGGGATCAAACTCAGGTCATCGGACTGGGTAGCAAGCATATTTATTTACCCACTGAGCCACCTGGTTGGCCCTGATGCTGCACAGAGATGGGGAGACTGTCAGTCTGTAGCCCAGGTTGGCCCTGAACTCAAGGGATCCTCCTCTGGTGGCCTCCCAAGTCCTGAGATTGTAGAACTGAGCCATTTGACTAGTTTCTGTTCCTGCTCTATTTTTGTTTGTTTGCTTGTTTTTGTTTTTAAGACACGGTTTCTCTGTGTGGCTCTGGCAGTCCTGGAACTTGTGGTGTCGGTCAGACTGGCCTTGAACTCACAGAGATCCGCTTTCCTCTGCCTCCCAAGTGCTGGGATTAAAGGTGTGTGCCACCACTGCCTGACCCTGACTCTGTTCTTAAAAATTAATGGTGATGAGCAAGTGAAAAGACCCAACAAAAAGCCGGGCATGGTGGTGGCGCATGCCTTTCATTCCGGCACTTGGGAGGCAGAGGCAGGTGGATCGCTGTGAGTTCGAGGCCAGCCTGGTCTACAAAGCGAGTCCAGGACAGTTAAGGCTACACAGAGAGACCCTGTCTCAAAAAACCAGAAAAAAGAACAGAAAAGATCCAGCAAGTAACGACACCTTCTGTGTAAGCCTGGTGACCTGAGTTCAATCCCCAACCCCCAGGGGAAGACAGAATGAGAGAACAAATTCTACAAAATTGTTCTTCATGCTGAGACGTTCCCCTCCTACACACCCCACATCGTGCACATGTACACAACAGCAACAATAATACAGATTTTAAAATAAAAAAAAAGGAGACTTTCCATTCAGAAGGAAGAAAGCTTATGTTCTTTTACAGTGAGGTTAAAAAAAAGATAATAGCAGGGTTGATGAATATGTATGGGATCTAACAGAAAAAAGTGGGACCAAGGGGCTGGAGGAGTATCTCAGTCTTCGAGAGCGCTCCCTGGCCTTCCAGGGGACCAGAGCGCCCTTTCCAGCATCCTCGATGGCTGGCTCACAGTGCTGCCGTTCTCTTTATTCCTCAGAAGCATTCGTATAATTGTAGCTTTGGCTGGTGCCTCTGACCTACTCGACAGTGCTCCCAAGTACTGTTCTGCTTTTCTTAAATGCACACTTTGACATTGTCTCTTGTGAGGTGCTTTCCCCCCTGGGGTCAGGGAGAGAAAAAAAAGTTTGCTTTCCATTCTTATTCATTTACACAAGAACACTAAGACATTTTCCAACTGAAAAAAAAAAATTAGAGTGTTAGCTTGTTTTTGTTTTATAGCTATGGCTGCTTGATTGGAGTATGTGGGCTGAAGCAGAAGTTGGACCTCCCAGTAAGGTTTCGCTCTACAGGGGTTGCTTTGGCTCCAAGAGACAAAGGTTTATTTCAGAGAGTGGATTTGTCAAGACAAAAGAAGATGGTTTCTGCTTCTCATGTCTGTAACATGGAAAGCCAAACCTCCCAACTGAAATGAAATAAAAAAGACTGCATTTGGGGAAAGAAAGGAAGGAAGGAAGGAAGGAAAAAAGACCACAAAAGCATTGAGGATCCGGAAAGGGGAAGGCTCAGGGTCCACGGAAAGATTGGAGGGTGCTATGGAGAGTCTCATCTCTGAGCTGAGGTCATTACTGTGCACCCTGAAACTATGGGCAGAGACCTGGAGTGGAAGCAAAAAGGGCATGGCTGGCCTGGACAGGAGATGTTATCATGATTTACCTAGGTCAACACTGCGCTCCCTGTATCCACCTGGCTCAACCCTTGGAACTCCCCAGAGAGCTCCCTGAGAGTCAGCAGAGCAGGGAGGGAGGGAAGGCCATTTGGGAGCTTTCTGAAGGCTGTGATCATCTCGTTTCTGAGACATCTTTCAAGAGCAACTAACCCAGCTCTTATATAAACACTGCCAGAAAGCAATAAAAGAAGAAACACACCCTAACCTGTTTACAAGCCAAGTGCAGCCTAGATACAGAAACACAATAAGGACGCCGCAGAGAAGAATTACGGACTAATCTGTCTTTCGAACACAGGTGCAAAAATACTAAACAAACTCAGAAATTTGAAGCCGGCAACAGAAGGACAGATCGGTCATTACCAAGAGTAGCTTAGCAAGAGACGGTTAATTAACATTGCTCATCACATAAACACAGCGAATGAAAGAAAAGCGTGATCATTCTAGCTGCTTTATAGAAGGCATCTGATAGAGTTCCGCATGTGCGTTGCTTACTTTTCTTGTTGCTGAGACATAATACCTTAGAAAAAAGCAACTTAAGGGAAGAAGAGCTTACTTTCAGTCTTGGTTCAGAAAAATACAGTCCATTGTGACAGGGAGGCCGTGGCCATAGTAGCAGCTTGATGCACAGTGCTAACAGGAAGAGAAAAAGAATACTGATGCAATGCTAGGTTCTCCTTTTCTTCTTTCATTCTTTTTAAAAACTGCACATGCGTGGGGGGGGGGGCGTGCACAAATGCATGTGCATGTTGGCATGCGTGAGACCAGGGGTCAATCTCTGGTGTTTTTCCTCAGGAGCTGTTCCAGCTTCTATACTTATTTACTTGTCTGTAAATGTGTGGATGGCATATGCACATGTCCATTGGGGGAGGGCGCGCGTGTGTGCGTGCGTGCCTGTGCGTGAGGAGAGCCAGAGGAGAACATTTGAACACCCTACTCCATCACCCTCCACTTTAATCCTTTGAAACAGGGTTTCACTGAAGCCGGAGCTAGGCTGCCAGGCAACAAGTCCCAGAAATCCTCCTGCCTCCACCCTCTACAGTGCTGAGGATATGGGGATGTTTAGCCACACCTAATTTTTTTTTTTTAATGAGGGTGTCAGAGATTCAAATGCAGGGTCTTATGCCTGCACATCGAGCTCTGTTACTCTAAGGCAGGGGTTCTCAGCCTGGGAGTCACCTAAGACCACCAGAAGACACAGATATTAACATTATCACCACAACATGGGGGACTGTGTTAAAGGGCCACAGCATTAGGATGGTGGCTTTAAGGCATCTCCCTGGCACCACCTTATTTTTGCATAGAGAGTTTCCAGCTAGAACCTGTGCTCACCTATTTGGGTTAGGCTGGCTGGCCAAACAACCAAGGATCCTCCTGCCTCTACACCCGCCTCCAACCTCGGGGTTACAGACACTTGTTTCATATCCAGCTTTTTGTGTGGATGCTGGGGATCAAACCAGCTGAGCTCTCTCTCCAGTCCCTCCTTCTTACTCAGTCTGGGGCCATAACCCACGGAACAGCGCCACCTACAGTCAGGGTGGGGCTCCCCCCCCCTTTGGGGGGTTTTCGAGACAGGGTTTCTCTGTGTAGCCTTGGGTGTCCTAGACTCACTTTGTATACCAGCCTGGCCTCGAACTCACAGGGATCCACCTGCCTCTGCCTCCCGAGTGCTGGGATTAAAGGCATGCGTCACCATGCCTGGCTGGGGCTTCCTTTCTTAATTAAATTCTCCACAAACACCTTGAAGATCATACCTAAAAGTGTGCCACATACATGTCCTGGGTGTTCTGTTTATTAATCCACTCAAGGTGACAATTGATGCCAACTGTCACAGCACACATGCTTAGTTTTTAATAGATCAGAAATGACACCACTTAAGGAGCTCAGAACAGACAGGAGCTTCCTTGGTCTAATAAAGGGTGCCTGTCAAACACCAGTAGCCAGCTAGGGAGAGGCCAGAGCCTGACTCAGAGATGCAAGCGGCAATATAAGCTAATACGGCCATTTCAGTTAAAGTTTGTACTAGTAAAGCAATAAAAAATTAAATAAAATCAAAAGAATTTTAAAAGAATGAACAAAACTATTGTTTACATATTATTGTGCACATGAAAAACTGGAGCAACTTACACATAAGTTACTAGAATGAATACACGAACGTTTTACTGGATATAAGCTAAAAATCGCATATTGGTACTCAAGGAACAAAGAATTAACGTTTTCAAAGATATGCCATTAAAGTAGCATCAAAATGTGTCACATATATAGAAAGAAGCCTAATGAAAGGCCTGTAAGGAGAAAATTATAAAAATTCATCATGAGACACTCAGAAGCTTAGAGAGATGAAATCTAAACAAGAATGCCCTTGAGATTGTAGAACTGGTCCCATTTTATGGACGCTTCCCAAGTGAAGGCAGCCCTTCCAGCAGGCCCAGTGGCTCTGCTCAGCGCTGTCCCAGCTTCCCAGATGTCGTGAGCGTTGTCGGAGCTTCAGCCACACCTTCCGTGCTCGTTCAGTGGAGGTGAATATTCGGTTTCTAGAACATACACAGGATTGTAAAGTGCTCTGAGCCACCAAGGTATCTAGAATGGTTTATTAAACATCAGTTTAGAGGTTTGGTGTGCAGTGGAAGTCTGTGTGCTTGATATGTACAGGTCTCTGAGCTCAACCTGAGAGGCGTTCACAGATTTAGTTCACATTATGCAGCTTTGTAATTACAGTGTGCTGGTGATTGACAGTTGAACCAATTGAATAAAAAAGAAAACCTTGACGTGCATATGATATATGGCTGTTTGGAAAAGAACATCAGGTCAGTGGAACAACAGTGGCTTTATGTGTGTGTGTGTGTGTGTGTGTGTGTGTGTGTGTGTGTGTAAAATGTCCTCATACTCCTGCTCAGAACATGTTCTTGAATGCAAATACAGGGGAAACCGAATTTGCCTGCTTGCCTTCCATCCTTCCCTCCTTTTTCCTTCCTCCCTTCCTCCCTTCCTCTTTTTTCATATATATTGTGTTCTCTTTTTTTATGTGGTCATAAGGGGTTAGATTCAGCACCACTGGTTGAATTGCGTACAAAATTGATCTATGTTTGCTTGTGATGGTCACCATTCCAAATATTATGAAAGATAACTATATCTGGTGTTAACACCAACAACAAGCAATGGCTGAGGAGGTAGCTTGGTCAGTAAGCCACTTCCCTTGTGAGCACGAGGGCCTGACTTCCATCAGCAGAACTCACATACAAACATGAGGTGTATTAGCACGGGGGAGGCAGAGACAGACAGGTCCCGGAACTCACCGAGCAGCTGGACCAGCCTACCTGGATAGTTGCAAGCCAGTGAGAGATCTGGACACTGGCAAGCCGATGGGATCCCACAGAGATCTGGACACTGGCAAGCTGATGGGATCCCACAGAGATCTGTTTTCCAGCTTCGCCTGTAATCTGTCCACCCATAGTTCCCACCAAGGTGTTTGAAAGCTGCTGTGATTTATGACTTTCTTCTGTTCCGTAACTATACAAACTTCATGACACTATTGTTTCCAGGCCTCAGTCACTCATATTTGACTCCAGAATAAGCTATCCTTTATTACCCTTGTGGTGAGAACTGTGTTTGTATCCACACTGGACTGTGACCTGAAGGGTAGAGAGCCACCCTCCCTGGAGGCCCTGTGGTTTAGCCCTGCAGGTTTACTACTGAACACGCCACTTGACCTTCATGGCTCCTACTTATTTTCTTCCTCTCTTTTAAAAAAAGAAAAATCCATTGATTGGTTGGTACAGAAAATCTGAAGGTCCTTCCAGTTTAAGGGCTTGTGATTGCATAACGCTGTTCACTTGTCTATCTTCCCTATGAAGAGGGCATTGCAGCCGCTGAAGAGGTTTTAGCGGAAAGTAATCCAGGGACCATGCTGTCTAAAACCTCTATTATTCCGATTCCAAAACCTCTATACAAATACAGCAATAAATCAAAAACAAAAACAAAAAACCAACCAGGACCTAGGAGGCCTATAAAACACTGCTTTTCACTTTCCAAAGAGTGCTCATTCAAGGTGGATAATGCATCTTAATTGCAGTTGAGCTGGAGTTTTGCAGAGCTGCAGATCTTCTGGTGGCCAGTTAGGTGTTTTAGACTGTTAACATTTAGGATCCATAGCCCACAGTGAATGGAAGGGATGCCTCAGAAATTCTGCATTTCTGACAGACTCATTTTCTTCCTTTTTCTTCTTGGGCTACTTCAGCTTCCAGGGCTCACACTTAAACCATTTGTTGTCTCATTCTATATGATGCAACGTCATCATAAACCCTGTGGTTTTAGTTGCCTACCTTATTTTTATATAAAACTTTTAAAAAATTCTGCATGTGTGTGTATATATGGGTGGGGGCATTGTACAGGTAAGTTCAGCTGTCAGTGGAGGCCAGAGAGGGTGTCAGATCCCCCGGTGCTAATTTACAGCTGATTATGAGCCATCCAATGCTAGTGCTTAGAACTGAAACCAGGTCCTCTGCAAGAGCAGTAGACACACATAACTGCTGAGCCACTCTCCAGTCCCAGTGTAACCTGCCATACACAGAGTCCTCTGGTCTTTAATTCCATTTTTGTTGTTGTTGTTTTGTTTTTCAAGACAGAGTTTCTCCTTGTAGCCTTGGCTGTCCTAGACCACTTTGTAGACCAGGTTGGCTTTGAATTCACAGCGATCCGCCTGCTGTCTCTGCCTCATGAGTGCTGGGATTAAAGGCGTGCTCCACCACGCCCGGCCTTCTTTAAGTCTAATTATAAGTGCTCTTCTCAGTTCGGAGTTTTATGTAGCTAGCAGCTTACTAAGGTTTTGATATTTTTCCTCTTCTGGCATGCATGTGTACATGCAGGCAGAACACTGTACACATAATAAATAAATAAGTCTAAAAAAAGAAATGGTATGAATAAATTCATAAGATATATTTTTAAAAAGACATGGTCAAAATTTCTGCTAGGTGTGGTGGCACATGCCTTTAATCCAGCACTTGGGATGTAGAGGCAGGTGGATTTGCTGTGGGTTTGAGGCCAACCTGGTCTACAAAGTGAGTCCAAAACAGCCAAGGTTAACACAGAGAAACCTTGTCTCAAAAAACCAAACCAAACCAAACCAAACCAAGCCAAACCAAACCAAACCAACCAAAAGGCTTTGGTATTGTAGTCTCAACTGTTTTCTCTGAAAAGGGTGTCATGTATCTCATGAGGGCTTGAGACTCATTATGTAGCTGACAATGACTTTGAACTTCTAATCCTCCTACTGAAATTGCAGGCACCCACTATCACACTTTGTTTATGGGGTACTAGGGGTCAAACCTAGGGTGTCATGCCCTGCGGCCCCTCAAAATGCTTTAAATTCAACGTTGTCTCCTCCCACATATCTGCATCTCACCTGTATCTTGGTGATTATGGGCATCAGTTGTCAGGAGAGCTACAGAGGTCCAAACTGATTGGTACCATGGGTTTTGTGTTAGCTTCAAAGCCCGCCAAGGAGATAGGGTTGCAAAGAGTGAAACTCATTGAGAATAACCGGTCAATGCTGGGAAACCAAGTCAGATCTGGTGGGCAGCAAACTGAAACTGAAAAATAAAGTCAAGAGTCAGGTCAGTGGTGCAGGGAACAGGTGTTGGGCATCCTGAAGCTGCGGCAAACCCCTACACAGGGAAGGCCCCTCAGCATCCCCTCCCCCCTCCAATGTTTCACCCTTCCTTGCCTCTCCAAGTCTACCACATGCTGATAATTTTCCCTAAGTGGCCACTGTTGAAACATTTCTCCTCAGTCGTTGAGACTTGTCTGTTATGTGCACTTCTCCCCCAATAGAGTCACCGTCCTTAGTCCCCAGCCCTCTCCTACGCGACGCCTTCTATAGTCTTCCCATTTTTGGTGTCTGCTTACTTTCTCTTTTATTCAAGTTTCATTTTAATAAAAGTAACATACAAAAATAGTTTGATGTTAAGTAGTAGCTTCTAGTTTCCAAAAACAGCAGATTGGATTCTTAAGATAATCTTCTCAGCTAAAAACAATGGAGAACGTTATGTAACGTAGTTTGACACATTAAACTTTTTTTTTTTTTAATATCAAGAATCTGGGGAGCTGGGGGTATAGTTCAATTAGCAAAGTGTTTGCCTAGCACTCATGAGACTGAGGATTTGATCTCCAGTACTAAAGAAAGAGTACAAAAGCCTATACTCTCAATGCTGCAGATGTGGGGGCAGGAGGATCAGAAATTTAGGGCTGTCTTCAGCCACATATCAAGTTTGAGGTCAGCTGGGGATACATGAGATCCATGTCTCAAACAAAAAGGTATCACACATCTGAAAGGACAGTAGAGACTTCAAATTGTGATATGAAGGCCATTCACAAGGTCTATAAGCATCCGTGTACTTTCTATAGCTCTATATTTGTATATATAAGTGCACATCGTCATCTGTCACCCGTGACAGCTTTATTATAGCCACATGTGAGTTGTAGGTATATATCCCCCTAAGACAAGAGAGACAGAGTGATGCCCAATATCCAAGGTCCTAAAGGAGATGGTTCTTGTGTTTAATTGGGATGCCCCAGTGAGAATCACACTCAGAATAAAGTCAACCATGGCTAAACTCATTCTCCACTCCAACCAAGAGAGATTGTGGCAGAATATTCCCTGAAAATAAATACAAGGACATGAAAAAAATATGGAATTTTATTTGGGCCTTATCAGCTTTTAGACAGTCTTGCATCCAGGTTTATAATATCTACAACATAGAAACCAAAGACAAGCCAGTGACATACATGGGCTACATTGTGATTGTGGCTGTTGGTACTTCCAATATGCCAAGAAGAAACATGTATGCTTTCTTAACTCCAGAACTTGGGTGACTAACAGAAGTAACTTTCAGACAGTGCTTGCAAGATACTCAAAGTGGTGGTGGTGCCACAGAGGCAAAGAGACCACATGAATGAGAATCAGGAGACACAAAAATTGGAAGCAGCCAGAGGTCTGACTCAGTGAGCAACGACTTGCCACTGGATCTGATGCCTGGTTCTAGCCTCAGGACCCACATGGAGGAAGGAGAAGTGGCACTCCTCTGACCGTCAGACATGTGTGGAGCTTGCACAGACACATATATGTAATTTTAACATTTTTAATTGAGGCATAACTATATATATTATTAAAAATAGAATTGCTAGACAAGCATCTGGAAACAAGTGTCATGTTCAAAGAAACAAAAGAAAAAGGAAATGTATGTTAGGAAACATCACGTTAGAAAAAGTGATACAGATTCTAGAGCTGAAAAATAACCAAAGTTTAGCTGGGCATGGTGGCGCACGCCTTTAATCCCAGCACTTGGGAGCCAGAGGCAGGTGGATCACTGTGAGTTCAAGGCCAACCTGGTCTAGAAAGCGAGTCTAGGACAGTCAAGGCTACACAGAGAGACCCTGTCTAGAGCTGAAAAATAACCAAAGTTTAAAGCTCAGTGGATTCATTGTAAGATCAATAAAATCTTAAAAGTCAGCTAATGGCCGGGCGGTGGTGGCGCACGCCTTTAACCCCAGCACTTGGGAGGCAGAGGCAGGCGGATCGCTGTGAGTTTGAGGCCAGCCTGGTCTACAAAGTGAGTCTAGGACAGCCAAGGCTACACAGAGAGACCCTGTCTCAAAAAACCAAAAAAAAAAAAAAAAAAGTCAGCTAATGAAAATGGATAGATCACTTATGCACAGCTAGGGTCTTCACCTGAAATCCCTCAAGTAGCCTTCCCGTTCTGAGGAAAAATGCACAGACTTTCAACTAAAGAGGGAAGCCTCAATATACTCTTATCTTCATGGGAGTTATCATTAGAAGTTATCATGTAAGAAATCAGTCACGCCGGGCATGGTGGCTCACGCCTTTAATCCTAGCACTTGGGAGGCAGAGGCAGGTGGATCGCTGTGAGTTCGAGGCCAACCTGGTCTACAAAGTGAGTCCAGGACGGCCAAGGCTACATAGAGAAACCCTGTCTCGAAAAACAAAAACAAAAACAAAAACAAAAACAAAAACAAAAAAAAATCAGTCACTTAAAATATAAAATGATCAATATAAACTAGCAAGTGGACTCAGAAGTATATGTTAAATACAATGTTCAAGTCAAGAAAACACATACTTCCCACCATGCACAGAGTATGTCAAATGTGACTGTAAGGCTGTGACACTTCACCTCCGGGCTGATGAGCTCAAGGCCAGCCTGGACTTCATAAAAAAACAAAAATACAAGAAAGAGTTAATTAATATCCAAATATTCTAGAATCTATGTAATTAAAGGAGATACTAACAACAAAAACATAAGTGGAAATCCCGTTCTCACTTAGAAATGAAGGGTTTTATTCTATTTAAGTCATACATGAAACAGTAATGACATTGCTACAAACTGCAAATGTATGAAGTAAAAAAGAGTAATGAGAGGAATATGCTTTCCATCCTACACAAGGGGGAAAAAAGGCTATACAGAGAAACCCTGTCTTGAAAAACAGACAACCAAACAAACAAGAAATAAAGGGCAATATTAGTGAAGTTTGGAGGCAAGATGGCTCAGTGGGTGAGGGTTAGTCTAACAATGCGAGTTTGGTCCCCAGGACCCGAATGATGGAGAGAGAATGAACTCCTCCAAGTTGCCCTTTGACCTCCACACATGCAGGCACACACACACACACACACACACACACACACACACACACACACACACACAATAAATGTAAAAATATATTTCAGTGAATATACTTAATATCCATCAGATAGGACTGTAAAAGTTGATACCAAATTATACCAAAAAGGAAGAAGAGAGTGAAGAACAAAGACAGGAGCAGCCATGGAAGTCAAGGAGAAGCATCCCATGGAAGTCAAGGAGAAGCATCCCATGGAAGTCAAGGAGAAGCATCCCATGGAAGTCAAGGAGAAGCATCCCATGGAAGTCAAGGAGAAGCATCCCATGGAAGTCAAGGAGAAGCATCCCATGGAAGTCAAGGAGAAGCATCCCATGGAAGTCAAGGAGAAGCATCCCATGGAAGTCAAAGAGAAGCATCTCATGGAAGTCAAGGAGAAGCATCCCATGGAAGTCAAAGAGAAGCATCCCATAAAACCATGGAAGTCAAGGAGAAGCATCCCATAAAAACCATGGAAGTCAAGAGAAGCATCCCATGGAAGTCAAGGAGAAGCATCCCATGGAAGTCAAAGAGAAGCATCTCATGGAAGTCAAGGAGAAGCATCCCATGGAAGTCAAAGAGAAGCATCCCATGGAAGTCAAGGAGAAGCATCCCATGGAAGTCAAAGAGAAGCATCCCATAAAAACCATGGAAGTCAAGGAGAAGCATCCCATAAAAACCATGGAAGTCAAAGAGAAGCATCCCATGGAAGTCAAGGAGAAGCATCCCATGGAAGTCAAGGAGAAGCATCCCATGGAAGTCAAGGAGAAGCATCCCATGGAAGTCAAAGAGAAGCATCCCATGGAAGTCAAAGAGAAGCATCCCATGGAAGTCAAAGAGAAGCATCCCATAGAAGTCAAGGAGAAGCATCCCATGGAAGTCAAAGAGAAGCATCTCATAAAAACCATGGAAGTCAAGGAGAAGCATCCCATAAAAACCATGGAAGTCAAAGAGAAGCATCCCATAAAAACCATGGAAGTCAAAGAGAAGCATCCCATAAAAAGCTTTGGGGCAAAGACAGTTTGTTCTCAGTGACACAGATCATAGTGACAAAAGCTGAAGCTGTGGAAGAGTGGCAATTGTGGAAGTGACCAAAAGTAGAGAGAAGGCACAAACACTGTTCCTGGCATGCAGAAAGGGTATGTCACTATAGCCACGCAGACATATATGAGAAAAAAGATAATAGCAAGTTTATACCAGTGAATTTGAAAATATAGATGAAATGGAAAAAGGTTTAGTGAAGTCTGCCAAAATTATTTCAGGAAGAAATAGGACATTAGAATTGTCTAAGAAGGGTCTTTCATTCCATGAACCTCTATCTAGGTTGTAGGGTCTCTGCAAGCCCGAGACAGAATAAAAACAAAGAAAGCGGGGCTGGAGAGATGGCTCAGAGATTAAGGGCAGTGAATGCTCTTCCAAAGGTCAGAAAATCAATTCCCAGCAACCACATGGTGGCTCACAACCACCTGTAACAAGATCTGGTGCCCTCTTCTGGTGTGCAGGCAGAATGCTGTATACATAATAAATAAGTAAATCTTTAAAAAACAAAACAAAACCAATAAAAAACCAAGGAAAGCAACCCCAGGTCCATCATGGTCAAACTGTTAAACCAAAGATGATGTGACTTTACATTTGTGTTTTGAGAAGTGGTCTCTTGTACCTCAGGGTGACGGAACTTCAGAGATCCTCCTGCCTCAGCTTACCAAGGAGTGGGAATCCCTGTGTGAGCCACTGTACTTGGCTGAAGAGAAAGTCTTTTGTTTTTGTTGTTCGTTTTTTCGAGTCAGAGTTTTTCTGTGTAGTCCTGGCTGTCCTGGAACTCACTCTGTAGACCAGGCTGACCTTGAACTCACAGAGATCCACCTGCCTCTGCCTCCCAAGTGCTGGGATCAATGGTGTGCGCCACCACCACCTGGCTAAGAGAAAGTCTTGAAAACACCCAGAGGAAAATGATAATTAAGGGATGTGGCAACAGCTCAGCCAGTGAAGCCTTTTCTGGGCAAGCATGAAAGCCTGGGTTTGGATCCTCAAATCTTGCAGTGTTGTCGGGGAGTGGGGGGCAGCTGGTCAGGAATGGTAGCATGTACTGAGGATCTAGAGACAGATGGGTCTCTGGATCTTGCCGGCTAACCAGTATGACTAAATCAACAAAACACAAGTGAAAATGAGAGGCAATATCTCAAGAAAACAATGTGGGAAGCTGGGCTTGGTGGAGTAGGTGCACAGCTTTCATCTGGGCATTTGGGAGGTAGAAGAAACAAACAGATCTCTGTGAGTTTGGGGTCAGCCTGGTGCTACATGGAGAGACTCCATCTCAAAACACAACAACAACAACAACAAAAACCTAAGTGGAGAATGACTAAGGAAGAAACCTGAGGCTTGTACAAACACCACACACACACACACACACACACACACTGGCAATTATTCACACATGATGGTATGAATCATGGTTTGTTTATTTCTTTTCAGAAATAGTGGGCGACAGAATAAAATGCAATATGATTTTAAAATGTTGAAGGATAAGCCCACTAACTTAGAATATTAAATCAAGCAAAACTATCATTTAAAAGTGAAGATGTGGTAAAGACGATTCATTGCTGGCATAATTATACCAGGAATATCTTGTTTGGTTTTTTTCGAGACAGGGTCTCTCTGTGTTAGCCTTGGCTGTTCTGGACTTGTTTTGTAGACCCGGCCGGCCTCGAACTACAGTGATCTGCCTGCCTCTGCTTCCTGAGTGCTGGGATTAAAGGTATGTGCCCCCACAACTGGGTACCAGGTACATCTTCATGACCCTATAAAGCAATTTACATCTCCAGGAGTGAAGAAAGATCATCAGGATGTAAATTGAAAACAAAAAAACATGGTATACTTTACAAGTTTCCTCTCTTAATTTGTAAAAAGACATGTTACTGGTAAACCAAATATTATTCCACTGTTGTCATATTTATAATATATGTACATATACAACTTCCTTTCTTCCTTCTTTGCTTCCCTCTCTCCTTCCTTCCCTTTCTCCCTCCTTCCTTTCTTCCTTTTGCTTTGTTGAGACAGTCTCATGTATCCCAGGCTACCACTGAACTCCCTGTGTAGTCAAGGGTGACTTTAAACTCCTGACACTCCAGCTTCTACTTTCTAAGTGTTGGGATGACAGGCACGCATCACCATGCTTGGTTTAACATGGTTTTACTCCTCCCTACCCACCCCCTTTCCTCTCCGCCCCCCACCTCTGGTGTTTTTGTTGTTTGAGATGGTTTTTCACTGTGTAGCACTGGAACTCATGTACACTATGGTATCCTCCCTCCTTAACCGCCTGGGCACTGGGATTGCAGCTGTTTGTCATGCTGTTTGCCATGAGCCTCCCCATGTGTTGTTACAAGCATCCTAAATGAACGAAGAAAACAAAACACTAAGACAGAGGTACAAAGAAACATAGATGAATTAGAATGGAACGCAAGCTATTTTTTGATTGATTCAGGTGAAGCCAGGAAAAGAAAGACAAAAAGAAAAAGAAAGGAAGGAAGAAGAAGGAACAAACAGCAGACAACAAATAGTGGCACAATGGGCCTAAAAATCAAGCAAATCAATGAGTGATCCATTGTTATTGTTTTATAATACCCAGAGCTTGGGAATGTAATACACTGTGATTGGAGATAATTGCCGTATTCTGCCTATTAGATTAGCGTTTTTCTTTATTTGGTAACCAAATGTGATTTCTCCCCGTAGTTTATAACAGGGCATTCATTGCTTCCACTAAGGTAATCATTTGAGTTATTCTATCAATTCCAGTTTTAATTGTTTCATTTTTTTCTGAGAAGATATCTCCTTGTATCTCTTGGTGTTCTTCCGTGCAATATTTTAAGCCCCTTTTAAGTGTATAAATGTACGTGCACACGCACAAGCATACTCTGCCCCAGAAAAAGTGAAGCACCTCACCTAATGAGTGAGAATGAAGAAGAAACCAGGCAGGCTTGGACAGCGAGCACCAGCTTTTCTTCCTCTTTGGGGTGACTGTGTGTGTATGGACACACATTCTTTTTGTCTTTTGACAAGGTAGAGGGCTTGCAAGAGAGGGCCTTCCCAAGCCAGTGGACTATTCAGGGACCGGGACCAAGAAGTTTATTTACTTAGCTATCTGTGAACCACTTATTAATAAAAAGTTGCATTGTAGGCCAGGCGTGAAGGCACACACGCCTTTTAATCCCAGGCCCTAAAGGCAGAGGTAGAAAGATCTCTCTGCATTTGAACCCAACCTGGTCTATATGGAGAGTTCCAGGCCAACGAGGACTTCATAGAGACCCTATTGCAACCAGTCAAACCAGCCGAAAGCTGTATTGCGAGCTAGGGGTGTTGCTCGGTGGCTATATTGCTTTCTTACAAGATGGAAAGACCCAGTTTTGATTCTCAGTCCTGCATCAATTGGATGTAAGCACTGACTGAGGGAAAACATCATAAAAATGGCTGGAGTCAGAGTTTGGAGAGATGCTTCCACAAGCTAGAAATACTGAGGGTTGGATAGTAGCTTGCTGAGTAAGCATGATGGTATGAGTTTGTCCCCAGATCCTATGTAAAAAACCCAGGCATGAGCTCTGACTTATACACACACACACACACACACACACACACACACAGAGAGAGAGAGAGAGAGAGAGAGAGAGAGAGAGAGAGAGAGAGAGAGAGAGAGAGAGAGAGAGACAGAGACAGAGACAGAGACAGACAGACAGAGAGATAGAAATAGAGAAATATACAGAGAGAAATAGAGAGAGAAAACAAATAAATAAATGTATTTTTTAAAGTGTATTTTAAAAAAAGCCAGTGTGTTGGCAAGCACTTCTAACACGGTGCTGAGGAGGCTGGCTGAGCTGGATGGATCCCCAAGGCTTGCTGGTTGGCCTGTCTAGCCAAATTGATGAGTTCCTGCACAGAAAAGAATCCTGTCTCAGCCGGGCGTAGTGGCAGACACCTGTAATAACAGCACTCAAGGAGGTAGAGGTAGGCGGATCTGTGAGTTTGAGGCCAGCCTAGTCTACAAAGCGAGTCCAGGATAGCCAAGGCTACACAGAGAAACCTTGTCTTGATAACCCCCCTCCTCCAACCCGAAAAAAGGACAGTATCCACAGGATACTTCAGAAGTTGGAGTGCCGTTTGTCTCAGCCATTTGCTGATACAAATTCTGGGAATGACAATTTTAATAATAGTTTAATTATATGAGGCATTAATCAGTCATAATTGGCAAAGGAAATATGCTGCAGACAAGTCATACAATCTAAGACCAAACACGAATAATGTTCACATAATTTGCTACTTTGTGTTAGCCACAGCAACACTAGCAGAAGCGATTTAGAATTCACCAAATTATCTAAAATATCAGAAATAATTACCTCATTGATAATTGTACTTTGATGTGTGAAAACATATACAATGAAGCATTTAGGCGATTTGCCCAGGACACATTTCACAACTTGTCTTTCCATGAAAACATCTTTCACTGGCAGTTGAATTCTCGGTATTTGCATCAATGGTGTGGAAAAAGCAAATCAATGTAGTTTTGGACTCTATGAAATTTCTTGTGGTTTCTTTCCGTTTGCTACTGTGATTGCTCCTAGGTAAATGGGCTGAATGATACATTGATTGCTGCCTGATTGATTGCTATGGGAAAAATACATGAAAGAGGCGACTTAAGGAAGAGCTTATTTTGGCTCCCAGTTTGAGGGGACACAGTCCCTCACAGTGGAGCAAGCATGGCAGCAGGCAGGAGTGTGGGGCAGATGGTTACACCCTACCTTCAACCAGGAGTCAGAGAGAGATGAGCACAGGTGCTCAGCCAGCGTTCTCCTTAACCCCTTTAGTGCAACCTGGGACCCCACTCCATAGGATGATGTCATCCGCGTTAGAGTGGGTCTTCCTCTCTAAAAGATACTCCCCCAGAAACATGTGTCTGTCTCCTAGGCGATTCTAAATCCAGTTAAGTTGACAAAGAAAATTATCACAGATGGTTTCCTGTTTCTGGAAGAAAATAGTAATAAAAGTACACAGAAATGTACATAGAGTTCTCTGAGTTTGGTTACATACAAGTATTTCGGTATATGATATATATTTTTTCTGTCTTTTTTTTTTTTTTTCAAGACAGGGTTTCCCTGTGTAGCCTTGGCTGTCTGTCCTGGACTCGCTTGCTAGACCAGGTTAGCCTCGAACTCACAGAGATCCGCCTACCTCTGCCTCCCAAGTGCTGGGATTAAAAGTGTGCTCCACCACCCCCTGCCATGATATCTATCATCTATTCATCCATCTATCTATTCATCTAGCTACTATCTATCTATCTATCTATCTATCTATCTATCTATCTATCTATCTATCATCTATGCTGTGGAAATGTGTTACAATGCTAATGATCTTTAAATGCGCAGTTTCATAGTTTCATTCAAGCATCTCCAGCTGTTTTCTAGATGCCAATTAATTAAACTCAAACTTTGTGCCACATCTGTTTTGTCTTTAAGCCTGCCTGAACCCAGTTTTGATAAAATTAATACATGGTTGAACCCTAAGCAAACCATAAGTTCCCAGGCTTAGTTCTGCACAGGAAGATCCTGCAGCCACAGGGCCATATGCCGCCCTCCTCCATAAGATTTATTACTCATGTATGTGGAGAGCTCCAAACAGTAACTTAAAACCAACTCTTACAAAGAACCTTGTGGGGCTGGGGGGGGGGGGGGGGGGGGGCCAGGGGGGAGAAAAAAACAAATTGCAAAATTGCGACATGGTGAGGAAAGCACAAAAATAAATAAAGTCTTTGTTATCCTGATAAGGATTGAAATAATCTCTCACAGTGTGGTGGCTTGAATGAGAAATGTCCCTCAGAGGCTCAGGTATTTGAACACCTGGTTTCCCAGTTGGTGGCCCTGTTTGGGGGAGGAGGTGCAGCCTTGTTGGAGGAAGTATTTAGGGGTGGTATTTGAGAGCTTGTAGCCTGCCCCCCCCCCCACTTACCTCGCTACTTTGTGTTAATGGTTGAAGGTGTGATCTCTCAGCTCTCTCCTGCTTGCCTTGTCTGCTGCTTGCTGCTAGGCTTCTCTAGAACCATGAATCTCTCTCTAGAGCCATACATCAATTGCACTGTGTCTTCTGTAAGTTGCCTTGGTCATGATATGTTTGTTTTTGTTTTTGAGACAGGGTTTCTCTGTGTAGCCTTGACTGTCCTGGACTCACTTTGTAAACCAGGCTAGCCTCCAACTCACAGAGATCCACTTGCCCCTGCTGGGATTAAAGGCGTGCACCACCACTGCCCGGCCTGGTCATGATGGTTTTTGTTTTAGTTTTTTTAGATTTATTTATTTATTATGTATACAGTGCTCTGCCTGCATGTACACCTGCAGGCCAGAAGATAGCGCCATAGCACATTACAGATGCTTATGAGCCACCATGTGGTTGCTGGGAATTGAACTCAGGACCTCTGGAAGAGCAGTCAGTGCTCTTAACTGCTGAGCCATCTCTCCAGCCCCCATGATGTTTTATTACAGCAACAGCAGTAAGACTTACAAAGCCAGGGTGCAGTTCTGAGACACAATGGGGGGGCAGTTACTATGAGCCTTGGTCTCCTTTCTGTTAGTGATCTCTTGAGTAAATAACCCAGCAATGAGACCTCTGTCATATTCTGATTTAACACATTTCTTTACTTCTCTCTTATACTTCAGATTTGCTGAAATCAGGAGTCCAGTTAGAGGTTAGGTAGTTACCTCAAGAGAATAGGTTTGGCAGTCAGTGAAACTTAAAAAAAAAAAAAAAAAAAAAAGGCGGCAGAGTCCTGGAAGGGAGATAAATGGTGACCTGTTAGTGGATCAGATATGCAAAGAAGTATTCTACTACCAGCTGGTATGACGATCAAGCCGTCCTTTAATTAGATACTTGTAGCTGCCCCTTTATAGAAACGCACACATTGTGTCGAGGATGTATCCGGGCAAAAGGGCAGGACAGCAAAGACAGCTTGCAGTGGCACATGTTACTGTATTGTCAGCAAACATCCTTGTTTCTGAGAGTCCATCCTTGATAGGGAGGCCATTCTTCTTCCTTCTTCCTGCCCAGTTAAATGCTCTGACCGGTGACCCATGTACCATGTCCTGATCTTCATTTTATAGAGGTTGATTTCTTGGATGATGTACATCACTCCATAGTTTCTTTCTTTCTTTCTTTCTTTCTTTCTTTCTTTCTTTCTTTCAGACAGGGTTTCTCTGTGTAGCCTTGGCTGTCCTGGACTGGGCTCAACCTCACAGTGATCTACCTGCCTCTGCTTCCCTGAGTGCTGGGATTACAGGTGTGCGCCACCACACCTGGCCTACTCTATAGTATTAATAAATGTTGATACAGACCAGTGGGATGACTTAGTGAGTAATGGCACTTGTTACCAAGCCTAATAACCTGAGTTTCATCCCCAGGATCCAGCAACCAACCCTCATAGGTTGTCCTCTGCTCTCTTCTCTATAGTACATGCTGATGATGTTGGGAGTATAGCACAGTTGGTGGAGTGCTTGCTCAGCACTCATCAAGCCTGAGGTTTAGTCCCCGGCATTGCATGAAAGGGTTTGGTGGAATGAACATGGCAATAATCTCAGTCCTTAGAAGGAGAATCAGGAGCGCAAGTCATCCTCATGTAAGCAGCAAGATGGAGACTGGGTTGAGCTATAAAGATCTTGTCTCAAAAAAAAAAAAAAATGCTGATGACTGGGGGGCCATTCCCTAACTAAAACTCATGGGGGCTCTCCTCTACATTGGATTACTGAAGATAACTTACCAGAGTGTAAACATGTGACTCTGGTCCTAGATGGAAGCATTATGGCTTTGGCAGAGTTTTGAGGCAATACACCTGTGAGTCTATTCCATTCATCTTCACCAACACCAGCTAGGCTACTTGACTCAGCCCTTGATGCATATTTAACCCAGTGGTCTGTACATGTAAACACATGCATGTCTAGCACATGTCCTAAGCTGTGCAGTCTGTTGTGGTTGAGCAGGAGTGGAACTGGGCACGGTGACACAGACAGGCTTTCTCTCCTTGTCCCAGAGCAGTAGTACTCTTCTTGGAGAAACAATATGCTTCTTGTTATGCCATTCAACCCAAGGCTAGGGTTGTAGGTAAGTCAGCTGTCCGATAAGACATACCTATTAATTACAAATCCCAGCGAAAACAGGAAGATAAAGAGGCATGTAATTCCAGAGGTGAGATTAGGGTTGGCTTCGTGGAAGGAGTGGCTTTTATTTGGGGGAGAAAAATAGAAGACAAGGTATTGTTATACTGGCCTCAAATCTTTGTTTGTTTGCTTGTTTGCTTGTTTGTTTTGAGACAGGGCCTTACTATGTAGCTGTGGCTGTTCTAGAATTCACTATGTAGAGCAAGCTAGCCTCAGACTCAGAGATCTGCCTTCCTCTGCTTCCCAAGTGCTGGGATTAAAGGTGTGAGCACCCATGCTGGGCTGGCCTCAAACATTTTAGTCAAAGGGTCTTCCTGCTGTGGATAAAGATGCATACTACTGTGCCAACAGTCACTGTATAAAATTTGACATGTGGCTATGACACAGGTTGGACACCTGGTGGGGAAAGGTGAAGGAAGATGTTAGTGAAATGGCCACAAGTAGGTGGGACGCCTCATGGCCATGGAAAATTCTGCAGCTGAACATCAGTGTGTGGAGGAGAAGAGCAGATCTTTTTTCTAAATGCCACATTGACTAGGCTCCAATTCCTGCTCCGCAATCTGCAGAAATTCTCTCTCCCCTTACAAACTAAAGAACTGTTTCACTTGGTTTTAAAAACACAAGATGTGACGCCGGGTGTGGTGGCGCACGCCTTTAATCCCAGCACTCGGGAGGCAGAGGCAGGCGGATCGCTGTGAGTTCGAGGCCAGCCTGGTCTACAAAGTGAGTCCAGGGTGGCCAAGGCTACACAGAGAAACCCTGTCTCCAAAAACCAAAAAAAAAAAAAAAAAAAAAGAAAAGAAAACACAAGATGTGTCTCTCCCTTTTCTCCCCTTCTTATCCCAACTCTCTACCTCTCAAATCAAGCCTGGTTTGAGCTATATCAATAGGACAGAAAGGGAGGGAGATGTGCGTGAGAGAAATGTCACAGAGAGAGGTTACTGAAACCTGGTCTCTGGGATGAGAAGGGATACACCGCCGGAGAAAGGAATGTCATTATCAGAGAGAATGAGCTGGGGTGAGGACCAGTGGGTAAGGTGACATTGGTTTTGGACATCATAGCTTTGAGGAAATGGTAGAATTCCCTGATAAGTTTGGGTGTCATGTTATTGAAAACACTGTTAAGAGCCAAGAGTACACACCCTTTGCAGTGTATTTTGTTAGCCGAGGCCTGCTGAAATGGAGGCCCATCAGCTCCAGATCTAAGTATCTGAACCTCATATTTATTGACAAAAGCAGTTTTCTTTGAGACCAATGTTAGTTATAACAACATTCACAAATAAATCATGGCCTAGACATTTCTGAAAGGTATGTGTGTGTCTTACTGGAAGTGAGTTCTCTCCTGCCACCATGTCTGATTCAGACTGTTAGGCTTGATGGCAAACTCCTTTACCTACTGTGCTGTCTCTCCAGTCTAACCTGCATAGCTCCTAAAAGGGGAACATACACTTTTATTTTGACATCATCTTGCCTTAAATTTATTTGATACCACTAATTTAGAATGCAAAATGAACCCAGGACTTCCTTTGTTAGAGACTAGGATTTTTTAAAATTTAATAAACATTTTTATTAGTTTTTGAGAATTGTATACAAGATCTTTTTTAATCATATCTGCCCCAACTCTTCTCAGTCCCACCCCTTCCTCTCTACTCCCTAACTTTCTTTCTTTGTTTTTAAAAGTTGAGTTACCCATGAAGACCAAGCTGTACTGCTCATAAACTCATTGGTATGTGGCTATCCAATGGATGACATACCAGGAATCACAGCTTAAAGGAAGATTGACTATCTCCCCCCCACCCCCCAAGCCATCAGGGGTCTATAGCGCCTCAGCTAAGGATGGGACTCCATGTGAGGGTGCTGACTGGCTTGTGCAAGACAACTGCAGCTGCTGGAATTCGTCTTACAACTTTAGGGTGTTATTATTGTGTTCATTTATTTATTTTAATTGTAGGTAGATTTTTCTTTCATATAATATATTCTGATCATGATTTCCCCCCCCCCTTCCTCCCAGAGCCTTTACAACCATTTAGCTGCACACTTCCTTTCTCTCTTTAGAAAATAAACAGGTGCTGGGCAGTGGTGGCGCACACCTTTCGTCCCAGCACTTGGGAGGCAGAGGCAGGTGGAGCTCTGTGAGTTCAAAGCCAGCCTGGTCTACAAAGTGAGTCCAGGACAGCCAGGGCTAAAACAGAGAAACCTTGTCTAGAAAACAAACAAACAAATAAACAACAACCGAAACAACAACAAAACAATAACAACAACGAAAAGAAATGAAACAGGCAAACAAACAAACGGGGAAAAACCAAAGGAAAAGCATGAGAAACACATACACATGCAGAGACACACACAGAAAACCCATAACAACACAAAATTGGAAACCATGATATATATGCAAAAGACTAAGAGGGTTAAAAAAAGAGTGCATTATAAGACAAAAATGGAGTCTAGGATTGAAATTCTGGTTTTGCTATGTTTTATTTCCCTAAGTTTTTTTTTTTTTTTTTAAATATCAATAACATGAAAAGTGAAATGAGATCTCTCGGGCTTTCTTATTTAGTGCTTGGAATGACCATAATGAAAAGAGTGGTGATGGCAGTGGGGCCTAACATTGTGCTAGCACTGTGTACTGTGTTTTAATATGTTCTTGAGGAAAGGACCAAGCCCACGGCCACACATCACAGTACAGGGCACAACACAGAACACAAAGAACCAGGCATCTGGGGCTTCACAGCCTTCCAGCTCATCACTGCCAGTGGCTTACTTCTCTCCCACACTTTACCTACAGGCTAATGATGAAGATTAACTGGTGATCAAGTTGGATGAAGTCAGAGTGATGGGCACACAGGAAAGGAGAAGAGAGTTGATATTAGGGAAAATTCTGAGCAGACAAGAGAGGTAGGAAGTCCACGATCAAGATGAGATGGCTGCATTTACTGCTCTTCCATGACATCTGACTCCATCCCAAGTGCCACGTGGCAGTTTACAACTGTCCGTAGCTCCGGTTCCAGAATATCTAATGTCCTCTTCTGACTTCCATACATAAAAATAAAAATAAATCAACAAGATGAAACA
The DNA here is from genome assembly GCF_903995435.1 of Acomys russatus. Taxonomy (NCBI): domain Eukaryota; kingdom Metazoa; phylum Chordata; class Mammalia; order Rodentia; family Muridae; genus Acomys; species Acomys russatus. The sequence goes on from NC_067145.1 coordinate 63,658,062, forward strand.
AATTAAGAAAAAAGAAAAAAAATTATGTACAGTGAGGGCTCAGTTTTTAGAATGTTGGCTTAGCACTGGGATTGATCCCCCGTGTTGCATAAACTGGGTGGGCAGCATGGTGCACACCATCTTTGGTTACATAGTAAGTCGGAGGCCAACCTTGGATACATGAGGTCCTACCTTAAAGCACACAGATGTCCAATGAGCAAGGATGCTGAAGATTAGGCATCGTTTCCTCAAGAACCCATGGGGGAGAGGTAAGACCAGGCTGAAGGTTGGAGCACTTGGTAAGGATCTACTAGTCTAAAGCTAAGAAGTGCACTTGCATTCGCTAAACAACGCACTGAAAGAGGGGCGAAGGCAACTGTGGCAGCCCATTATTGAGGGGACCATTTCAGTGATCTTTAAAACATTCCAGGCAGGAGGAAGTGTGGAGAGTAGAAAGAGTGTTTGCCGTCATGGGAAGGAAGCAGATGATCAGCATTTTTGTGGGATCCGTTTGAGTGGACTGGGAAGCAAAAGATGTGTGTACATCAAGGAAGACAGGGAAGTCAGGGTGACTTTGGCCTAGATAATTAGAAAAGTGCTAGTAGCTAATAAAAGCAGGTGGAGGGATGGCTAAGACCCTAGTCCTGAAGACACCACAAACATTGATCATAGGACCTGGAGAAATCCTGTTCCTGATGATCCCGTCCCAGCTTCCTTTCTGCTGGCATAGTATGGAAGATGCTATACAGGCTGCAGATGGGGGTGGTGGTGGGATGGATATCATCAACAGTCTTACCCATCTACAAACCCTGCAATAATAACCTGCGTGACATTAATGCTATGTATGAAGGTCAAGGTCAAACGCTTTCACAGCTGTTTCCTGAATGCATTTCAGACCTGCTTCACAGGAGGAAACATAAGCCGGGTACTACAAATTTAGCTGGGGGAGATCACAGGCTCCAGGAGTGAACCTAGCCTACTATTACTATTCTGCTAAATGGACGAGGCATCAAACTGCCCTCCAAATTTGTACGCCTCTGCCTATAGACTAGTGCAGCCTTCAGACCTCATCAGAGAAGTTTCTTTGTGCAGCGGTTGACATAGAAACTCACAACTGATCAAAGTGCAGGGAGTAAGTGCCAGCCGAAAGCTCAGCCTCAAATATGATGTCTGCACCACAGCCTCACTCCCAAAGCTCGGGGAGCATCACAGAAGATGGAGGGGGTAGAAAGATTGTAAGAGCCAGAGGTTGAGGAAGACTGGAGCAAAACTGTCTTCTGGACATGACAAGACCCTGGGCTCATGAACTCACAGCCGCTATGGCTGCCTACGCAGGATGAAGTCAGTTAACATTCTATCTCTCTAGATGGTTGGTGGCTTTGGGTGAGGGAGAGTAATTTTTTTTTTTAAATAAGGCTGTGGGTCCTGGGAGGTGGACCATGCATCAGTGGGATGGTCTCGCATCCAGAAATATGTGGACAGGA